>NW_022882926.1:6000000-6600000 GCF_011952255.1 Bombus vosnesenskii
ATATTTTCAAATATATAAAATTTTGAATACTCTACAGACAAAATTATCCAGTTGTAGATCTTTTTTTAAGCAATCAAAAATCGATCGTACGTGAATTTAAATTTCTACAAAGTATGGTAGAACGTAAATTGAAGAGAATGTTCATGTTCTCTTAAAATCTCCATTTTATTTCATTCTGTCCATGTATCTTATTAACACGATCGATAATTCTTCCATAGAGTAATTAAGAAGTATTTAGTAATGTTAAAAGAAAAAAAAAAAAGAAAGAAAGAAAGAAAGGAAGAAGTATAAAACGAAGAAAATCGTACACGATCAAAGTGGCGTTCAACGAGTATCTGTGAAATTCCCGGGGTTCTAGTGTTAATGAAACGAGAAAAGAAAAGAACCAACGTTAAAGGCAGGTGGGCATACTTCGAATTTCTAATAATCGCTCGGCAGAAAATTCGCGGAGAGAGAGAGCGGAAACGAGCAGATCACGTGGACCTTACTCAGGTTCGTATGTTCACGACCCGCTTTTAGCACCAATTTCGTACTGTACACACGTATATGTATATAACATGTACATATAGCCGCCTTCTATACGACTAGTTGCCATAGCTGCTTTTCAGACTAGACGCGGAATAGATGTTCCCGATGCTTCCAAAGTAGGAGAGAGAAAAAAAAAAAGGAAAGAAAGGAGAAGAAGAGGGGGGAGAAATGTGGGGCAGCGTCGCACTATCGGTAAAATACACGTAGTACGTGCAAAAACGAAAACCATCTCCGTAATATTCGTGGCGAGTACCATGAATATTTTATACTTTCGAACGTGCAGCATAATGAAACTTGCTACGTACTTCCTGATAATTATTTAATATTTTAAATTGAAAGGGATATTTTTTGTATAACTTGGAGTATCACAGAGCAAACTTGGTAAGCTGCGCGGTGGTTGTTTAATATTTCAGCCGGAAATTGGCACGTGTACGTTCGAGTAACATTATCGAACTTCGAGAAGCACGTGACGACTATTTAATTAATATTTAATAGCGGAGAATATTTAATACGTTGGAGACCGATGACACTGGATATAAACCGTTTGACACTTCGAGTTAACGACGGATAACGTCAACTTTATCGGGCAAATTGGAATTTTCAATCAAAATCATCTCCTTGCGACTAAGATTTTATTTAATGGATTAATTGGTTAATTTATGTTCTATATTGTATGAATTATTTTGTTTCGTAAGACCTTTTCGTAAAAACTGTTCGTATCTTACCTGTACGGCATAGAGATTTATATAAAACAATTAAGACAACGATTAGGACAGAAATTAAGTAATCGTAACAGTTTTGAATTCTGTTGCTTCCCCTAAATTGTATTATCACGATTATAAAATCATAGCTACATTCTAATTATTTCATTTCTATGTAAAAACATTTTCTGATTCATATTGAACAGATTGTTCTATTCTAATACTCGAACGTATTAAAAATTGCCTCTGCCAATAATCAATGACGCTAATGCGGTAATGAAAGGTGCAACATGCGACGGATTTCACGGAGTTGGTTATATCCTCGGATCAGCATCTAAGAAATGGCGATAACTTTGATCCAGAAACGCCTGCCAAACGAAGCTCGGGACGTTCTTTTGCGATGCATAATAAGCTGTGGAACGATTAGGAACGCGTAGAGCTGATCTAGAAGCGGGTTATGAATAACACCGGTGCACACATAGCGGACAAGTATATATACAAAATGAATATTTCCAATAGATGAATAAATAATCACAAGACAATTCTATGTTTCTAATCTTTGCATAAATATACATAAACACTGTATCAAGTTGTACATTTCGTACGGTTAAACTCTCTCTATATATATGTGTATATCTTGGAAATATTTATTTCATTAATCACTCTCGATGATATCTCGTTAATATCATTTTTTTCTCTTTTTTTTTCAATACAAATCTATATCCTCGCGCAAATAATAATACGTAGCGGGGGTGTAATTATTTATTTTCTTTTATCTGTATATAATTTCTAGCACGTCTATACGAAAGAAAAGATTATGGCAATGATGATTCGATGCAAGACGACAAGCAAGACGGTGTCATATGAGAGAGACAGTGGTGTTTAGATGTGTTTCGTTCGCAGGTTCGGTATGACGACGAGGACGAGGACGAGGGTCCTCAGCCGGATCAGATGCTCGAGCAAGGAGCACCGATTCCGGTCCGACTGCACAACGAATTTCCACCCGAGTTGGCCTCCACACCTCTCGAGGATATCGATAGCTTCTATCATAACCAAAGGGTATCGATATTTTATTACGAAACCGGAAAAGATAGAATCGTATCAATTTTACGAACGAGAGATGTCCTTATCGGATATTATCTTCTATGTATTGCATGGAAGGTTTTAGCTATTTTGTAAGAACGTCCTGCACCATTTTCTAATAATTACGTGTTTCTTCTCTAATGTTAAAATTGAATGTTCCTTATGCGGAATATTGTTTGTTAAAATCATATTTAGAACAGGAAGAAATTTGCGTTTGACGAAGGAAATTTTTCATAAAATCAAGGATCTATTTTGCGATTTAATGTGCTGTTTAAAATATCTATCATGATCGCTCCCGATTGAATCCTAATCTTGTGTAACTCGCTAAAGTTAGTTGTTAAGTAAGTAGTAAGTTATTAATTAAATTAAGTTGTTCAACAGAGGTTTTAATATCTCGTTTGAAAAATTCGAATTTTGCCAAGATACAAGAAAGGAAGTTCTTCCTGCTATTTGTATCCTTCTTCGTTCAATTTAGAATATTTATTCGCTATTTCGCAATAATCTGTACGATGTACCTCTATTTGAGAAACAAGAACGCGAAGAATCTCAAATATTTCAACGCATTTTAAAAATGAGAAACAAAAGCTAGATAAAAGAGGTTTTAACTAAAAACTCTTTTAGCAACTCTTTGCGTATGCCAATGAAAACAATTTTTATCGTTGTATGCACTGTGTAACGATCGCTAATGGGTCTATTACTTTTGCTATTTTCCTACTGTAATATCCTTTGTTTTGTTATCTTTCCGACCAGACCTTCGTCGTCATCAGCAAGGGAAAGGACATATTCAGGTTCTCAGCGACAGATGCGATGTGGATCCTCGACCCGTTCAACCCAATACGACGTGTGGCCATTTACATATTGGTTCACCCACTGTTCTCCCTCTTCATTATCACTACAATATTGGTTAACTGCATACTCATGATCATGCCCACTACGCCCACCATCGAGTCTACGGAGTGAGTATCGTTCGTTTTTCTCGCCCTCGATCTAGTGAAACAATGGCGAGAACATAATTTACATTTTGCCTACGTTCTCCTTTTTTGTCTTTTATTTTACGCGTGTAACGGCTGCAACGTGTGCACGAGTATCGGTCTTTGCGAAAGCCTCTACTTCGTCTTCTCTTTGCGAGCGACGAAAATTATTGTTTATCGTATTCGACTTTGAAAGTCTCAAATTTTTCCATGTAAATTTCACAAATCGAGCGTTTCATATTTTTCTTTACGAATTTAAGGAATCTAAGGTTTTCAGTTTCCTCTTCGCAAACTTAAAAGGCTGCCAGTTTCGAAACTTTATCGTATGTTTCAGAAATTGAAAGTTTCAAACTTTACCTGGCAAGCTTCAAGAATCGGAAGTTTAAAATTTTTCTTTGTAATCTTTCAAGATTAAAGGCTGCCTATTCGTGGTGACTAATATGTATCTTTTTCTAGTAGCAAGAATTAAAAACTGATCTCTTCGTGGAAATTGAAATTCCTTTTGTTAACTATCGATTAACTGACCTCTACTGTTACTGAGCTCTACTATTTGTATTTGAGTATTGCATCTTGAAGTTATGTTATTTATTAAAGAAGATCGACATTCGTGCGCTGATTTGAATATTCCAAGTCTTCGATTTTGTATGATTCTTGAGTGGATGGAAGCGAATCAGTAAAAGATGTAGGAACAGGAGTTCTGTATTTTATTTGAACAATCTTATTGTACCTTCGAATCTTTAAACACTATAACTGTTTGAATAATTTCACAATTATCCTCGAGATGAAACTCGTGTAAAGCGATTAAATGACGCAAGTGTCGGAAGTGTCGGAAATTACAATCAATTTTTTACTTACATTTTTGTTAACTTTATCGGACAATTATATATTTACGCTTGCTCTGCAGTGATTGTGAATCAATGTAGCTTAGCGTGCTTACGAGCCTAAGCCGGAGATGAGTCGATTTAAATCTCGTACAATTCTATTTTGCTCCTTCTCAATCATTTTTTTTTTTTTTTACAACTCCTCATTCCTAAAATTTTTTCTTCTTTTCTCTCTCTTTTTTTTTTTGACTCGATAAATAAGATATTCGTTGAATCAAATTTTAACTACGAGTCATCGAAAGCTTAGGGCGAGTACACGTTGCTCAAAGTCTATCTAGATATTTCAAGCAATGTTCTACGTGTTATAGCTCTAAATATATGAGTAGACACTGTGATAAATATGTATAACCGTTGGTAAGTTTTGTTCTAGTCTCTCTAGAAGTAGCTTAGAGACGTGCGCGACCTGTGCGACCAATAAAACTACAATGCAATTAGACAGCGGATGTTTGTGCAAATATCGATTAACATATTTTCTATAAAATTGCTCCCAAATGTCAGTATATCGTGTCTTCTTAACAGAGACGCGTACTTTTTAAGAAAAATGTGACTCTGTGATGAAATTCTTTTATGATTAACAGAAAAATAATTCTTTTAGCAATAAATAAATGTAAATCTCTGTTTAAGTTTCGTTCGCGAAACTATAAATTTGTATAAATATCCGTAATCTAAGTACAAAAGGAAAAGAACAAAGTAGAAAAGAGGAAATAAAAGAAATAGAGAAACCGTATCGAACGAAACATCTGCCTTGTGTGAACGTTTCGTTCGTTGGATGGAAGAAAAAAATTGTTCGCTCGGGTCCTGCTCGACGATAGCTGACTTGTCTACGGCGATTTGTAATCGATTAGACGCCGATAGATAGCGATCGGATGCTATCGCTTAGTTTAGCAAAGACTCGTGTGTGTGTGATACGCGCGCGCCAAAGAAAAAGAAAATCGCATTTAAAAGCTGAGTGGTGTGTTTGTTGTTTTCAGAGTGATATTTACGGGCATCTACACATTTGAGTCCGCCGTTAAGGTGATGGCGAGGGGTTTCATTCTGCAGCCTTTTACCTATCTTAGAGATGCATGGAATTGGCTCGACTTCGTAGTTATAGCTTTAGCGTGAGTAGTTAAAAACTTATTTTTTAACTAAAAAAAAAAAAAGAAACACAAAAAAAAAAAGAAAAAGAAAGGAAGGAAAAATGGAAAAACAAACGAAAAGAGACGAACGAGCAAACGAAAACCGAGAGGACCATACAGGCAGAGAAATGATGTAAAGAAAAACGAAGGAAAAGAGAGAATACCATAAAAAAAAACGGTAGAGTACAGCGTGTGACGAAAGAGAATATCACGAGACTTGTACAAATTTGAATTTACCTTAAGAAATTAATATTTTGCAAGTAATTGAAGCAACGATAATCGAAAGAAAGGAAAGTATTTTTATACTTGTATAATGATTTAATTTTTTCGATTTAAATATATTCCATCTTTTCAATCAGACAAAATGGAATAAGAAGTAGAAAAAAGAGAAGAACGATAAAGAAGTACGAATATAGGATAACTCTACTTAGGCTTGACGAAAGCAGAATCTGTGACGTTAATGAAAAAGAGGATAAAACATTGAGCACAGATTGGCCGCGTTGTAATAATCGACGCGTCGATTCGAATCGAAGAAGAGAAAAGTCGTGAAATCGATATGTCGTCCGGTGGTAAGATCTGTTGGGTCTCGTGAAAGCGTGAGTTCTTCCCTTTCTTCAATCTCGATTGATTCTCGGAAAAGTTCACGACGGAATTTACGAGACAAATCTGATTTTCTTCACCGATGAAAAAATCCATTCTGAGCAATCTACGTTTGGAATCGAATTGTTTAAAAAACCAAAAGAAACTTAACAATGTGGAGACAGCGAAGTGTAATTCACGCTTTTCCCGGTGAATCATTCACGAATCTACCTGACACTGTTAACGATGTCTCTTGCTAATTTCCATAAATGATTTAGTCATAGATTGTTCATTATTTCTTCGGTCTTCTATCGTCGTGTAATTATGAAAAATATTTTTAATGTTTTACTTTAATCGTTACATTGCAAATATTTCTCGTATTCTGAATATTTTCACGCCGACTATTAACAATATTTTATGTCGATCACCGAAGCTATGTCGTGAGAATAATAATAAAAATAATAAAAATATTGCTACGTAGAAATGTTTTATAGCAGGCTTTGTTTCGAACAGCCTGAGAGACACTTTGTGTTTTTTTCCTGTGTCCCTTAGTTCCACGGGTAGATTCGTATAACACGATGACGATGATCTTAGCCGTACCGCGTCGACAGGACCGATTTTGAATGAATCACGTCGTCGACGTCCGTACGACCAGAGTTGGTGCAGTGAAGCGTTTATCCACGAGAACGCTAATTAGTATACAAGATTAGAATGTGTTCAGGTTATTAAACGTAGATCTTATTTATCTATACAATACATATACGTATATAAAATACATAATATTTATTTGCTAGATACCTTGGCTAACGCTATCTGTTTGAAACAAAAATAAAAAAAAAAAAAAAAAAAAGAAAGAAGAAACAGATTTGTGTAGCGAGACGAATCTTAACTCTTCAAACTCTCTTTTATCACACTTACACACACGTACTTCTATACAATATATTACATACAAAATATATACTATATGTATATACCTACATATACATGATATATACATATATTATACAATATTATGTATTAACACGTATTGTTACACAATTACATCGAATATACATATAATAGATAATGAATTAGTTTACTTAGATAGGGATTAGAGATTTTTTATTATTACATTATCATCATTATCATTATTATTATTATTATTATTATTATGTCTAGTTACCACAATCAGAGTATTTATTGATTAATTTATTTATTTATTTATTATCATCGTAATTGTTGATTAGAATAGCGTAATTATATCTATACTATATATATATATATATATAAACGTCGATTCGATCTAATCCATTTATTATTAATTGTTGTAGATTTAGTACATTATTATTATTATTATTATTATTATATATATGTGTGTGTGTATATATATATACATATATATACATCGTATTATATCACATATACATATATATTACGTAATTGTTGATAGATGGACAAATTACGTGTATCTTACAACATTAACGAGTATCCGTTTGCGACTCGGCATCACGAGAACGATATCACTCTCATGCTCCATTCACATTAATTAAACTAGAATTTAATCCTGTCATTATTACTACTACTACTACTACTACTATTACTACTACTACTACTATTACTACTACTATTACTACTACTACTACTACTATTATTATTATTATTATTATTATCATCATTATTATTATTATTATTACTACTATTACCATCACTGTAACAAGAGAACAAAAGAGAAAAGTAACGACAGTAAAAAAAGAGAAGGAGAAGAACGTGATTTGCAATTACATTCCCGTGATACCGTGGCATATCGAGCAACATCGAGTGCATGCAGTAATAGCTACCTGTAAAATATATATAAAATATATATTAACGTATATATTTTATATATATATATATATACCTTTATTTTTATTATTATTATTATTATTATTATTATTATTATACAAGCAGTTTTCAAAGCAGACGTTTTTTGGTAGGCAATAGAAAAATCTGGTAGCGAGTAATCGTTTGAGTATTATATTTAACTTTTTTACTTATTCTCTTCGATTCTTTCTCTCTCTGTCTCTCTCTCTCTCTCTCTCTCTCTCTCTCTCTCTCTATCTCTGTTTTTTTTCTATAAAATCGTTTTGTTTTTTTGTTTGTATCACTGTAATGTGTGTGATGTTCGGGTGTATTGCAGTTATGTGACGATGGGCATAGATCTAGGCAACCTTGCCGCTCTCAGGACATTTCGAGTCCTCCGAGCCTTGAAGACTGTCGCTATTGTACCAGGTATGCTTAGAGAAATAGATCAATTGGGTGTAGTCGCAGATTATTAGAGACTATTTCATTTTTATAGACACACTTTTGCCGCGGCTCGCTGTTTACACACACATTCTCTCGCATCATCACCGACAACGCCTATTCTCTGTTAATAATATCAAATCTCTCTATTTCAAACTCTATCCTTTATCAAAATGCTACCCTATACCTTCATATAATACCATTTCGTGTGCCACATTTTTTTTGCTCGCCAGCCCCCTCCATCTTTTACTCGACTATCAGTCGATCAGTTCAGTGATCATTTTTACCAAATTGAACGTTCGTCTAAGGATCGAACTTTTCCAATGTTGATCACTGAAAACAAAAAAAAAAAAAAATAAAGTCCCTTATGATTTTTTGCCAGCCACCTATCTCGTCCTTCGTCCCTCGTCTCCCTCCATCGATGTTTCTCCTTTTAATAAAATAGAGAAAAAAAAGAAGCTCCTTCCATCTGTTTTTTTCAGTCAGTTCATCATCTCTCTTTTTCTCTCTTTCCACACGCTGAAACGAAAAGCGGTGTATTCTTTATTAAGATAAAAAAAAAAGAAAAAGAGAAAAGAAAAAGAACACATACGTAAGAAAGTTTACGTCCACGCCCGCCACTTGAACGTCGTCGTCGTCGAAAGTGTCGCTTATTTACTGACAAATCCATCTGGTTCCCTTTTTTTTTGTTTCGCTCGCCAGGTCTGAAAACCATTGTCGGCGCTGTGATAGAATCCGTGAAGAACCTGCGCGATGTGATAATCCTGACGATGTTCTCTCTTTCCGTCTTTGCGTTGATGGGCCTCCAGATTTACATGGGGGTGCTCACGCAAAAGTGTATAAAGAACTTTCCCGAGGACGGCTCCTGGGGCAATCTCACCGATGAAAACTGGGAGCGATTCGTTAGCAATGAAAGTACGTAATTCATTTCATGTTGATTGCCTGCACAGTTTGATATACTACAAGATTCAAAAGTTAGAGATTGGTAGGTGTTTCAATGGAAGTATAATAATTTTCGGAGTTTTTCCTCAATTATTGGGTAGTTTATTATAGCGATCATTGGGTAGTTTATTATATCTACGCTATCGAGGATAATATTAAAACACTGAAATAACAACGAGATGATTTAACATAATCGAGATAATCTTTATCAATATAATATTTTTGGATCGTTTTCTTTGAAGATATATTTTTACTTTTTGACGATTACTTTTTACACTGTATGCATAATATTCGCAAGTTTTCAATGTTTCGTGAAACTTTTCTTTACTAATAGGCTCCATGGAAGCACGAATAATTCTCCAAAGAGTTTTTCTTCAGCAATTCAGAGTCGTTCGAACGTTCCGTCTGAAATTTTGTCTAAATAAAAACTAAAGTCCTAAATAATTCTGCATATGGTGAAGTTCATGAACTCTAATTAATCTTGTTTGTTATTTCGTTTAGCTAATTGGTACGTGGACGAGGCGAAAAACATGCCTTTGTGTGGAAATTCATCTGGAGCAGGGTAATTTAACCATTTTTTTCTAATTCCTACATTATCGTACATCATTTATTGCACGTTACCATATTTAATGAATATAATTTGTTGAATGTAGGCAGTGCCTTCCTGGCTACACGTGTTTACAAGGATACGGTGAAAATCCGAATTATGGTTACACGAGTTTCGACACCTTTGGCTGGGCTCTACTCTCCGCTTTTCGTTTGATGACGCAAGATTATTGGGAAAATCTGTATCAACTGGTTCTTAGATCGGCCGGTCCATGGCATATGTTGTTCTTTATCGTGATCATTTTCCTCGGCTCCTTTTATCTGGTTAACTTAATCCTCGCTATTGTCGCGATGTCTTATGACGAGTTGCAAAAGAAAGCTGAAGAAGAGGAAGCTGCCGAGGAAGAAGCCATAAGAGTACGTATCCCTAAGAAAACCACGACTTTATAAGTGAACAATTTATTTTTGAGATAAAAATCGACTGTTATCGACTATTGGGTCAACTCTATTTTCTAACATAAGTACTCGATCAATATACAGTTCTCAAAAAATAAATGATTCACTCTTGTAAGTTGGTTTATCAGAACAATTTCTGAACTATAATTAATAAATCTACTTGCAAAAATCGATGGAACTATAAATTTTACGTATTTGCATTGTAACAGGAAGCCGAGGAAGCAGCTCTAGCGAAAGAGAATAAGCTGGCGGCGCAGGCGGCGGCTCGGGAGGCGGCAGCCGTTGCGGCGGTGGCCGCCGCCGATCAGATCGTCAAATCACCGTCAGACTTCTCATGTCATAGCTATGAACTGTTCGTTGGTCAGGAAAAAGGGAACGACGATAACAACAAGGAGAGGATGAGCATACGTTCGATCGAGTCAGTCAGCGAGCATAGAGTGAAACAGATCAACAATCACACGGCCACCACTAAACCACGAAAAGTCAGCGCTGTAAGTGTCTGACTGGCCGATGTCTCCCTCTTTCGTACCATCGATTTATCCTCCTTTGACGTAATGTACTATCTTTTGCCTCCTGTTATCGAACTTGTCCCCCTTGACCTCGCTTCTACGAGAGCGATTCACGCGAGGCTGTTCGATCTCGACTCGACTCGTCGGTAAAACTTACGAAAGTACACGGTTTTTGTTCGATTCCTTCCACTTGTTACAGAACTACGTTTTGATGATTGTTCTTATGGTCTACAGGCCTGTCCACAGGAGATTATGTAATCCTTAACCATCTGTGTTGGAACTGAAGTTACTATGATAGGAATATCAGAAAATTAGTATCATTCAGGGGTAAATCTTACAGCGTAGAAAAATTTACAAGACGAGTGTACTATGCATAGAGAGTGCAAAGAACATATTTTTTTTTCAAGTATCGAGTATTACGTTATATTAACCATGTCACATATCGAAAAGTTTCGGAAGCTCCAAACTTTCAAAATTCCAAAATCTAAAAATTGCAAAATTCCCAAAATATATTGAGTAACAAATTTACATAAAGACAATGGAAAAAACATATTTGCAATGGAATTAATTTGTAACAAATGGAGCAGGATGAAGGAATCCTCATGTGGACAGCTCTGTTCTATCAATTTACTTATGTACAATGGTGCATTGCAAGCCGTTTGAAGGACAGGGTTGGCGTAGATTCGTCTTGTTGAGCGTTCGTCAACCGATGATGGTAAACTGAGTAGGAATGGTGGATTTATCATGGTGTGGTTGATGGCGGTTTAGGGAGATGGAAAGGAGAATGCCTTGAGAAACAAGGACGGTTGATGAATTATGATGAGGAAACGTCCTACTTAGGCTCAAGTTAGCGTTCGAAAGCGACGAGTCGAGCCCCTTCATAAAAGTCTATCGCTCTGTAGCATGCTTGTCGTACATTACTGTAATCGATTGTTAAGTAATGATCAAATTTGGTAAATCGTTAGGACGCTTATTGAAATCCTTGCTTTTCGTTGCGTTGAATTTTCTTCACTGATTCTGTCTTGGTTTCGAATGGTGTTTGATGATTTTTGACAGCGTTGCATTCGTTTTGGTTTCATCATCACCGATGTGGTTTCTCGCGGACGCGTGTTAATTACAAATAGGATCATCATCGTTCGTCGACGTAAAGTAACGTTTCATTCTGTGCCGTCTTGCATGGTAACGCATGTGTGTAGTAGAGAAAGGAGATACGAATTTTCGGTTCAAATAGGAATGTGATTGATAAATCACACAGAAAATATGCAGGTCTGTTTTCAATAAACATCTTTTAACGCTTTCAACATTTCTGTAATCAAAGATGTTACTGGTGGAGAAATGGTTAAGAAGGTTGACAGATGGATAAGATTTCCATCGTATGTATAGTAAGACACTTTATTTCCATTTTATTATATGTTGAGCAAGATACTTGATTTCCATTTTATTCTATATCAAGATACGTGAACACAAATTGTTAGAGATTTCCAAGAGTAAGTGTGTATTTCTGGAGAGTGAATCTGTTGTTCATCAAAATCTTGAATATAATCCGTTTTATTTTATTTAGTACTACTATTAGTGGCATTATGGTACCAATATTAATAGTTTATCATATTTATAGCAATATCGATACTGGCATGATAATATTGGTACCAAGAAATACTCTGTATCAAGATATCAGATTCACATTCCAAAGAAACATACTTTAGACCCAGAAATCTCTAATAACTCAAACTGCAAGGACCAATAAAATGAAACCACGAAAGTAGCCATGATAGCCAAGTTATACTATGTAGATACCGCGGATCTTCGTGTCTCCCTTACATCCGTTTCAACAACGACGACATTTGATCAACATCGTTTTACCCTGATATGTTGCGACGACAGTTGTTAACATCATGCTCTATCTTTTTATCTCTCTATCTCTATCACTTCTCTGTGTATGTAACGCTTTTGCAAGTATTTATATAAACATATATATCCGTATGGAGTGCCTCCTTGGTGTACACATTAGACAACGTTACGAGCCGTTTGGTAGGAGATATCTTTTCTTGTTTTTTTCTTAAGGTCTCTCGCGCCGCTAATGGCCAGTTTACTTATGCCTACCAGGAAAGCCTGCGGAAGGTATGTGTGTCACGACGTGTCTGTCACCGCCGACCGTACGTACTAAATAGTTGTACAGGATCCATGATCCGAAACTTCATGTCGATACACCATTCGATCGTCGAAGGTTTCACGCGTTCGGAACGATTTTTATCAAACCGCCAAATTTGCCATTAGAGGACCATTATTACTGTCATTCAAGAATGCTTGAAGATTCGATCGACCACTAGTGCAATGTTCTATGTGACAAATATATTTCCTTTTTTATTTGCATTCGTTGCCGTGAAGTCGATCTGAACAAAATTAAAAATGTTGGAAATTTTTCAAAGGATATTTTTAAAAAAGGAAAATGCAGTGGTCATTGGTTTATTCAAAGTAGAATACTTAATTAAATTAGATAATTATTTATGAAATAGAATACTCTTATTAATCGTTAACTTCATTAAAAATATTTTAATTAGATTGTGGATATCTCTGCAAACTCATATTTTATGAACACAACTTTTTATTTTATGAAAAGAGCAGGACTTAAGCAGGTCCAGGATTGATTTCACTCGAAAAGTGCAACTGCAGAATTAATATATTCTTACACAGTACGGTTCGATTTAAGATCTTTAGAATCTCAAACATTCTTTGTTACGAATTTCTCTAACAAGCTGTCTCAATATTTAGAACCATCGAAACTACCATATCAATTCATGAACTTCACCACTGAAATACTATGTTGAGCTTCGCGTAGCCTTTAAGCCCGCAAGAATAAAATTAGCAATGTCAGAATTACTAGATAGGATTTGTCTCTCCATGAAGGCATTAAGCTTCCACCTTAATCTCAACATGGTGATCATAACTTCAACGTTCGTTGTAGGGATTAAAACTCAGATAAAAATGGTTACCGGCTTTCGTGCGACCATTCTCATTTCATAGACCCTCCGAAGACTCGTCGATGAGTCCCCGTAGGAGAGTGGATTTAACCCTTTCGGTACAGATTGCTTTTTATACCACACATTAAACGTCGACAGAATGTCTTAGAGTGTCTTCGTGGCCTGAATAAGTTTTTGGTATTTTTATGGAGACTGTGAAAAATAATGAAAAAGTAAGCTGATTTTCACATAGTGGTATACAGTATTAAAAGAAAACCAGATTTTCTCAAGATATCCTGCATACGTATCGCGTAGAATTACTTGAGCAATAAATACAAAAATCAACAACTACTATTAAATTTTTCCACATAATATGTACAGCAACAAAAGTGCATCGCGAACGATGTAACTATCAAATACAACATATGTAAATCTATCAACTTATGAAAGAGAACAATTCAAACTTTGCGATTATTGCAAAGAAGATTTAAATTACTGTGCATATATTTGTCCAACGAAAATGATCACAGACTTTCTGAAACTCGCATTAAACGCTTTATAAACTAATGGAATTTCTTCCATTTCGAATGCACAGATGCAAATATTAGAGAATGGACTCTGTTCGACGCACATAGGCGTTCACAAGGTTCGAAAGGGTTAACTCTTTGCGGTCGGCGTACTTTTCTAGCGATACTATCAAATAAAGCTCAAGACAATAAATATTTATCTTTAATAACAATCAACATCTATCCGATATTCAAGACATATTCCTCTTCTTCTTGAACAATAGTTTCTAAGCCCAAAGACAGATCCACGAGCCTTGAAATTACATAATTACAAATAGTAAGTGCAAAGAGAAATTTTGAATGCGGCCACTGCGAAGACATCCGACCTTGAAGACAAATTTTAAATGCCCAAACTATGGCGACGCCTGGCCGCAAAGGGTTAATGTTAACGGGGAAAAAGAACGAGGAGGAACCCGCCTTGCTCCCTTAAACGTGTGTCCCTTGACGTCCACGCTTTTCGAGAGAAACTCGAGAACAGTGAGAGAGAAAAGCGGTGGTCCGCTTTGTTGTAATTTCAGGCGAGTCTTAGCCTGCCTGGCTCACCGTTCAATCTCCGTCGAAGCAGCCGCGGTAGCCATCAGTTCACGATCAGAAATGGCCGGGGCCGTTTCGTCGGACCGCCAGGAGGCGACCGGAAGCCGTTGGTCCTGTCGACGTTCCTCGACGCCCAGGAACACCTGCCATACGCGGACGACTCGAACGCGGTCACGCCAATGTCCGAGGAGAATGGCACGATCGTCGTGCCCGTCTACTACGCGAATCTTGGGTCCAGGCACTCGTCGTACACGTCACACGCATCACGGCTTTCGTACACGTCCCATGGTGATTTGATCGGTGGAATAGCAAACGCGGGGAAACCGATGACGAAGGAGAGCCAGCTGAGAATCAGATCTGTCAGGCCACCATCCGTGAATGGCCATTTCACGGATTCTAATCAGAAGTACCATTACGTGAGTAGGCGATTTTTGGGGGGCTTGTACTAATTTCAAATGATGGAATACGATGGGGACGATTAAGGGGTTTTTGTCTATGAGCTGTGTTTAGGCGATGGTGTTTGATAGTATACACGAATAAAATGCCTTCTTTATTTCTATGTTGTTTTATGTTGCTGTATATACATATGAGAGAGAATGAATATTTTATCCAATTACAGGATAAGGCTTCGTTAATTTAGTAAATATAATTTAGAAGGTTTTAGTTTTAGTTCATTTGCTATTTATCTTCACTTCCTTATTATTTTATTTGTTCGTTCATCGTTGTATTAATATTTATTTGTCTCTGTGTTTTATAAACGTCGAATAGTAATATCCATCTTCTTTTTCCTTAAAGCTGAACATCCTTGAGTACACTTGTCGAATAGATTTTCTAATTGATTATATATTACGGAAAAATTCTGACGAAGGAATAAAGATTTTATTTTATGTTCAGGAGGGTGATCTAGAAGATCCCATGGGCAAGGCAAAGCAACAAGACAATCCGTTTATAGAGCCTTCACAACAACATGCCGTAGTTGATATGAAAGGTAAATTCATTTAAGAAAAAGACAATAATTTAACGATAGTTATTTTGCATATTCGATAAACAACTTTTCTCTGGAGAAAACATAATGTGTTGTTTTTTCTTGCAGACGTGATGGTGCTGAACGATATCATAGAGCAGGCCGCGGGTCGACAGAGCAGAACACCGGAGCAAGGAGGTAATGTCGAGTTTCAGCTCCTTCGCTCACATTACTCTTCTTTCTTACAGTTTTCTATCACCCTTTATCACAGATGTGTATCTCTTGTGTGATGAGCATCCTGTCATTTTGATGTACACCGTTGTTAAAACTCTTGTACAGTTTTTCTCCATTGATATTCAGTGCTGAAGATTTTTGTCTGAGCGCCTTGTACATAGTAGACCGACTCCTACATACGTTATATACGTTATATACATCTATCTGTATCTCTCTTTTTTTTCTATTATTTAATTTCAATGTATAATTACGTCCAGACTCTCTTATATCGAAATAACCAACGAATTATTTTTATTTTATTCATTATTGGTTATTGTATTAATACCACAGTGTATTACAGTGCATGGTATAATTCCCGTTGGTCCTAATAAGTTCCATTTTTTGTTATTGTCTTAGAAAAATTTAAAGGAAAAATGTATGAAATATAAAAGATAGAATTCACAGATACACGATACAACTAATCTTCTAAATCGTAATAAATAAATTCATCGAAATAATTGCAGTGCGTAAGCCCTCGAACACTTGGATGGATAAATGAAACAGAAAAGCGAAAAAAAGAAAGAAACGAATATAGATGAGAACCGTTTGTGATAGTTTCTTTTGGGGAAACAGAGTTTGTTTCCTGATGTATACGACACAGATTAAACATCCTCGCTGCAGCTACACGGTCCTGGTCGCTTCGTGCCTGGATTTCGCCTCAGCTCCTCGTCCGATCACCGACGTACACTGCAGCGAAACTTTAATTTTACCATAGTATTTTTTCGCGAAGGCACTCGCTTCGAGGGCACCACCGCGTTTACCTGCGTTGCACAATGAAGAATGTAGAATCAGAAAGCTTCATCGAGCGATGATTACTATCATTCGCCGTATCATCGACACTCAGTGCTCTAGAAAATGCGATTAGCGCTTCTAAAGTGACATTACTAGCGAGAACACCAAGCAGCATTATCGCACATTGACCTTAGGTTCTTGCAAAAGCCAATACAGCAACGTCTAAAAGAATCCAATCAGATCAATTGTTTTTATCACGTTCAATTTTTCCCTCCAGATTCTTTTATTCCTGTTATTTGTAATTATTCTTTGTTGTAATTGAGATTTTATTCCTGTGTATACTTAATGGTGTTCACGTTTTTTTATGATTTTTATCCACCAATAGTTGAATGAGGTTTTTATTAAAATTATCGCAAAAAAAAAAAGAGATTTAATATTTGGAAAGATATTTTAAAGAGAAGATTGAATTTTTGAACGATCATCCTTATTTTAAAGAGGAGATTACGTTCGTGAATTTGAGTAGGTCTTTTGAAAATTATATATAGCACGTTTCTTTTATCCTAATTTCTTAAAATTCGATTTATTCCATTCTACCAGTACTATGTTCCATCAACTGAGGATTAATTGCATTTTAAACGTCCAAGAATTTTATTTGAACTCGTTCTCATCCCTTTCTTCCGCATAGCAACTCATGCAGCACTTTTATTCTCCACTTGGCCGCTTCGATTTTTCTGTTTACAACACTCTTGCACACAGCTTTTGGGCTGCGCGTGTTCTTGCTGCCTGCACATTCACGTAAAACGCTTTGAATGCGCACCATTTTTATTTTCTCTTCTCATTTTCTTTGCTTTCAGGAAAGGTCTGTAGTGTTCCTGTATTCTGAATTTTCTTCTTTTCCTTTCGTTTTTGGTTCTGTTTTGCTATGATATATATACACACACCTGCCTGTTTCTCGTATTTGATAATCTGTGGTCTAATGAGCTAAAAAGAATATATAAAGAAAACAAAAGGAATGTATAATAAAAGACTATGCAAGCTTGAGAAAGAACGAGAAAACCTCTTTCCCCAAAAAGAGTGGTGCCAGACAAAATTACTAACACGCGTTACAGTTTCGACCTATTACTTTCCGACAGACGACGATGAAGAAGGGCCAAAGTTTAAGGACAAATTGTTGGCCGCGGTGCTGCGTTGCATCGATATCTTCTGCGTGTGGGATTGTTGCTGGTTGTGGCTTGAGTTTCAAAAATACGTGTCTCTTGTGGTGTTCGATCCATTCGTAGAGTTGTTCATCACCCTTTGTATCGTCGTCAATACATTGTTCATGGCGCTCGATCATCACGATATGGACAAGGATATGGAAAAAGTGCTCAAGACAGGAAACTACGTAAGTAACATGGCTTTTAATAATATATCCTATGTGTAACAAAATTTTAATTCGTTTATAAACTACCTATTTAGATATTTTATAATTTTGAAGAGATTATTTTATTCTTGATCCTTTAGACGAATAATATCGTTGTCCGCTTATAATATTATTCTTTTTTTATATTTGTAGTTCTTCACGGCAACATTCGGTATCGAGGCAACGCTGAAACTGATAGCAATGAGTCCGAAATATTACTTTCAAGAAGGATGGAATATTTTCGACTTCATTATCGTCGCTCTTTCGCTTCTGGAGTTGGGATTAGAAGGTGTCCAGGGTCTCTCCGTATTGCGATCGTTCAGATTGGTAAATCATTTCATCTATTTGTATTATTTGTAAACCAATTTCGGTATAAAATATCCTGAAAATACCGAGCATCTATTTTTAGATAGATAAAGAAAAAAACAAATAATATATTGTATAATGCGAATAATAAGAATAATGAAGAATCTATTATATTTTTCTTTTTACTTTCATTTAACAAATTATAATAAAAAGTACTGAATAATCATTCTGTTTCCAGTTAAGAGTGTTCAAACTGGCGAAGTCGTGGCCTACGTTGAATCTGCTAATTTCCATCATGGGCAGAACAGTAGGCGCGCTGGGTAACCTGACGTTCGTGTTATGTATCATCATCTTCATTTTCGCCGTGATGGGTATGCAACTGTTTGGAAAGAACTATACGGACAACGTTGATCGGTTCCCCGATGGAGATCTACCGAGATGGAATTTCACCGATTTTATGCATTCGTTCATGATCGTGTTTCGCGTACTCTGCGGAGAGTGGATCGAGTCTATGTGGGATTGTATGCTTGTGGGAGACGTCTCTTGCATACCATTCTTTCTGGCTACTGTTGTCATCGGTAATCTGGTTGTAAGTATATTTAACGAGCCTTACTCGTAACTGATACTAAATTACTTTCAATTATTAAATTACTCTTCACAAGGTTTGTCTAATATCCTTCTATTTTCTTCTTACTAATTCTTAAACGAGGTCTAATAAATTATATGGAAGCTTATTTTCAGTGATAATTTGTAACGATTGTAACTGCTCACGAATTTCTAGTTTCAGGCTTAATCTTACAAAGTATGTTGAACTGAAAAAACTGAAGACTGAGGAAAAGAAATTTACTAACAAAGAATCGGCAACGACACTGTATTTTTTCAAGCAGATCTGAAATTTCATCTTTAAGAAAAGTCATTAATTCTTCATATTAGTGTCCTAGCAAACTAGATCTTTTAAATCATTATTCGCCTTCCTTACGATATTCTTCACCTTCTTCTCTTTTTTCCTTTTTTCAATTTCTTCAATTCAACATACATACATTTTCAAAATATGTTCTAGAAATTCAATTCTATCTCTTTTCAACATATCCTTATCAAAAGATTAGATTCTTCCAATTATTTGGTGTTTCGAATTTAACACTTCATCTCTGAAAAATTAAGTTACACATCCATTCTCAAACCAAAGAATCCTTCGCTTCCTTCATAAAGAGCATGTACGTATTTTCCAACGCATTTACCAACATCCTTCGCAAAAGGATTCTACATTCTTTATCAAGATCAAGCTCTTGTATAATTTCTTAAATTTAACATAAACGCCCTAAAGCACATTCATTTTCAAAATCAAAGTATCTTTCAATATTATTTTCCAATACGTTTAACTTAGAATTCCCTAAATAGAATCCTACTTCCTTTATCAAAAAACGACCCTTCAATCTTCCTATTTTAACACGGTCAACCCTAAAGATTAAACCTTAAAAGTTTAGCTGCCACTTCCTTTCTTAAAACATCATATCAACTAAACCAATAGTCTTCCTTATCATCTAAAGATAAAAACAAGGCGCGAGCCCGAGACGAAATGAAAATTGTTTGATGTGCAAACGAACAGGTGCTGAATCTCTTCTTGGCTTTGTTGCTGAGCAACTTCGGTTCGTCGAATCTATCGGCGCCGACCGCGGACAACGATACGAACAAGATCGCGGAGGCGATCGATCGAATAGCACGATTTATTAAGTGGATCAAGCGAAATGTCCTTTATCTTGCTAAAATGATGCGAGCCAAACTCACCAATCAGATATCCGATCAGGCGCCAGGTGAGGGACCGTCCAACAGTTGGAAAGAAGGTTTATATCCAATCAGATCGCTTGCTGTGTGCGCTGTGTAGTTCGTGGCACTGTTTTTCAGTTCTGCTTTTCACTTTAAACGAAAAAAGAACAACCATTTTATTTCTTTAAGTACTTTTATTTCGCTGCCAGTCGACGAAACGGACAAAACGAAATGTTCTTTTATTAAAATGGAAAATTACGAAAAGGAGGAAAACAGCGCGAAAATAGTTAGCGAGATCGATCCTTTTCTTTTTAATATTTTATTGATCTCTTTTAGATTTGGTGCTTTTTAATTATTACAATTTTTTCTTTTTTTTTTTTTTTCTAATTTGTTCGCGACAAACGACAGAGTACATTGACTGGTGATCCTCTTCTTTTCTTTTATCTTTTTGATGCAGAGTTTTCAATCGGTTCGCTATTTTTCTACGTTTCTTCCACGAATTAAAAATGACGGAGAGAAAGAGAGCGAGAGAAAGGGAAAGAGAATAAAGAGGACAGGAATAGGATAGATTAATTTTTGCTTCGCTGATTAGCCTGGCAGTTATACGTTGCTTTGCCTATTATTTTCACGTTGGAGAAAGTAAACGTCTCATCTCCCGATAAAATCAATCATCGCTTAAAAATTATCGAATAAGATCGAGTGTAGATTTTGCAGCATCGCGCGATACATTTGGATTGATCTGACTTTCAGAGATTGTGTGGTAAAAAATCTAGATTAATCGCAAATATGCAATGAATATTATTGAGATCCAGAAAATGGTCTCGAATTATATACTGGGTGTCTCAAAATAATTTTCACTAAATATTTATTAGTAGGAAAAAATATAGAAAAAGAGAAGAGTTCATAGACCATACAATGTACGAATCATAAAAATTAATGCGTATGAACCAAACTCTACAGTTCGTATATGATAATCAATAATTAATTAGATGATTAATAAATTACATATATGAATCGTTTAATTGCTATACTTTATATGTGATTTGATCTCTTTTACATAATAATTCCAATAGTAGTTACGTGGTTTTTAAATTGACGAATTATAGATTATGTCAATTTTCCTTCCTCAAAAGTGGCTTTACCTGTAAAATGTCATTTATTTTATTGTCAAACTTGTTTCCGTGTTACATGTAAAGAGATTTTTCTACTAATATCGCAAGAATATCAAATGACAATATTAAATTACTAATAACGTGTGGTAATATTATTTGAAATGTTATATCTATATAACAAAACTGGAGATTATATTTTCAATAGTATTGAAAGGAAAATGTCAACTCTATACGACTTACTATTCGATAATCATTTTATGTGAATTTATTTTACGACACCCTGTATATAACGCCAATCATATAATATAACAACGAACGTTACAAATCAAAATTCTATTACAATTTACGTAAATTAATTGCTCGTAAATTTTTGCATTATGTTTTCAAGCAAAAGAGTGTTGTATTTTCTTCTGTTTTACAACTTCTGCTTATTATTAATATTTTGCAACAAAGGAAAAGAACAATATAATTATACCTTCTTCGATTCTGACCTAATATTAAATACTAACAATTAAACTACAATATAATCCATCATGTATCGCGTATTAAAATTAGTCACACTTGTACACCGTCGTTTAATTATAGCATCTTACAATTAGTACAGCGTCGTAACGAGGCTAGACACGAGAATATTGCATGAACAAAAACGACGAAACAAAAATTCTATTAAGAAAAAAAAAAAAAGAAAAGAAAGATCAAAATAGAGTAGAATATTTTTTCTATTTTTTTTTCTTCTTCTTCTTAAATATTTTCGGATCGACGATAGAAAATCGACGATTTCATAGTTTACGAATTGGTTACTCGATGAAAATCACGTCAGTTACTCTGTCCGATACAGAGAAATATTTTTTGACGAAATGATTCTGATAAGGGCGGGTTAGAGATTTTATATGACTGTGCAGATGGAATTGATCGCGATGGGGACCTAGATCTTGCAGATGGCGAGCTGGATGCGTATAGAGATAAAAAGAGTGCCAAGGAGATAAACCAACTCGAAGTTGCTATCGGAGATGGAATGGAATTTACCATCCATGGTAAGCGTATCGAGGAAAACGAATATTTCCTCGAACCAGTCATCGAGCATTTTTCTTCGATTCTACTCAATTTTTTCAAGTGTTAAACCCCTGCAAGGTGAAGGCTGGATCAATTTTGACTCGTACAGATATTTCATGTTTATTATTTTATAATTGAAAGTTACATTTACGTACTAATATTCTATCAGACTATTAGGTCATCGAATAACTTCTGTTGGAGAACATCTGCAATTACAACATGATATACATGTATATACATGATACAATAGAAAATATAGAATAGGATATATTATTATACTATTTTTTCTAAAAAAAAATCTTCTAATTTATTAGAAGAAGGACTAATCGCATCTTTTGAGAACGAAAAGATTTTTATTTTATTTTCTGTTCGCTTTACCCTGAAGAATAAAATGTTCGATCATCGTAATAACAATGATTCAGCCTTCAATGAAAGGGAGTTAAGTTTATCGTGAATAGTATTCGCTATTTTGTTGATAATTTTGTTGATAATTAAGTGAGGCAATATTTATTTTTTCAAAGGAGATCTAAAGAATAAATTGAAGAAGGGTAAACTGTGCATGAACAACAGCAAAGTTATAGCAAATTCGATAAACCATCGTGACTACAGGCTGGACAACGATTATATTAATCAGAACGAGGAAGATACCATCAGGTGAATTTATTTTTAGATTTTAGTTATTGTCAGTTATTGTTGAAGATAATTCTTTCGGTGGAAAATTGAGTTGATTACATACGTGTTTGTCTCTTCTTTCTTTTTTTTTCTGGTACCCTTTGTGCAGTAATAAATCATATGGCAGCCACAAGAATAGAGCGTTCAAGGACGAAAGTCATAAGGGAAGTATGGACTCGTTGGATGGGGAAGAAAAGAAGGATGCGAGTAAAGAAGACCTGGAACAAGAAGAAGGTAAGATATTGAAATGTTCTAAAATAATATACTAAGTACAGATAATTAGTAATTCGATGTTTATGCAAATTCATATTTTTATCAACACAACTGAGTAAACAGAATACTTATTTCGTTACATTCTACTGTATATTTGGAGTATATTTTCAATGTTTCATATATCTTCACATATTATATGCATTCTGTGCATTTGTACGTTTTTAAATTCTTCATAAATGCATAGACATTCACAGTCTAGTAATTAATAATTTTCTAAATAAATACATACTTACTTACCAATCTGGCCAATATTTCATTAATCGTTATAATTATTATGATCATTATTGTTCCTTTTAAAACGAAAATTTATGTTTCCAAGATCTTGGAGAAGAGGGAGAGGAGGGAGAAGGCGTCCTGGGGGATGCAATTATCCAAGCAGACGAAGATCCCATCGAATCCGACTATCCGGCTGACTGTTGTCCAGAAAATTGTTACAAGAAATTCCCGTTCTTAGCTGGTGACGATGACGCTCCATTTTGGCAGGGTTGGGCCAATTTGAGACTGAAGACCTTCCAACTAATTGAGAACAAGTATTTTGAGACTGCCGTCATTTTGATGATCCTTTTGAGTAGTATGGCTCTCGTAAGTACATTTCATACATCTAATTCTTCTTTGTTGTCTTTATTGTCTTTTTTTAAATTATTTTTTATTATTGTTTTATTATCATCTGATTATATTGTTTTACTTCATGAATTTTAAAGATATATAGATTATAATTGAAAATACGTTGTGTGATGTTTAGGCCTTGGAAGATGTGCATCTTCAACAACGACCCATTCTGCAAGATATCTTATACTACATGGACCGAATATTTACTGTGATTTTCTTCCTCGAAATGTTAATCAAATGGTTGGCTCTCGGCTTCAAAAAGTACTTCACGAACGCTTGGTGCTGGCTTGATTTCATCATTGTCATGGTAAGTCATATTTATTCAGACAATTCTCTTATATATCTCATGTAGTTTTACGATCTAAATGTGCGTAATCTCTCGTTCAAGAGTAAAAGGATAATAAGAAAAGATGTCTAATAATTTCTATTCAGATTTTTTATAAAATAAGTTAATAAGATAACGATTACTCACATGAAGGATGTTATATTAGATTATCTCCAAAAGATAGCGTCTTTAATTTCTATTTTTAACGCAAAAAGGAAATACTTTTATAATTCATATTTTTATAAAATGTCTCTAATCTACTTAATAATTTAGTTCATATCACAGCTAAACCTCGTTTACGTTCCCCAACCAGAAACAAGCTTACAATAAAATCCATAGAAGAATCTCTTATACAAAGTCCATTATACCTTGAACAATCGTCTTAGCAACTTTGTATAAGACAAGGATATCAAAATGATTAGAGAGAGGATGAGGAGTCTTTAAATACAAGAAAACAGAAACTCTGAAAGAAACTTTCTTTAAATGCATGCAACGCTTGAGATTTCTTCCAGGAATCAAAGATTTTGTAAACTTGTTCCAAAAAACAAAAAAGAAACAAAAGTTCCCCATCTTCAAGTTTCTCTGAATGACGAAGTGTGCCCTCCACCTTCTTCTTCTTCTCCTCCTCCCAACCACCCAAAAAGTCAGTTCACAAAGCGGAAGAGCTCAGCATGGAAACTCCCTCGTGGTGGATTACTGTAGTACAAACTCGTCTACGTATAATAACGTATATCTCATGTGTCATGTGTCACGTTCCATCTGATCGATATTTGATGATGATGATAGCTCTCACTGATCAACTTGGGCGCCATCTGGGCAGGCGCCGCCGACATCCCGGCCTTCCGTTCCATGAGAACACTGAGGGCCTTGAGGCCTTTACGAGCCGTGTCACGATGGGAGGGCATGAGAGTAAGTCATCGGTCGACGAGAAGCAAAAAAAAAAAAAAAAACCGAGAAAGAGCAGCCTCATCCGGTGATACGACGACCTTTGTATGATCGTGCAAATCTGACGGATTATTATTTTATCATTTTATGAAACTGAAATATAGTGTACAGAATATTTTTTGTGGAATTTAAGTGTAACTTTGTTGCAAGTTTTGAGCTTGTTCATTTACTTTTCCTTTTTAATTTTTGCAGTTTAAAAGAAATTAATCTTTGTGACGGTATCGAGCAACTTTCTATGGTATTTTTGGAGAATTCTAATTTGAATAGGAGACATTGTTATTTAAATAATATTATAAGAGTAAGTAGTGCTCCTTTTATAATCAGATAATTTTCTCTTGTACATAATTTGTTACTATTGAGTCGAGTAATAAGTTCATTCACCTTTCACTAGTATATACGTTTGATTTATAAAAATTGTTGAAAAATCGTATCTGAATTTTACCAATAGAAATATAAATCTATAGAGAAAACCAATAAAGAGGTTGCATACTTCTTTTGACAGATTTTATTCTATAAAGTAACAACACTTAACGTGCTGTTTCAATAACATGAAGACTGGTCTTACTGCTCAACGTAATAGTAATAAATAAAGAATTAATAATATTACTATTAGTCATTAATCCTCGTAGTATTATTTGAATGATAATGTCTTCGTACTTTCCCAAAATTTATAAACCTTTTTAAACAAATGAATATCTAATGGTAGTATTTTTAAAAATTAATTTTTTGATCTTCAATCCGTCACGTTTGTTCTGAGGTTTTGGTTTTTTAATGAGTCGATAGGACAAAAAAGAAAACTGAAAAAAAAAGCGATTAGAAAGAAAGAAGGGAACAATAAGTAAAAACCGAGGGAAAAGTGACGAGAGAGGACATGATCGCTACAGTGATCGTAGCCTTGTACTCTGTGGTGTGCTTTCCGGTGTGCAGAGGTACACTGGTGTCTCTACTTGGTGTCTGCACTGATATTGGAGTTTTTGTCGTACTAGCTACTGCCGATGTACGCCTTTCCTAAACAGTCTTTTTTGGCACAGTGATCGTTGTGCAAAGTACAGTGTATCTATACATATAAACTATATATATATATACATTATATACATATACATATTATATTGCTTTGTGTGTAATGTACAATCTTCCTTGTGTGTTCATGTACGCGTGTGTACTACGTAATATATTATGCGCGTGTAATTTTGGAATTTGATCATCAGGATTTTGATTTTTCAACGTTACAACGCACCACGGTACCAGTTTAATTGATGTTACAATGAAGAAATAATATGAATTCTCATTATGAATATAATTTTTCACCCACAAATCTGAAACAACGATCGTATTTAAAAAATTACGTAGAATATTATTATTAGAATATCTATCAATAATACGAAAATATGTGGCAATAACAAATTGCTTTGTTAGAAAGAAGAAAAACCTTCTACATCTACGTTAATTAATTCTTTTATCGAACTATCGAAAAAAAAGTGCAAAGTACTTTTCTATTTGCGAGACTCTTCTTAACGATCAGAATATATCGAATGGTGAGACGATATAAAATTGGTACCTAGCGCGTCGTTACTGCTGGTATGACGAACCTTTTCATCTGTTTCAGGACGAAGCCGATTATCATGCTCGCAACCGAAAATATCTCTCATCAACTCATTCATTGCTCTCTGCATTGTCGGTCGTTCTCGTCTGTATGCGTACAACCGCGTCTTTCAGATAAATAAACACTTACGTAACTTAGAAGAAATTAGCTTATCGTAATACTCTGTACGTTTTAATTTCCTCGAAATTCCTAGAATCGCAAGAAGCGCTGAGCGAATTCTTAAAATTCCCTTTTACAACCACGATATTGCCAAATAGAACGCAGTAACGCATTTGAAAGCATCCTTTTAGCGAAGGATTGTACGCAAACAGGGGTGACACGACGTCCATTCTCTGTTCACTGTGAACCGCTACGTGTGCCATATCTGGTTTCTCTCAATGTCTTCGTCCCCCTGCTCTGGATATTTGTTGTATCTACGATGTGTATCATACACTATTTAAATGGAACGATTTCCACAGATGGGACGGACTCCTGTGTTACTTTAATCCGCTTCAATGGACTCCTCGATCCATCGACGGGAAATCGAGAGATCAGAAAAAAACAAAACAAAAAAAAAAAAAAGAAAAAAAAAGAGAAATAAGACATGAAACTAAAACCATACAAAACACGAATTGACGCGTCGACGGTCAACCAACAACCTCTACTTCCTCCTAACCCTTTCTTTAGCTATCTATTTTCTTCTCTTTCTCTATTCTTCCGTTTCTACTTATCTCTTAAAATTTTTCTAGTATTTGAAAGTTTGGAAATGATTATTGATTATGATAATGATAATGATGATGATTATGATTATGATTATGATTATGATTATGATGATGAATTCGTATCGCGAGTAGCCTGTCTACCTGTTGCTGTGATCCGCTCTCGTTTCTCGCTCGCAGGTGTCACTCATTAACTTCGTAGCGTCGCTCTGTGGCGCTGGCGGGATCCAAGCCTTCAAAACAATGAGGACCCTAAGGGCCCTAAGGCCACTCAGGGCGATGTCTAGAATGCAGGGAATGCGGGTATGTAGCCCACAGTCTCAGCAGACCTTGCCGATTACTTTCTTATTATGTTCCCGACCGAATCGATCATTCTCTTTAGCGGGCGAATCGAGCTTCCGAGTTGGGCATATGTCGTTAGAAATATCGCGATCGTAGGATAATTTTGATGTAACGATAGTTTTAGACGAAATAGTATCTCTGCTATGACAAACGAGTAATCTAGAACTGTCTAATTAGAAATTTCTTGCGAAGAATGTACTTGTTATTTGTTGTTTAATATGTTGGATTATCGTATTAGAGGATAATTGTACCAGAGGAAGCAAATAACAAAGATAGAACTATACGGTTAAGGTTTGTCGAATCAAAAGCAGAGTATAGCGAGACTCTTGTCTGAGAGTGTTTGACTTGCTATATTTCCTATTCCAAGTTATTTGCGATAAGAATACCAAAATAATAATTGAAATAATTAAGTAACAACGAAAGTGGCTTGCAGATTTTGCAAATTCGTTCTTCGAAAGTATCAACATTAGGTAATTAACGCTATGACTTACGTTGATTGAACAATGCCCAACTTTGTTGACAATTTTCGATTCGTCCAGATTTTCAATTTGAATTTTCTCGGTGCCGTCGAATTATCTAGAACGAATAAGATTATTAGCCGTTCTAACAGAATTATCAATATCAGTAGTTCAAGAAAATTGTCGAAAATAATTAGAAGAAAATTAAAGATCGCATTTATGAAATAATAATGATAATAAAAATAACAAATAAAATAATAAATGAGTATGTACAAAAAAAAAAAAAAGAAAAAAAATTAGGAAGAAAATCAGTTTAACGGCGGCACCGTTTTTCTTTCATGGCGAGAATCGACAAAGAGGCCGATTTGAGTTTCATATGACACGGAATATTTTGTTTAGTTTTGTTGCATTAAAATATAGTTACTTACTTTGTTGTTAGTTATTCGAAAAATTAACGAAACAACTCTTCGGTCTCGCCGTGTCGAAGACTCGATTCCTTTTGCACGTGAACATAAGTAGGGCGATCGCGAATGCACTTGAGCTTAAAACTGCGAATGTTTGAACGGCACGTAGACTCGTTCTTTATTGAATAATTCTCGCGAGATATGCACCTTAGAGACACACGTACGCTGCTGTTCGTAAATTTTGGATCGACGAACGCTTCTCGTAAATTCGAGACAACACCCTGTCTATATAATTTCTACAAAATAGCGAGAACGATTAATGATTTCCAAGACATTCTCGCGTCTTTCGCGTTCTAATTTATAAAACGTTCTTTATATCTTTAGAAGATACGGCTAATACTTTGCAGATATTTCAAACATCAATTACGTACTATTTGAAAGGAAATCCAGGCAAAAACGTGAAATAGATTCTCAATTCTGAGTGAAGACGAAACGGGCGCTTGAAAAAACATACGACAATAGATTTGTATTCGTTTTACGTACAAAGTGTCCCAAGTGTTTTTCCAGCAAACGGTGCTAGAACAAAGTAATAAAGAAACGAAAGAATATACCGTATAAACATATAGGCTTCTAAATACTTTGTAAAAAAATGTCATTTAAGAAATGCAAATAACAAGAAATTAGTGAAAAAGAAGATAAGCAGAATTGCTTCGGTTACGGTTATATTATATTCTTATTTTTCATACGATATGTTCGCACGTGTATCTGGTAGAAAAGTCTCGAAACTATATATTTTTAAATTATCGTTTCAAACAAATTTTACCATCTACGATTACTCGTTATTATTTTAATTATCGAAGAAATGAGAAAAATATCAAGGACTCTACTCTTCATCAGCCTAACAACTTGCATAGAAAACCACGGAAATATCAACTCGGCGATATCAACGCCTGCATAGGCGATGACCCTGTCTGCATAGATGTCGACAGATAATAAATCGAACAGCTCGGGAACGTATCCTTCGATTAAATCATTTTCAATTAGTAAGTAACAAAATAACCATGACAAGTTTAGACAAGATTTACGAACGGCGGTGTATTTAGATACTTATTGTGAAATTCAACGAGCCTGAAACAAACGTGCCTCATTTAGAAAACAGCTGGTCTCAACATACTCGAACAACACACGTATTATATACCTACATCAAACATACTAGTAACTTACCATTCTCGGATGAATTTAACAGTTTATATATCTCATTACAGACATAAAATGATTCTACATAACTGTAATACAAGGTCGCTGAGATACTGGGCGTAGAGTTACTGTCATGCCCACGCCCTGACACTATCTTACCCTATCTTATTATACAGTAGTTCGTAGCTACTAATTTTCAGCATAATCTGTCTACCTATATAAATGTATAAATACATATATATATATATATATATATATAATATATAAACACGTAAAATCTACGAACCTACTATGTGATAGTATATATATTATATATATTATATATTATTTCTATTTCTGCATGGGATTGTTGCTTGCCGCTGAGGAACGCTAAAAATTTTCGCACGCCAAAACGCATCGAATATATCGAATGGAATGCCTCGCTGTTACATGCTTTGTGCGTCACTTGCTGCTGGCTTTCGTTTATTTCTCGTGTGAATATTCTATGTGCACACTTGTAGTCGTGATCTCGAAGCAACGTTAAGTATGCACCATACGTCACATCGATCAATGATCAGGCAAAGCGATACTTTGTTCCTTCTTAATTTGTCTCACAAGTCTATTGATTTCCATGAGGTTCGCGAATATTATACTTCGTGAACGCAGAGGCACTCCTTGTGTTCGCCGTGATTCTTCCTCTTCTACTTTTTTTTTTTCTTTTTTTCTTTTTGAATTCTTTTTTTCTCATTGTCTGTTTGAATTTGTCTGGAGACTTGTGATTTCGGTGTTTCATTGGTATACATATATATATATATATATATAATCTATGTTCGTGCGGTGTAGTTGTACGAAATTGAACGTGATAATTATTGTGTTGAAGTAAGTATGCAGGGTTTACCTCGGTTTACTGTTCCATAAAAAGGAAAGAGAACAAATTCATGGGAAAACTCGATTGGACTCGTTTCGTAGATGTTGTTGCGAAAAAGATGAGCCAAGATATTTTATCGACTCTGTTTCCTGATTTGATCCTGTGCAATCGTGAAAAATCGGGCGAAATCGAGCAGCGATGTTGCATGCTTCTTGTTTTCAGATAAAAATTATACGAAGCTGAACATTTGAATGTGATATTACATTTTTATACAATAGATTCTTTGCCCATTTTTCGTAGAAATTGACTAGGACTGATTTCGCTGACGTGTTAAATTCAATTGAATTTCTTTTGCACTCTTATCAATTTTCATCAAGTTCGAATTATATACGACATGATAATGCGACATTCCTGTTTGCTTTCGCGCGGTGTTTTATCCTTTCGTTTATTTTATCGCAAAATACGAATCCAAGGTTTACATTGCACATACGATGAATTCGTAACACACGGCGTAGACATTTACTTAGAAACGCGTAGAGATGCATAGAAACGCATACTTAAGCACATAGAGAAACAGAATTAAAAAAAAAAAAAAAAAAAACATTTATTGGACCGATTTTCAGATACTTTAACGAACGGTTTTGTCTCACAGGTAGTCGTCAACGCTTTGGTTCAAGCCATTCCATCCATTTTCAACGTGTTACTGGTGTGTCTTATCTTCTGGTTGATCTTCGCCATTATGGGTGTACAGCTTTTTGCCGGCAAATATTTCAAGGTAATTATTTCAAAAGCGTTTCTGTAATTAAGCATAATGCTTGGAACATATTTGACAAATGTTTGCGTTCAAATCTGATCAAGGAAAACGAGAGAACTGTACGCGAATCGCTGAAAGCTCGAGGAAGTTATTTCATCGTTCTAAATTATTTAGAATTTATTGACCGGAAACTTACATTCAATCGACTCAACATTCCACTCTTATACAGAGCTCTTATAGCTTAACAACTTACACCTGGTAGTATTAATCTTTCGATTGAATCGTATTGGTAATTCAAAACAAATTAGAGAAGTACTTTGGATTTCAAACTTTCACGATGATGAGATATTTTGATATTGCTTCTTCAGGATGTGCGATCGTGTTCCGATTTTGCACGTGCACTTGGCATTTGTATTTTGAGCTAGAAACACCATTGTCCATCCCGAAAAGCCAATATCGGAAAATTAAAGGTAGCAGAATGTTCCTATTTTTCCTTCAGCTTACCTTGAAAAATATGCGATAATAAAGAATCGTGAAACGTCGTGCGTATATTTTTCTATTTAATTAACTATATTCGTTGTCTCTTTACAGTGCGTAGATGCGAATAAAACAACACTCAGCCACGAAATAATCCCTGACCGAAACGCCTGTTTGGCTGAGAACTATACCTGGGAGAATTCTCCGATGAATTTCGACCACGTAGGAAAGGCTTATCTGTGCTTGTTCCAAGTGGCCACGTTTAAAGGATGGATTCAGATCATGAACGACGCGATAGATTCTAGGGAGGTGAGTGTATCGTTTGTAACTTGAATTAATCAACAATCATTATTTGATTCTTTAATTAATCTTTCTTTTGTGTCTACAGCTCAACAAACAACCAATTCGTGAAACAAACATCTACATGTATTTCTATTTTGTATTCTTCATTATATTCGGATCGTTTTTTACCCTTAATCTATTCATTGGTGTGATCATCGATAACTTCAACGAGCAGAAGAAAAAGGCGGGTGGTTCCCTCGAGATGTTCATGACGGAAGACCAGAAGAAATATTACAACGCTATGAAAAAGATGGGTAGCAAGAAACCATTGAAAGCCATTCCACGTCCAAGAGTATGTAGAGAATTATATCGTTGGAATATTTGTGAATTTCTTCCTCTTCGATTCTTCTCTTGATCCTAGCAACTCAATCTGATAATCTTTTTTACAGCGCTTAAGTCCATTTGTATCAAATTTTGTGTATAGTTGAATTTTGAACATTGCAATTTCCGTGATTAGTCATCTTAAATTGTAAAGCTTTAGGGATTGGAAGTGTTTAATTGTAAAGTTTTGGCGGTGAACAACTTTTAATTATAAGACTTTAGTAGAATAAGAGTCTTTGGTCGTGAAATTTTAGTAATAGGAAATTCTTAATTATGAAATTTTACTGTGAGTGAGAATTTATAATTTTGAAATTCTACCTATTGGGAACTTCCAATTCTAAAATTTTACCGATTCATTGTGTTGTATCGTAACATTCTGACAGTTAAGTAAATCTTAAGTAAAATTTTGGTAATTATATGTTTCAAATTGTAAGACTTTAGTGAATGTCTATTTCGATAGCCGAATAGCTTATTAAGAAGTAGGTGCTTATCGAATTTTTCTACTTTCTTTTTCCAATTAAAAAATCTCTATTTTAACGCAAACATTTTGTCTTTCAGTGGAGGCCGCAAGCGATAGTGTTTGAAATAGTGACGGACAAAAAGTTCGATATGATAATCATGTTGTTCATCGGACTGAATATGCTTACGATGACGTTGGACCACTATCAACAAACTCAGACTTTCAGCGATGTTCTGGACTATCTAAACATGATATTCATTGTGATATTCACCAGCGAGTGTCTCATGAAGATCTTCGCTCTGCGTTACCACTATTTCAAGGAGCCATGGAACCTCTTTGATTTTGTTGTTGTTATATTGTCAATATTAGGTAATGTAATGTAATGATTAGTTCAGTCGTATGGCCCCCGTGAAATTGATACATGATAATGGAAAAGATAATCCTGTTAGCTTTTTCATCACACAACATAGCTCTCTCTTCTTTTTTTTTTTTTTTTTTAATTAGGATGCAAATGAGCATGTTCAATTCATTATCTCTACTGCACGCAAAACTTAGCATCTTAGCAAAAAAGAAAGCGTACAGGATTAATATTTCACGTGTGCTGCAACGACTGATCAGCGTCATTATGTTACGTAGCCTTACATTGATGTTATGTGTAATCCTATCTTTCCTATCCTGTATAATCCTCGTTTCCTCATGGTTATGAACATGTGTCCAGTCATTAAAAGCAACATTATAGCTCTTTATTTATAAAGCAGATCAATATCCAAATATTTTTACATTAATTTTAAAAATTCATAAAATTTGATTCTTAACTTAATTCATTATCATTTGATTGCACAATTTATTTATCTATTTTTTACATATATTTCTAATAAACTTTAACAAGTCTAATATCTGGTTTTTCATAATAAACTTTCAATCTTAAATTAACGATTTAAACGGCTTTAATGGTTAAACATTTGTTGGTATCTTTTTATATTGATATAATGTCGTATTTGACTGGTATTTACACATGTTGATTGATGTAAAGACGATCATTAGTCAAAAAATCGGGTAAGAGCGGGTCTGTATTACGAGAATTTTTTTCCAAATTAGTCTTCGTAGAAAGGAGTAACCGATTGCTAGTCTGCTCATCTTTAAACTTTTGAATGCCTAACACGAAAACCTACGACAATGATACATTTTTTTTTCTTGTACAGCACCGCGTGATCTAACGAGTGATCGAGCTTTAATCAAGTTTCTGTTTTTTTTATCAATCTATAACTGCATGTTAATTTTTTTTATAGCCAGATCTAACAAGAAGAGAAGATTAGAGAACAAGGGATAACAGTCCTTAGGACTGTACGATGCATGTTTTTTTTAAATCTATTTTTTTTTTTTTTTTGAATCTTGAATCGTGCATCAAACACCTTGAATCTTCTTCTTGAAGAAACAAAATAAGAAACACTATTTTCACGAAACTCTTTGTTATCATTCATTGTGCAATATTATTGCTTACAAATCAAATTAGAGTTAGAAACGCATAATTTTTCACGTACTTTATATTCAATGAATGAATTAAGTTTCATAAGACTAGTAATCCTGTGTGCAAAGATCTTCCGTTGCATGGAACTTAAAACACTTATCAACTTAGAGAGCACCGCCTTTACCTAGATCGCACAACCTAATCTAGTTGACACATAAATCTTATCCTTTCTTATTGTCTTATTAAGGATTATTGTAATAAAATGCATATGTGTTCCCTTCAGGTCTGGTTCTCAGCGATATTATTGAGAAATATTTCGTATCGCCGACCTTGCTCCGTGTAGTAAGGGTGGCAAAAGTCGGTCGTGTGCTTCGACTCGTGAAAGGTGCTAAGGGTATTCGAACTCTTCTCTTCGCCCTGGCGATGTCGTTACCAGCTCTCTTCAATATTTGCCTATTACTGTTTTTGGTGATGTTTATCTTCGCGATTTTTGGAATGTCATTCTTCATGCACGTGAAAGACAAGAGCGGACTGGATGATGTATACAATTTCAAAACGTTCGGCCAGTCGATGATATTGCTATTCCAGGTAATTATACCTACTACGTTCATTGAAACATAATTTTCCAAGTATGCTTCAGTACGAAAGACACTGCAACGTGTTTTGTATTATTTTATAATAAATTCATTTACGTGTAATTCTTACATTCTTCTGATGAAATACTGAATAATGTTATACAGCTAAATAAACTGGATTTTTGCAACAAAATCATTACATAAAAATTCTTGAATTCGTCTAGATGTCAACGTCTGCCGGTTGGGATGGCGTCCTCGACGGTATAATAAATGAGGAGGACTGCCAGGAACCGAACAACGAGATAGGATATCCGGGCAACTGTGGTTCGTCCACGATCGGCATCGCCTATCTTCTCTCGTACCTGGTGATCAGTTTCTTGATCGTGATAAACATGTACATCGCCGTGATCTTGGAGAATTACTCCCAAGCTACCGAGGATGTGCAGGAGGGTCTGACGGATGACGACTACGACATGTACTACGAGATCTGGCAACAGTTCGACCCAGATGGAACGCAGTACATCAGATACGATCAGCTGTCCGATTTCTTGGACGTGCTGGAGCCGCCGTTACAGATACACAAGCCAAACAAGTACAAGATCGTATCTATGGACATCCCAATATGCAAGGGGGATATGATGTTCTGCGTAGACATTCTGGATGCTCTCACGAAAGACTTCTTCGCGCGCAAGGGTAATCCGATCGAGGAGTCGGCAGAGATCGAGGTTCAGACGCGTCCAGGTGAGGCTGGTTACGAACCAGTTTCCTCGACTCTGTGGCGTCAGCGTGAGGAGTATTGCGCGCGTCTGATTCAGAACGCCTGGAGAAAGCACAAGCAACAACGTCTAGGCGGACCAAGCGAAGAAAGCGACGACGCTGACACCGATCCACGGGTCAGACAAACCGCGGTCTTGGTCGAGAGCGACGGTTTCGTGACGAAAAATGGCCACAGAGTCGTCATACATAGCCGATCGCCGAGCGTAACCTCGAGAACCGCGGACGTCTGATCGGCGTCCACGACGTCCCAAGCACCGCCACCGTCGTAGTAAGCGCCACCACGACTAACAACTATAGAATTATAACAGACGCGCTAATACTGCTCGCGGAGAGCAGCGGCCTCACGGACCTCGCGCGCGCTCTCCATCGACAGCCTTATAGTTGTATAAACAAAATATTAAAAAAAAAAAAAATACATTCCTCCAACGAGTTGCCTTTAAATCCATTGTAAACGCTACGATCGTTGGGAGACACGTCGCTAGCTGATGAACACACAAGAGCGAGAAATGGGACACATGAGGGAACAGAACACAGGATGTTTCATTTTGGTTTTTCTGGGCGAGTCGTTCGAGAATGGGGCGCGAATAGTGAGACGACAGAGAGAAACATAGACTGCTGATACCGCGTACACCCATCGTCCGTGCTCGTTGTTGGGATTGGCTCGGTTCTCTCGTTCCGCGGAGGAATATTTATGGAAGAAACCGTGATCGAATATAATAGGATTTGGCTACGAAACGAAGATAAGGATGGACATACGAAGAGGAATCGAAGGGCAAGAACTGATAACTGAGAAGAACACATAGAAAGAGTATAACGATAGTCGTTGTATAGAGAAGTGTACTCGACTATGAACAACGTAATCTTCGAGTCAACTTCCCCCCCTTCAAAAAACAAATCAGGACTCGACGGTTCACGTTGCAACGTACTCAGAATTCCTGCCCTCGATGGACTTCGTTACGGCATTCCTTACCGTTCTTCTTCTTTTAGAGATCGTACGATGACGATGACGATGACGATCCGCGCCAGCTGCGTTATATGCACGCGTACTCGAAACGCAATGAAACGAAAGCAAAGAATCATCTTTTCGCTCCGACCGACATTGAAACGAACACCTGCGTTCTACGGCGAGACAGTTAATATTGCCGCGTTCAGAAAACAGAGAAAGAAAACAAGAGATCAGCGATCGTTTCTCATCTACTCTAGAGGAAACAAAAATTAACACGGTACATAGCCGATTCGTAAAATTTTACCCGCGTATATTGGATTTTTTACATGGTTTTGAACAGCGACTCGCCAATTCGCTGATAAACACAACAAACGAAGAAGAGAAAATCTATAAAAATGTAAAAAACAATGTTGATTCGCTGCGGTCGAGGTTCGTGGGTGACATTTTGATCCGTTATTCTGGTCATCGTACAGTGGTGTATAAAGACGAGAGAGTTTTCTGAACCTGAAACTGAACAGAAAAGAAAGAAGGAGACGAGAAAAGAACGACGGAACAATGGAGAAAACGAAGACATTGATGAAGATGCTGATCATAACTGACGATAATAGTGAGGATGATCATAGAACGATTAAGATAACGATTATAAATGATGATGTTGATGATTATGATGATGATAATGATGATGATGATGATGATGGTGAACAAGAATGTTAATAATGTGAAATGTACGCGTAGTTTACTACATTCGCTCGGCTTGAACAAATTTTGCGCAATACGATGCGCGAACATCCGATCGCGCGGCTTTATTTTAACTGACCCTCTGCTTCTCTGTTTCTCGTCTCTGCACTTCGACATTTAATATCCATATATTATAACAGTTTGACGACTTTAATATTTGTTTTAATATTTGGTCATATAATTACTATTTATTTAAAAGATCTCATAAGAATTACTCGCATAGAGCGATTTAGGGAGAAATACGATTGGAGTAAGTCAGTCGGTAAAACAGTTATGTATCTAGATTCAAAATCTAACAACTCTTCTTTTTCCCTATGAGTTTTCATTGTTATGTTGATAGTTGTTGATGAAAATGTGACTATCTCTTTTTCAAACAATATTCTTGCCAAAGAGGAACAGAGAGGGGGAAGGTGTGGCGAATAAAAATTTCGCAATCATCATCAGCTAGATACTTACACATTTGCAAAAATCTTACACAGACACAATCTTACACGACGTAGTGATGCGCTTTGGAATAAATGAATATACATAATAGTGTAACGTTATTCGAATAATTGTAATCGACAACCGTGCGCCCGTAAACCCGTCTCGCAGTACGCGTAGTATATCTTTCAAATGAGTAAAACGCCGCACGTTTAAATAGGCTGAAAGAATTAACGATTAACTCGGTTGGTAACGTAGAATTGGGCACAACTGTTTTTGGCTCGTTTTCAAGTTATATTTCTAATAGATATTTAACTCTCAATTATTATGGTGAAATACTTGTTAAATCAGTAATATAATTAGGCAACTTTGAGATTTAAAATTGTATTTATTTGTTAGCGAAGATGAGTATATTTTATCGAATTAAATGTTTTGTCATTTTCATATTGGAAAATTATTAAAATATTACGAATTGCAAAAACGATATAAATATTCAGTTTATCATTGTTGATGATTTTATGATTGTTATATCATTCGAAATTTTAATTCCGATCCAGTAAAGTGTTAATAAGATTACTAGATTCTGATAAATACTGAACTCGCCATATCGATTGTTAACCAGTACATTTTTTGTTAATAATTTCATATCTTCAAAGTTGTATATGTTCCAAAGCAATATAACGTCTACTTAAAACAATTTTTTATACATATTCGAATATAACTCACATTTTCCAAAGATAAAATTTAAATCTAAGGATTCATTCACGTTTTAGTTAATTCATGTTATAAATTAATTTCTCCGAGCGAGAAAGTTGTGTCATTCTACATAGTTTAACAATAGATGCCAAATCAAGACGTTAAGTTTTGAAAAAAGAAATTGTTAAGATTTTAAATGATTATTTTAATGTTGGTTATTTAAAATATTTAGTACATAGTTTCCGTTGAATTATCAAATACGAATTATCTCCATAAGAGGTAACAAACGCCCAAAAGGTATCCTAAACAATTTCCGTTTGCGATTCGAGAAGCTGCACGATTGTCCAAGGACAATAACGATTAACGACACCGACGAAGCAACATATACTTTCTTTCGGTACGAATCGCAATATAAATATTTAAGAAGAAAATTCGGTATATTTGAAATAATTAAAAAAAGAATCGATGTTTCGTAGAAGAAAGGAATCGTCCGAGTTTGTAGCTCGATTTCGAACGGGTTTACGTGCTTAAGAACCTCGTGAAAGATCGTGTGCCTAATCTCGCGGATAGTACGATCCTATCTGCCATATGGCTAGATAGAACTGTGTCACGATTGAGAAAAGTAAATCGATACACATCGAACGAAATTCTCGATGACCGTTAACCATGGCATATGATTCTATCACGGGTGAATAACCTCAATTGCATCGTTCTCACGCAACATACGATCGCATAGATCGCGTGAAATAAATCGAGAAACGCGTTGAAACAGTATGCACACGGGGACAAACGAGAGTTCGTCGGAACGCGTCTATCAACGATGATAGCGATGCACGGTTCATTTCGCCATAAAAAAAAGTACAGATCAACGTATATTATACACGTAGGTACGTACACGAAAGAAGCTAATCTCGATTTGGCGCGCAACGGGCGTGCGTTAGCGAAGCAACAACACAGAGGACAAAAATGAACTATAATGTGTGTGCGTGTGTGTGTTAACGCGGATTGCGCGATCGTTATTTTTCTACGTTTACATCCGCGTTCCGTAATGGAATAGAGAAAGTAAGAGATGATGGGAAAAGGAAAGAGGAGCGACACCGCGTTGTCCATGTTGTCTTAACCGGAAACAGGTGTCGCGCTTGCGGCGACGGAGACGCGATAATAAACGAACGTAGAATCGTTCTCGCTGGTCGAAAACGGACGTAACGTGGCAAAGAAACTCGCAGCTCGCTCGAAGGATTGTATTTGAAATGTGTGGCAGGAACGACGACGAGGACATAACGAAAGCGGTATGGTTACGGACGTTCTGTGAGCTAGAAAATGGTGTAAATTTGTTACAAGCTGGACAGAAAAAAAGAAAGAAAGATGAGGTTAAGGGAAACGTAGATATGATGAGGTTAAATGCAGGAGCAACGCGAGAAATAACGGGGAATTATGGAAAAAGCAAACAAAGAAAAAAAAACAAATGTTCATTATTTTAAGCTACGAAGGCTCAAGAGGGTGAGGATCATTGTAAATTAATCGTACAAATAATTCACACACTATCGGTGTCGAGTCCGCTTTGTCAAAGTATTTTAGAGAAGCCTGTCCGATATTAATGTCCTCGTACCTTTTCTACGTATATTATAATTGCATTTCACGATTCTCGTCGCGGGCCATTCGATGATCCTTTTCGTGAGTACGCTTCAAAGTATACGCATGCGCGTGGCTGCGTCCTCGCGACTCGTTCGTTCGGAAGAGGTCGTCGTTCTTCGTTTCTTCCGAGACTCGGCTTTCTTACGCTCTGAATCTCTCTTTGAGACGATTCCGATAATATCCCAATACAATATATCTGCACAATCACATCGATTATCAATCGGGTATTCATCCGCTCATCATATCTATTATCTTCGGTAATCTTTCTGCAACGAAAAAGCAGAAACATGGATTACGCCTAAAAACTAAAAAATGCATACATGCATTGTATCGCCGTTGCTGTTCGCGCATATACTTGACGAGAAACTTCGAATTTTTTTTTTTTTTTGTAGGCGCACGTTATTCGAAAGTTGTTTCGTAGAGGTCAAAACGATCGCAACAAACGATACGGTAAAATGCATCCGGTATAACGTATGACATAACCTAACATAACACGGAGCACGATGAACGGCGACGACGACGAAACGAAACGAATCGAGGCACGAGATCGATCGACGACGAAATTCATTCAACTCGTCGATCCTTCTTCTATCGAAGTACGACGTATCTGATGGTCCGTCCGGCTCACTGTCTAATTACTCCGATACCCCCTCTCGCCCCTTTTTATGTTTTGAACCCCTCCCGTGCTGTAATATGTGCAAATAATTCGATAATAATCAAATGGTTTGTACGCATATAATATACATATATATTTTCGATACTACTTTGTCGAATGGGCAACCGCGAACTTCTAGAAGCAATAAAATTCTCGAGACACACGACAAACGTTAGAAAGAAAGAAAGGAAGGAAGTAAAAAAAATATGTAAACAGGGCGTGACGAACGAAACGAGGTGCAATCGCGCGGAAAGTGTTCCAAAACACACTGGCCTCTTTTTAACGATAAACGGATCTTTCGGATTCTGTAGGAATCGTTCTTCCCCCGAGAGGCACGCCAAATGAACATCGTTTCTTCTTCTTCTTCTTCTTCTTTTCTCCTTTTTGTCCGGATACACATACACACAGTGCTTTTTATCTCGCGTACGTGAAGACTGTGATCTAGATTTTTCGTGATCGAATGTTCGATTGAATCGCAACTTCCCCGGTTTTCAATCGCGTTTACCGATCGTTGGTAAGCCTGTTAACATTCGGCCCGTTTAATCTACGATCGTATCGAAAAGAGAAAATCGTAAGAAGATCGGGAACACACGCGTCTCGAAGGGTTGCCAGAAAATTCGTTTGAGCGTAACGCTCGGAACAAAAACATGCTCGGGAACGGTGAAAAAAATGTTCGTTCGATAGGCCAAAACATTTGCTATGGCTGCGAAAAGGAACGAGGGGGAGGGGGGTGGAAGAGTATGCGTGGTGTGCTTCATTGATTTTCGTTTTACCAGAAACAAAAAATAAACGTACATTAAATACCAGCTTTTGCGCGACGACGGCTGTAAGATATTAAAGAACAAAAAAAAATATATATATACATATAGGGCTTTCCTTCGTTAAGCGAGGTAAGACGAGATTTAAACGTACTTTCTCCGTGGACGATACTGCCGTTACGCATTGTATAAAGAAGAAATGAAACTAAGTTAACTAATCGTAAATGCACGAAATTTTCTTAAACGGATAGCGAACAAAAAAAAAACAAAAAAGGCTTTGTAGTGTCTCGAAAACTCTCGAAACTCATTAACCTAAACGTCGTCAGATAATAAAACTAACTGATGAGTACACAAAAGCTACTAAAAAAAAAAAACAGAAAGAGGAGAAGATACGAAGCAGAAAAAATCCTAGAGTTGGGCTAAACAAAGGAAGATTTAAAAAAGATATATACAGAGAATAATTGAGTAAAGTGTCAAGCTGCGGAGCCTGTCGGCCAGTATAATGATCAAGCAACTGCCATGGGTCAACAAGCTAGATAGACGAAATGTGCTAAGAAACCAAAAAAAAGATCCAATTTTAACGAGCTAGCTGTCGAAAAAAACATTACGCGCGAAGGATCGTCCATTCAAATGCGTGCTCCGTGAGTGCTCGCGCTTGTGCACCGCGCCGGCGGCGCGCATGCGCAATTGCGTGCCGTGAATGCGCGCGAGCAAGCAAAGAGAGACATCGAGACAGAGTGCGTGCGAAAGAGCGTGTATGCGTGAAAGAATGAACGAGAGCGCGCGAGAGAGAGAGAGAGAGAGAAAGGGAGCGAGTAAGCGAGAAGAGTGCGAAAGGGCGAGAAAATGAGAGAGAGAAAGAGAGAACGTAGAAGAGCTCCTCCGTTGAATGACATTCATTACTATTAAACAAAATAAAAATATGGATTATTTGCACAATATTATAAATAATTACTATGTTTACTATGATTATTAAATTAAAGAGCAAATAATAAAAGGGATAAAAAAACTGTTGTTAAATAATTAATACGAAAGAGGGGATTGTACGAACAAAATAACGAAACGATTTAGCTGAAGACCGATATCGGATTTCAAAGAAAATAATAATAAAATGAAAATAAAGATAAAAAATAAAAGAAGAAAAATAGGGGGAAAAGACGAAGTTCAAGGAAGTGACGAGGATAATATGATGATCAAGACGAAGGAAGGATGGAGGAGGAAACGATTCGTTTGTTATCGATTAGTTAACGATCATCCTTACATTACATTATTGTAATTATATAAAGTAAACGATTATTACCATAATAGTTACAATTAACAAGTTGTTACCGCTTTGTTATACATAATATAATTAATATACTAAGATTAAACGAAAAAAAAGAGAAAAAAAGAAAAGTAAGCGAATGCATCGTTGATTCGTCCTTTACTTATGTAGATAACTAAATAACGATTCGACTCTATTATTGTTTTCAATGTCTTCACCGTATTCCTTCGTTTGCTACCCGATTTCGTTTCGTTGTTGAAAAAAAAAAAAAAGATTCGGTTTTGTCGGCTTACCTCGCCCGGCCACAATATACACACGTTTTACAGAGATATTTTCAATAAACGAAAAAGCTTAACACTCATACGATTGTTGTCCTTGTCATCATTTGACCCTGCAAACATGGAGCGACTGCCATTTCTATAGGCTGTCTCAATTAATATCCTTAAGACTTTCACGGCTCCAGTTCTTTCGACTTGTGCTTTCTGAAATTTTTTAATCATGATATTTTATAAGAATCCGTAACGTTTCATTATCTTTACAATTAGCTACGGTTAAACGATATTAACAGTAATTATTTTTTACTAATATTAATGGTAAACCGCAGTATTAACATTAGCATTAATATCTTGTAGTATAACCTTCGATAATGATAATCTTGTAGTACTGATATTGACATTAATAACTAAAATGATATAGTATCTACAAATATTCATATCACACGTCATCCTCGGATATCTATTACAGTTCGCTTTTGCACTAGAAAATCTTGTATAGTAGCAAGTGCAGGGTGTTCCACAAGAACGGGATACTTCGAATTTTTCACCAGTACAAAACCAATTCATAAAAACGTAAAGAAATTGCTTTACTCTAGTTCTTCAAATTTCTCCCTGGCGTTCTTCGCGTTTTATAAATATGTTCTTTAAAACAATCGTCTGGTCACGTATTTGGAACCAAACATCGCAAGCTAAATAAACTCGAGATAAAAAAAAAAAAAGAAAAAAAACAGGGAAATTCTTAACGAAAACTTCACTCACATTCCGTGTGAAATTTGTTTAAACATTATTCGAGCCAGCTATCAGGCTATTATTATTTCAATGAAACGACGATTTTTCAAAGAAGCATTTATTTATTATGCTCACTAATGTTATACTTTAACGTTAAGTCAATTTACTCCGTTCCAATTTTTCAGGCATCCGAAAATTACGTATTTCCCTTCGCGTGACGATTAAACATACTTCCAGGTATAAATAGACACCCGCCATGCTATAAAAAGATCGGCACCGCTATTTCGAGCCATGTTAATCGGCGCCACGTCGATTTTTTCGCCTATGGAGTTTTTGCCGCGTGTAAAATAAAGGTACTTGTCCTGAATTAACGCTGAAAGCAGCTTTCTCCTTGCTGCATCGATGAGGTACATACGTATACATCATGTCTGGTGTCTTTGGCCAGCCGTATATGGTTCTCTGGACCCGAATCATGCAGCACGAATACCTAATTTCGAAAAATAAAACGGTCTCGAAAACGTTTGGGACATTTAACGGGTCGCTTGACGCGCTATGCAACGAACAATTCTTGGAGACATAACTTTCACAAAACACACGTTGCACTCACCTTTTTAGCCGTTTTTTTCCTTTCTATTATTATTATTTTTTTTTTCCGAATCGTTCTTAAAATATCCGCGTACGTTATTGGATTTCACGCACGTTTCGATCGAAACGCGCGCGAGAGAAAGAAAATAGAAGAGTAGATTCGGTTCTCTGAGAGACTTTGTTCTATTCTTCAGCATTTGATAAAATAGAAGGGAAAATAGGATGGATATTTGTAGATGAAGGCGGTTAAAATTTTTTAGCACAAGATATTTTTGGTTCAAGGTCTACAATAATGGTAGACATTAACTTAATTTATTAGTTCTATTAATTGTAATAAATAAATTAAACTTGATAAAACAAATTTTAACTTTTTATGCTTTCCTGCAGTTATACTTTTAAAGTTTTTTAATGATGCACGAGTAAATGGTGTTGAATACCTGAAGATACAGCTCAGTGGGTGAATCTTTTAAATATGGTGGTAAAAAATATTTTTGTTTTTCGTGTATTTCCTGGTTCAATTTCTGAAGCTGTTAATAATACGAAAGTAAGCAAAATAAGTCATTCAAATAAATAGTAATAAAGGATATGCTTAACAACAAATAATTTTTTGATAAATTTGTTTAATTAAAAGACGCATAAGTTATATTTCCCTATATTTTTTACATTGAAAATTTTATTTTTATCTCTTATAGTTAACATGATAGATACTATACGTATTATCAGAACTCTCGTAAACGATCGTTGTGTCATAGCATCAAGGCAAACGATTCAACTCTCTAAAACAGAGGAATATCGTGTACGACGACGTTAATTCGCGTTCTACGTGACAATCGCACTTTTTCAGATGTTTCGTAGAATACTATGTGATGCTCTAATAATTCTTTTCAATTATGTCCACGTCTTGGTATGATATAAATTTGCCTGAATTCTGTCTACAAAGTAAACCGTTGTAAATCGTAGATCTATGCATTTATGAGAAATTTTAATTTGCAAAAATTTGCAGGATATTCATAATATGCAAAAGTATTCAAACCGTCTAAAGTATCCAAGGGAAAGTACTCCTTGTGATATTTAGATGGTAAAATAAATCTGAAGGTGAATAAAAAAAAGTAGAACAGATTAAAAAGCTTCATTTTTTTAGTTTCATAAAATCTGTAAATCTGTAAAGCTATATAAACATTTTCGGTCTATTCTAATAACAAATCAATCGATAATATAAACAGTACAAACTAATTAATATTAAATTATTTAATGAAGTGAAAATATCACTAATTTTTTTAGACACCCTGTATACACATCAGAACAAATTGGTTGAACATATGAGAAATGTAGGTCTTATACAATTATATGCAATTTAGGGTGATGAAAGCGCAAAAGTGCTTACAAGAAGCGATTACGATTTTAAAACGAATGCTACTTGACTTTGTTAAAAAGTAATCAGTGTGATTACTCTGGAGTAAGTATATACTTAATACCTTTTTTGCTATATTATTTAATTTACCTTTATGCATCAATCTCATTTTATGGATTAATCGATATTTCTGAATATATATTAAATGTAAACTTTTCTATTTCAAAAAAAGACAGAAGTTAAAGTTCAACTCAGATTAAAATGTCAGCTAAGCATACGAAGCATTTCTATTTATAATATTGCCTCTTGATTCATCATATGTTTCAGTCTGACGTAATTCAGATCTGGAATGCAATACAATTTGAGGCTGAATCTCAAGAACGACTCGATGTCGTAAGTTCAAGGTTCCTGTGACTTAATACGATTAACAAATCCAATTATCGCTTATCGTATATAGCTTTCACGAAAAAGATGTACAAAGTATGATAATCTTTATTGCATCTCAAGGAAAAAACAAACTTTAGAATTATGTAACAAATATCATACTTCATTTTACAGTTAAAAAAACAAGGAATTATGTTAAAAGAACCGCTTTCATAAATTCCTCTACTTTCCTAACCAAGGAATAAGAGATTTATAAGGCGAACTTCGGATTATATGTTCTGAAATACCGACCTCGAAAAAATCAGTGTTTCCTACGCCCTCTGCGATTTATTACGGCGAACATAGAAATTATTTTCAATTCAATAGTCCGAAACAAGGAAATCAATATTATTTATAAATATTTTCAACATCAATGTATTTATTTTGTATGCGTGCTTTGTGTGCGTCAGAGCTCTGTATATGTAATAAATTGAGACCAAAATCGTTGAATTCAGTACATCATGTCCGTGAGATCAGGAAGATGAAACACATTAAAATCTTAGAAGCTACACAATAGATGCCTAAGTTCATTGGATCCCATACATTTGAATTTGTATTTGGAAATCTGAATATAAATTTAAATCTGAATTTAAATTTAACATTCGTAGCGTTGACAAAATGATCCCAAAATGGTAAGGAGGCTCTGGAGTCTTTCAGATATGGCTGTGCATTGAGTTATAAGTCTATCCCGTATCTTGTCTGTGGTGATGCATAATAATAAAGCAATGCTGTCCAGAGCCTATCACGTGACTGTCACTGGAGGAATTAACACATTCTCACAAAACCAATCTTATTTCATTTAGTGCACGTACACATATCTGCTTTGTACATAACACAAGAACATACATATATACTATGCATTATAACAATAATAAAATAGTGTAAGCATAGCAAGCAGTAAATTATTTGAAGCTAAACTAAGGCAACATTTAGCAATACTTAGCAGATGCTTATGCATTTAGTATATGACAAAGTAAGTAAATAAAATATGTGAAATATGAAAATGTAATATGTGGATATACATGCAGAAATGTATCTACATATACATATTCATCAGTCATACGATTTATAATTTAAATTGCAATAGGTCCTGAAATTTGTTTAGATATTAACTTCTGTTAATAATCTCTATAAGTTAAAATTAATTTATAACTTGATATATATTTATATTTGTATTTATAATATAATTTCAAAATTGAAAATTTTCTCCAATATTATTAAATCTTTGATGCCATTTAATAATTATATCGGATTGGTTAATACCAATTACTCGTAGTTAGTAAATTTCAAAAGTTTATGCTCTTGTATACTTTTACATAGTGTTTTCAAAGCAAATAGTACATAGTTGAAATTATATGTACTTGATACCTGCCACAGATAAAACAAATTTCTATGCATTGCCATAAAGTGTTCCGCCTTATTACTAATTTCCCATAAGAATATGCACTAGCATAAACATCCGCAGTCATAATGATTCCAAACGATCTTCTAAGTAAATATATAAGTACATCCATGGTGCGTGGGTGCATAAGATGAGTGTAAGATTCACCGTGCGTGATTCTGCGCGAGAGTATGGGGGGAGATTGGTGTAATGGGTGGGGTCTAAACGATGAATCCCTTCTCTTCTCATATCTGATTCGATCTGATTCGAGTCAGTTTCGCGTAGTCCACCAGTATTCTTTGTGTTCGACGCGTAATACGCGTTCGTCGATGTCCATGTAATGGCAGCGCAAACTGAGCGCCAGGCAAAGATAGTTACAGATCGTAGATGTCTCGAACTAGACACACTCCGCTCTAAACGTTAAACGTAACCGAGTCTCTATTCTAAATCGTTGAGAATCATAGAAACTTACTGTCGTACGAAAAAGTGAAGTCGAGACACCGCTTTTACAGTTCAACTGTCAAGATAACGAGCGTATTGCGAAAGACTGCAGAAGAGGTGTGGAGATCCTATCAGCGTTATCAATACTGCATTGGACGTACTGACCTAAGTTTAGTACCGCGTTTTTTATGCTGTGAAACGTGAACGGACTTTGTGACTGACATTCTCAATTCACACAGGGAAAAATTTTTGGCAGATGTACAGAAAATTCGCCCTTCGCCTAATACTTATCTGAATCATTCAGCCGACCGTCTGCATGGAGGTTAGCAGACAATATTCTATTTATATACTACATACACGCAATGCTATATAATTGTTTATAATGGAAACCTTGCTTCAAGGTGTTCACTGTATAAACATATCGGTATCGGAAATGGAAGATTCGTCTTTTCGATAAAATGTAATCTGTTTATTGGTTATAGCAAAGTATTTACATTCGCATCTTTACACATTTTCTGCATTTATTCATATTGTGTATATATACATACCCATATATATCCGTAAGTAAAATTATTGTTGTAATTGTAATTGTTGAAATTGTGAGTGTGTATTATTAGACTGCAGATGTTTATATATTTATGAGAAATGCAAAAATACATAAAATATCCCTAGTAAAATACTCGTAATATGTATTGGGTGAAATAAATTTCTATTTAGGTTCTATTTTCTTCATTTTGTTCATAAAAATATAAACTCGCACAAATATCCACAGTCTAGTTACTATAGTTATTAATATAATTAATGTATGTTAATATCAACATACTAAAATTATAGATTAATATGCATTAAATCATAGATTCAAAAAGTAGTGTTTTTCCAAACAGTATTAAGTTTCTAGAATTTTAGATATTAATTAATCTTGAATTTTTTAGGTATTATAACATATTTAATGAGATAAATTATTTATTCATGATGGAGAAGAGAAGTATCAGTGGAAAGGACATTCTAAGAATGGATGGTCTATTACCTCCAACCCGACGCTTACCAGTCTGCAATGCAGTTACTTCTACAGACAAAAAGAAAGAAAAAAAGTGGTCGATTGGTGGAATCTTGAAACGAATATCTTCAATAAGGGATTGTGATAGTTCTTCAAACGATGAAGAAATTGTATATTGTACAAGGCAGCCGAGGTCTCGAACAGTATTTAATAGGAAATCACATAACGTTGTTCTTCATCCAGTTGAAAAGAGTTCGAATCAATATTTAGATATCAATGATTCAAATGACACTGCTGCAAAATCAGTGGATACAGCAAGTATGCAAAGAGATTCTTTAAACTCCCGTAGTAGTGATGGTTCGTTAGATGGGTTAAGTAAGAAAGCGAGAAAAAATAAATTGAAAGCACAAGTAGAAGCAAAACGGGATCGCATTTGTGCAGACAGTAGTTCAGACGAAGAGTCACGTAAATCTTGTAATTCGTTGACAAGGTACCAAAATGAAATTGCTGGGCATAGTACACAAAAAAATGGTTTCTGCAGTAGAAGAAGTCGAGCAGCTCGAACAGAACGTTATATAAAACGTTTATCAAGGGATGAAGGTCACAAGTTCCCAGAAAACCTAAATAATATAGCAAATAAGCGTAATAGTCATGATTTCATGAATGAAGAACAATCATCTGTAGCTGTGGATACAAATGAATTATTTCAGCTTCCACAACAATCATCACATTTTATCAATTATTCTAATAGCAATACCTTCCCTGTACAGAGATCTATTGAAAACTTACGACAATCTGGAATGGTTGCATCCAATTTGCAAGCAAGGTCGTCTACTGATGTTACAAATTATCCGACAGATCAATATATAACAGATTTAAACCAGAATAATACTTATGCAAAGCCAAATGTTTTGCACAAAAATAAGAACCACGTAAATAAGGAGAAAAATTATATTTTCAATTCTCCCACGGCTAATACAATTTATGCTGAACCATACGATTACACGACAAATCGTCAGTTTGCAAGTCGAAGTTCCTCTCCGCCCGAGCCTCCACCAAGAAACCCACGTTGTCGAGTTTTCACTTATAGTTGTAATTCTTTCCCATTTAATGGGAAATATCGTGCGACAAAATACGACGATACTCTACATGCTAAAATGAACGATATTCACGAAGTTACCAAGGATCATTTAAAAAGTTTAAGGTCTTACGAATCGAATAACGAAATCAATCGGTGTGACTCGATAAAACAATACCCACGGCGTCCATTGTCTCTGACTGTAAGCTCGACGCAGACTTGTAATTTATCAGAATGTACGAACAATAGACACAATTCAACTGGTAGACACATAGATGAACCATTGTTTAAAGAAACGGAAGCAATGAAATGTCAGAGGAGGAACGATCGCAATGATCAACTTACTTCAAGCTTTAAAAATTATGATACCAAATTACGTGAAAATAGATTATCTACTACTTATATAAAAAATATGCGCAATAATTCTACGTCACCTACTTTTAAGTCTTTAAATTGTTCCTGCGCAAGATCACCAAGTAAACAGATTGTAAGAGAAGATTCTTATAATTTACCAAATGTTACATTCGTAGATAATATGAAAACTGAAGTAAAGGAAGAAACGCAAATAACTAGTGAACAAGACACGTTAGAAAGGAAAAGAAGTTCCAAGAATCTTGAAGAAGCTCTTTCTGAGCTAGAAGCAATATATAATAGCCTTCGTCTTGGAGACGAAGATCTCCTTGACCGGGCAGAACGACGGAGTATGGAAGAATTTAGCCTACGTCAAGCAAAAACTAATACTGTTGTTCCATTTATTTCAGAAGATTCAATAGATAGAATGAAAGATGATATGGCTTATAGAAGAATGCACCCAAAGGAGAGACCTACATCGTTGTCAGAAGTGGTCGGCCAATCTGCGCTCTCTAATATCAGCTACCTGATAGCCTCGCCTATTTTGTCACGCAAAGATACAACTGATGATTATCTGTATGGCACGAATTACCTAACACGTCGAGACGAACCGGACGTAACGCGAGATGATGTCGTTTATCGGAGCATTCATCACGCTAACAACACGTTAAAGGTGATTGATCCTCAACCTCCGTTTGGAATACCTCTAGGGCCGGTGACGGCCGCTACGGAAAGCGATTATTTACACACTACACCGATTAAGCCAGACCATCCACGTTCGTCATACATTCCGCAATGCGAGCCTGACATTGTTACGGATGACTTGGCTTACCGAGCTCTCAGGAAGGATGCCAATACGCCGAGGAGCAGCGTTGAAAGTAAATGCAGCATCACTACAGATCAGGAAACCACTTTTGGTTCGAAGAAGAAACGAGCGGTTAGATCTTTATCCGCCAATCTGTACGGTTTAATTAATCACGATAGGATTCATCTTAGAAGAGAACCTAATCTTCAAGATATTAAGGACGAGATAAATAACACATTAATAGATATCAAATCGTTACCCGTACGATCCGATAGGCGCGTCGTGAGCGATGGTGAACTCTCCGATTACGATCGATGGCGTACTGATGGTTTATTGAGGAACTCTAAAACTGATATAAATGGCAATCGTCCAATTACGAATGCGCATAGAAAGAAATTGCGTGTTTACGTTTCACCGTCGACTCGAATACAAGATGATAATAAAAATGAGGATAATGCGAGAGCACAGAATTCCGTGACATCTAATAACATGCTATCAAAGGCCTTGAACAATGAATTCTGGCAGAATTGCGAGCAGAGCAAATCAAATGAATCGTCCAATCATGATACGGAAACCGATTTCACGGCATACAGTCGTCTATGTCAAGATTTAGTCAATTTGATTGAAGGGCAAGACGATATGGAAGTGAAACTGACTGAGGAAACGAATGTTCCTTCAGAGCTTCCTGTAATAGCAGATGTCAATGATAGTAATAAAACGGACGAATCTTCCATATTACATATACAGTCTTTAGGTAGTCATTATTCAGAAAATAATACGGAGAATCATAAAGAAGATACGGATAAAGAAAACATAGAGAAACTGACGGAGACCCTCGCTAATCCTGAGAACGAATGTTCTGAGAAGACTGACGATAATACATTCGACTTCTATCTTCGTGTCGCGGACGAAAATGTTAAACTAATTGCGGAGGCGTTCAGCAGCGTAGCAGATCACTTACGTGATAGTCGTTCAAGCCAAAAGAATTCGTTGACGTCGCACCGTTCTGAAATAGAAACCGATAGTACGACGTCCAATACTAGTACTCGTAACTCCGTTACTTGTAGTCTAGACGACACAAACGATGATCTGTCTAGTTCATCAAGGACCACTGATGCATTAAATGTAGTTCCTAAAGAAGATACAACGATAACCTTAAGTGATAATCACAACTTTGTGGAACCGGAAGAAACGAGAAATGATTTGCATACTAATCCAGAACTCGATCTTTCCAAAGCTGTTTATGATTTACAATTAGCAGCAGCAAGTTTATGCGAGCACGAGAAGGAAATAGAAAAACTAGAAGCTTTATTGAAAAAAGATGCAACAAATAACATTTCTTGTAGTAGTAACATCGAGGCTAAGGAGGATATTCCCTTGTTAAATATTGAGAATAATTTAATGGCGCTGAACGACAAAAATGAAAATAAGTGCGATATGGAAGAAACGATAACATCGACCGATGATAAACCACGCACTGTTGATCGTGACCCAAATAGCGAAGGTGAGAGTACAAAATGCAAGAATACTTGTGAACATGTTATCCCTCGTTCGACTGAAATGCGTATTTCATATGTTACTAACCTCATAACCATACTGATAACTACATATTCTATGGTTTTGCTGGCTTGTTTTCTTGCACTGCTTTTAGCGACCGTAGCGGCATCATGACTGGACCCTTAACGACAAATGTCTTAATGCATTTTATAATTAGAAGGTTTGATTCGAAGCGTTTTTCATTATTTTGAGACTATTATTATTTGAATCATGTTACTAATGTCGTAGGTCTCCCGGCAAATGATCATTTATGATGTGAACCATTCTATACGAGTGCATAACTAACTGATATACAACGTCGTTGAGCGACATGCGGCAGGACAATTGAGTTTTGTGTAAGATCGAGTTTCTGTGAACTGTTTCTGAAGGAATGATTTGTTCTTGTTGTTCTTGTTAATGTTGTTGGTTTTAATAAAGTTTAAACGTTAACTATGCTGTTGACTTTATTGTACATGGTATATATCATATGTATTTCATTATGAAAATGAAAATCTGTAATATCATACAATTGGATTAAATGTGTATGTTAAATTATGAAAACATTAAAACATGATCTCTTTCGTGGAAATTTTTGTTTAACATTATTTAACCTTACCGTTTTTCTTATGCATTGCAAAATCATGAAAAAGTATTCATCGAAGTACATATGATAACACATGAATTTAAATGTTAAAAAATTACAATAAAGACATAAAAATTCATTGATGTGCCTAAATTGAAATAAAACATTTTAAAATGGTAAATTATAGATTTTGGCTATATGCAAATATTAGTTATTAATTACACTTGTATATAAATTCATCAAGTAATAAAACAATTGTCTTTCCTCTCTGAAATATATATTTGCCGAAATTTTTGTTAACTACAGTCGAAATCAGTATAGTCGATAAAATCACTTCCTTGCCTCCATGGTAACACATCCATAGTGCTTCATCTCTTTTTGACGAAGAAGTCATAAATATCAGATATGATCTATTTTTATGACTAAAAGTGCGATTAGAATATATATTTTGGTAGTTCATTCAAGGTAGTTAACCCATTTTATCGAGGTGAAGAATGCACGATCATACCGTAAGAGTTGTGTGGTGCATTGAAGCTGAACATTGATCGTATAGTACTAGAGTAACAGGCCAGGGTTAGAAGGGGTTTGCTAAAACGTCGAGTAGTTATCGATTGCGGACTACCATGACGTCATCGTGGATCACGCCACATCCCCGCCCATTGAAACTCTGCTTGTGATTGGTTCGGGTGTAGGCCGGCTATCTATATCGAAAAGCAAAACCGTCGCGGCTTGTGAGTCAAATCCTTGAGTCTTCACATGCGCATAAATTAATTTATGCGATGTGAATCCGTATTATATATGGATAATTATATAAATCTTAACGATTATTATGTTCGTTGTGTCATGTTAACAAAATTTACGAGACTAAACGGGCAAAATCTCCGAGTATAAACTGTTCGCTATGTTAAAAAATTGGCGGGAGATTTCAAATGAACAATGTATTCAAACTACAACAATGTTTTTTAGAAAGTTCTATTAGAAATAAAGCGAATTCTTCTTTTCATTCGTAATTTCTAATATTCTTCAAAATTATCTAGAACTTGGTGTGTGTAAAGTAATTTGTTCTATACTTTTTTCATCGACCTTTTTGGTTTCGAGCTTACGAATATCAAGATGGCCGCTATTGGATCGAGCATGTATAGAGTGGTCGGTGTTCTGCGCTGGCGTTAGTACGTGCGAGAGAGAGTAGGGAACGTTCAGTTTTGCCGAAAATACGCAGTATTCGTGAAACCTCAACGTATGATAGGTTAAAAATTTGACATGTGTACAACAAGGAGTAGTGTGTCATACATACAGAAGAAATGTTAAGATTCGAGTATTATTCGCGCGAATACTGAGCTAAACGCTCGTGTGCGCGTTATACATTATCACAAGTATAGGATCAACGGTGAATAGTACCAAGTTCATAGTATAGAAGCACGTGGTGTTAAGGCGTTCTTGGTTTATCTTATCAAGTATTCAACGAGTTATTGGAGATAATTTTTTACACCGAGTGAAGATTCGAAGGAGTTCGATCTCCACGATCGATTATCGTGACGAATGTAAGAATAACAAAATACATAATTTGAAGTGTGCTTGAAATATAAGTACCCAGAGCATTTTTAGGTTTGCATCAAAATTCTCCGCGATAAAAACCGATTTCCTTCCCGACGTAACATAAAAGCGTCTGTTGGTACGTAGATTGTAGACTGCAAGCGATCTGTCGAACAGCTGTCTTGTCGTCACATGTCGGTTTCGTTTACCCCCTGGCAGTGTTAGTCGATATCAAGATACAAAATTATATTTCGCTCTCATGAAAGACAACGATCAAAGATCAAAGATCACCAGAAAATTCTATCTCACGTAACTTCTCAGTCCTCACGTTAATCGTGATTCGAATTCAGTTCGTCGTCGACCGCTACACGGAGTAGTACGTCATATCGTAGATCGACTGTCCCTCGTGTCCTTTCCTTGTCCCTCTTCTTTTACCTATATATGTATATCTACTGTACGTACAGATATTACTTATACGCATACCCATACACCCACACCATTCTCAACCCTTGGATCGCGTATGGCGTATAGTGATAATTTCCTCTTTTGATCGCAGTGGGAAAACAGACTGTTAGTCGACAAGAATCGTCGAACTCGTTGAGAAGAAGTCACGAGATCGGAAAGTTAAGATATTCGTAGTGTAGTGTATAGAAAGGTAAGCAATGAACTTGCTTCATATCTCGTAGACGAATATTATTACTAATATTCAAGTCAATCAAAATTTTGAAATTAAATTCACGTGATATAATTTTCTGCTTTATGTTGAAAATGTTCTCCCGTTTATATGAAAAAACATGTGAATCAATCGTAAAATAGACTTGATATAAATCGATATGATATACAATTAACACGCGATGGTTTAGTTGAAATGACTTTGAATTACTCTCGATTCAAACTTCCGGAATGGTACTGCTTGCTGTAACTACAGATTGGTCGGTAACATTTTTCTTTCGTTTATCCTATCGTGTGAATATTGTCATGGTTGCGGCATTCCACAAAGAAGTAATCGATCTTTCAGTTAGATATCGAATTCACGGTCAAATTGTTCGCGGCTACTGATCAAGAACTATCGGTGAATGAACAGGTACTAGAAGTCACATGCGCACACGCATCTTGTATTATGTACAAATATTTGAAATACATATAAAATTGCATTTTGAATGTGTCTTATTGACGTTCAATTAATGTATACTATTATACGCTGCGTGTACTACCGTGACTAAGAATAGGGAAAAAAGCTACCACCAATTAAATGACGTTTACATCGTTTATTATTCTTTCGTAACTTTTTTAAACGTAAGTAAAATTTTCAGGTTCAGTTGCATTTTTCTAGTGTTAAAAGATTTCTTCATTTTTCGTTTCAATTTCATACATACAATTTTTTATTGTCTTTTCCTTTCTTGGAATGGAGGAATATGTAATAAATGTTTAAGAGTTTATTGTGTCTATAGCAAAATGAAAGTATTCTTATCCTTTTGCGATTTGATCGAATGATTATTGTTCGAACGATGGGTACACAATTTTTAATTTATATAGCTGATGTTGAATGAGATTTTAACTAGAATATTATTATCGCTCTGATTTGTTTCCTTCTTTTGTTCTGAGAAAAATTACTACCTATTGCTATCTTCGCGTCGCACATGGCGGCACCCAGTATCACCTGATACTTTGTCAAGTAAGAGCTGCACAACGTTATATACCAATGTAGACAAAAGCAAGTGATACAGTGACGCAGCAGGTTGTTTTCTCACTGATTACTGCAATAAATTAATTATAGGAACGTGCAGTATGAAATGTTAGCGCATACGTCCATTAAGTTGATGCATTTTATCGATGATCGTGCTGTTCTATGTATAGGTTTCCTTCTATAACTTGATGTATCTGTCGATGTACAATTATTCTGCTCAATTTATTCTCAGTGTTGATCTTTAATTAATGACTATTTGGTGACTTGCTGTTACACTACATATTATATATATATATATATATATATATATATATATATATATATATATATATATAATATATACACATGATTTATCTTTTTTCTTTTTTATATGTGGGGAAATCCTCATGGATACCCCGCCGTTCTTCTCGGAAGCAGCTAGATAGTGTCGGACTTACCTACTTGACCCTTGATAGAAATGCTCCGGGACCTTTTTCGAATTGCTGCCGGAGCACTCCCGCGTCCTCTCCCATTTTGAGGGACCCATTCCTCAGGTCAGGTTTGGGCAGTGACAGGGACCACCCCTCTCAACGCTATCCCCTGGGCCGTCGTGTAAGTCCGAGGAGGACCCAGAACCTCCTCGGCGTGACGACCTTTATGACCACCTAAGGCGGCGCAAGGCCATCCTTCGGGACCCTACAAGAATGAGAAGTTCTCACCCTGTCCCGCTCTACCCGCATACATGATTTATCTATCATTCCAAAGTATCGATCGCCGCACCTTATGTATGCATTATTCAATAACTGTTTCCTCATAATTTGTAACGCTAATATGTATTAATTATGATATACATCAGGCTATTATACGTTTCGTCCACGTCCAATTACAGGTACTTGTAATTAAACTTATCAACCGTGTATTGCCATTGCATCAATTATTATACATCATGTGTTACATACATAACTACGTTTTTTCATTCCTTTTTTTTTTTCTTTATATAACTGCGTGACTTTAAAGTAATGCTTACCTATCATCAAATACTTTCAATAGCGTGCCATAATAAATATAACATGTGAATGTGTGATAGATATAGGGTAACCCCGTATTCACCTTGGCATAACTTAAGCATAACATGAGTAATGCAGGGTTCGACGTGACGTTCAATGTCGTGAGACTCTTTATCTCGGGGCTTCGCATTATGGTTCATTTGTTCTAACGCTTCTTCCACACATACTACATATCGCGAGTGTATCGATAAATTTGATTCTCGTAAATCGTAGGACAATCGTTTTTTAGTTTCTGTTAAATCTAGCTTTTTATATAGATGGGATTTTGTGTAGTTACAATATTTATCGTATTACATTTTGCATCTTTTTTCTTTCTTAATTGATGACTAGATTCAATTAATATAAAATTCGACGTCGAAAACTTCTGTTATCTTTCCTACAATATATCAGATTTGACAGTTTTGTAACTGATTTATGTTGCACCAGACATCAGTTCATTCCTATTGTACCCTTCATGATATGAAGCTTGATAATTCTTATCATTTCTTCTTCGCTGTCTGATAAGTTCGAACCTTTATTTATTTAAATATCTAGTTGACGAAATTTATACGTGCTTCGTTGGAAAGGGGTTTTATTATCATGAGAGAAACTGGCTTTACCCGCAGCCCGTAATATTCGACGTACGTATATACAATTTGTTGTAGATATCTTCAAAGATAGCGGTATCAGAAAACTGAAAGTCCGCGTAAGATGGAAATGAACATGATAAAGTGGTTTATTCTGTAGTCATTTTGTCCACTTTTTATATGTACAGAAGGTATCTAAAGAAGAATTACCAGTTCATGAATAACAAATATCATTAATCCACAAATAAAAACGATAGATTATTAACATTATATTAATTAAAATAGCTTTCGCAGTTTTTATCAGTTTATGTTTTGTTGAAGGTTTTATAAACTTGGAAAAAAAGTTTTCCGCCGAGAATAAAATTACACTTATCTTAATTCGTTGTATGGAATTAATTGAATTATCTCTTATATATTAACGACATACATATAATATGCGGCTTCTCTGTTTATCTACGTTTATTTGAAAATGTTGAAGTGGGCCTCGCTTCAAGGAAAACTCCACATCTTTTCTAAAGTTTAGTTTTCTTAGTTCCCAAAGCCATTGACTATTGTTTAGCATTAAATCATTTTGAAGGGCCTCTCAGCCTCATAGTTTTCTAGGAACATGTCTTGCACGGATGATGTAGCGGGGTACAGACAGGTGTATTTGTAGAAATAACCATAGACCCATGGCTTCGAAGCTCTTTCGTAAAGCAACGTTGCCAGCGTGCGGATGTGGATTAGCATACACATTGTACTTATACTTCAACTTGCTTAAATATATTTTCTATTATACATTCATCCACGTATTTCCTCTCTCTCTCTCTCTCTCTATTACGAGATAAAACCTTAACAAAAAACAAGCTGTACAGTCGTAAGTAGCTTGTGTCTATGATAATTTCAGGTTATTATGCATAATTGAGCGACGATTGTAGTTTTCCATTTTCTTCTGTATTTCCATTCATGGATTTTGTTACGCGGCGTGTAGTTCGCATCGAAATTGAAAATAGTGAAAAAGTAGGGAAAGAAAACGACGAATTTTTTAATATTGAGCAGTCAAATGTAAAGTTCCATTTCTAAATAACTTCGTAACTCTCGGAGATAAGGAAATCTTGAACCTGTTCAAACCAGTAATGTAAATACAAATGTTTCGACTATAGAAATGTTGTTTACTAGATATTCGAGAGATTTACGAGATATTAAGCGATTTGGAAAAAAGAAAAAAAGTGGTATATTAATTAATATTTTATCAAGATCATTCTGAGCAATTAAACTTACAATAACACTCAATTTTGGAATAGGCGTCAATAAGGTTTTATTATTCAATGAAATTAATTTTCTGTTTCGATGTAAGAAGACTAAAATGTCTGTACAATTTCTAACAATAAACGCGTCCCTTTACAGGTGATAATATTTTTTACATATAATATATGATAAAAAAAAAATATTTTCCAGCGTGTTGAGTTCAATAACCGTGAGAACGCGGATCTTCAATTCCTCAATATACAGGGTGGTTGATAACTGGTGGTACAAGCGGAAAGGGGGTGATTCTACGCGAAAAAAGAAGTCGAAAATATAGAATAAAATTTTTTTTTTAATTTTTCCATCGAGACAACGATCTACAGTGAGATTATAACGAGACGTGATAAAGTGCACGCGTACCGAGCAAAAATTAAAGTCGATTTTCTTGAAAACAAAGCCTCAAACGAAAAATTTTTATTCTATATTTTCGACTTCTACCACCAGTTGGTACCACCAGTTACCAACCACTTGTCACGTACATGTGTCCACGTTTATCTTAAATACACATTCAAAAGTCGCGATCTCTGGTTGTATCTTTGTAATACGATACATAGTTCAGTGGTCAGGCCTTGGCATAAACGATTCAGAAGCCTGTCAATATCCAGTGGAATAAAGGATCGAAACATACTGCTATAACGATGCCAAGTGGAAACAAAAAATGTATACAAAGTTCTACTACTATCCTTATCATTACATCCCATTGTGTTCGAATCGGCTTGTTCGTGTTTTTTCCTCTGCGATTGTTATGAAACTATATACATGAAACTGATCCGTATACAATCAGAAATAATTTATCGAATCGTTTGGTATTTCCTTTCAGAATGACCTTATATTAGATTGTCCCAAAAGCTCGTTTCGTTTCATAAGGAAATAATAGATGAACAACATTTTTTGTCTTATATTATTTTCTTAAATTATTTATGTTCCATTTTGTTCTATTACTACAAAATGAACGTCACACACAATTCAATGTAATAATATAAAACCTATTACCTTCTTAAATGTTATTGACGACGGTATCACGTATTGAACTATAGTATTGCGTTTAGTTCCTAAGTCCAAGTCATTAATAAAATAATTTCGGTTGAAAGTATGTTGAAACATCACGTGAAATGTGACAGTTCCCGTGTTTCGTTAATAAATTAACTGAACATGGCGCTCTATAGAAATCCGTTTCTTGCTCGTTTACATAATTTGACCTAATATTAGAGGATGCCAGCCATTAGAGCTTCGAACGATCGAGCCGATTTGTGCCTCGTAAGCGATCAAGGGACATATACGAACGCTTCCCAGACAGGAAGCTGACCAATAGGAACGATCCAATTTGAATCTTCACGTGCATGATTCGTGGACGCGTGATTTTATCTTTCCTGGTAAAATTGTAATTGGCAAGTTGGAACAACGCTATATCTGCTTCTAGCTCTAGTTCTATTTTACAAATCAATTTTCTGTTATGTTACGTACTTTTAACGAGGAGCAAGATTTTTCGATGCAGAGACTGTTAGAGAAAAAGTGGGAGGGAGAGGGAGAGAGAGAGAGAGAGATAGAGAGAGAATTGGAGCATTAAAATTTATGTGAGAAGTTTTAATTACAGTCGAAATCCAGCTATCGTGTATGCCTTCGTTTGGCTTTAATTTCGAATCAAAACTAGTTGTACGTGCTATTAGTCTTACTAGAATATTGTTTAGCGTAAAGTTAGGATAGGTGGTTCTGTGAAACAGAGACTTCATCTGTGTGTAATTTGGAAGAATATTTACTATTGCAAGAGGAAATATTACATCACTTTGAATTTTTAGGAGGTGTTAGCAACTCAATTTCGAGAGTTGAAACGGTAAACATAGATTTTTCGAATAGCCCGTGTGCTGTATTAAGTTAAGATAAATGGTTTATTTAGAATATTCCTTAGTAGGTTTTCATTAATTTTTGGTTCAATTTTCTGTTATATATTACGTATTAAATCATTACTGAAGGTTGACAGCTATTACGGTACAACGTTACGTAAATGTTTCACTTGCATCTATTCTCATTAATTTTCATTATTGGATTTGTTTCCCTTTTTCAAATATCTTGGCCATGAATGGAAATTCAAAGAAATTATTATGTTATGAAGTTATGCATATCCTTTCGATTCTTTGACATGTGTAATACTGCTTTTAAATATTATAAAATATTTCTTGCATTTTCGCAAATCAATGCAAAGTTATATACACTATACAGTGATATATTTATATGCATTGTTTTTAGCTAATTTTATGTATTATTAATACGTTATACTTATCGCTTTCTAAGAAAATTCATTATAGAACGGTTTAATCCAGGCTTCAAGTTTTTAGTAGAAGATTACAGTATTATGTTGAGTCCACGATATTAAAGCCCCTTTTTTTTAAGATAAACCCGTTTTCAAGGCTACATTAACGTTTCTATATAACTTAATCTTCGACGATGATAATAATAATATAGCTACTAATGTATGGAATATAATTGGCATTGAGAATAATTATATAATTGGCTTAAGAATGAAAAAATGATGCGAAATTAATTCTTCTAATTGCATAGTAATGTCTTCTTATTTTTAAATATTACAAAAAAATATGTTAATAATTTAATTGATGAAAATTGACTTGTAAATAGCAATTGTTGTAAAAGCAGGAAACAATAAGTTTGCATTTAGTAAACGATAACAAGAATATTCAAAGATTGATCGTTTGGTTGTTTTAAAACAATTAAAATACGTTTATATTACACAAGGCATATGAGTAATGAATTTCTATTTTATTTTAATTGTATTTTCATTGCATTTTAATAGCATACATTATGGTATTACATAGTTTCTAATATTAGTATTAGCTATAGTATATAATGTATATAATGTAGCTATATAATATAGTATTATTGCATTTTAACAGTAATCAGTTACTAATACCCCTTGGTCAATAGCCATTACTAGAATTATCGTCGAGATCTAATTTATTACGACTTAAATCTATCGATCTATTGACATAATTGGCATTAATTGTTGTTCGAGTGACTTATCCTATTAGAAATTAGTGTTTTAAAATAATCCTCAAATTAATTGTTCAACATACACAGATGAGATCTGATTACAACAATTTTTACTTATATAAGTCGATAAAAAGGAATTCTTCGTTGCGAGTGAAGATACATAGGAGAAAAATCTGAATTACTGAAATGATTGAATATCTAGCTCATACTCTACAGTATTGGTCAAGGTTGAAGTTGGGTTACTTAAATACATATACATACGTGTACATATACATATATGACGCAGCAGCTTGGTCGCTCAGTGACCCCATTGTCTATTTTCAAAAGACTTTCTGACTTATCTGTAGTTTGTCCTTTAGCATCGTTGTTATACTGATTATCTCAACACCACTTTTTTCAAGTCATCCTCTTACGTATTAAAAAGCAAGTGAATTCTGTTTATCTAAGTCAATTTATTTTATGTTTATATTTTATGTTAAATATATTATGTACACTTTATGTTGTGTTAAAAAGGAATATTAAAGAATGATAATTATGTTATTGAATGAAAAAGTTAATATATTCTATCGTAGTCATAAAAAATATTCATAGATTTACATTGATTACGTAACAAAAATAGAGAGAAGAGTGGACAATCTATAATCTTTAATATCAAGTATAAAAATTAAACGTTATAGGACATAGTCCCTCAGACTATATTAAATGAGCCATTGCTATTTCGATAGGAGTTACTTTAATTTCGTGAGGCTTCACAATTTGACACGTCAACGTTGATAATGTTTCAATTTTTGTGACATACATTTTCGTTATAAATCGGCGCGTGGCAGTACGTGTATAGTAAAGTGCACTTAACCAAATTACTTGCTCCACAGTTAACAGACTGTGTAAGACTTCAAGTGAATTCAATGTCATCTTAATAGTCTTTCATAGCCAATATAGGGTATCCATAATGCAAGTGCATCGAGTATTTAAAATAAACAAATTCTTTCGTTATATTCTTTAGTTTCCATTTGCCATTTATTTCTCAATGTGTAATATAATTTCATTTTCATAATTTTATACTCGAGTAATTTTATACTCGATTTTATAACTGAATATATTATTAAATTAGTATTCGCAGAAACAGATTCTTACTTGCGAGACTTCTAGAAACCAAAGAAAAGTTCAACCTACAGTCGAGAAGTATTGGAAACTATAGACACAATAGGCATTTTAAAAAAATGCAAAACAATCTCCGTTCTTTCAATAGGCATTGTTCAACATTAAGAGAAAATTGGAGAAATGGAATTGATGTAATTTTCCATTATCAATTACTATGAATAGGTGTTGTTGTTTGTGCTAGATACCGTATCTTTTTGCTTCCATGAAAGATACATCGGCTGTATAGGAGAAGGAGGATGTGTATGTACATTCTATTTATATTCAATTATTGTAATTATCTGACCTCGATGTTTCTTTAATTCAAGAGTATAAGCAGTCTACATTTCGATACAATTTAATTAAATAATAAATTACGATCGTTCGGCGTTATGCTGATAAGAATTATTATCAGCGTTCGGTTTCAAGTGCATAGTTCATCTGCCTTGTTACGGCTCCGTTGCTCTATTTATAAGCGCATATCACTCGATAAGTACAAGAAAATAGTCCTGTTGACTTAAAACAAGGAGAATCGGTATTTATGTCGAGAACGATTTTGATGATGCTCGGGTACAGTAGTAGGACATGTGCATCCTAAAATATCATTAACCACATCATTTGTGCCAACGGTTTTTATTGCAGTGTCATTAATCCGCATCAAATCAACTTCCATTAAAGTACAGGAGGTACTGATATCTATCTGTTGGGTATAAAGGCGACCAGATAGTGATCCATCATGATCGTGGACGAAAAACCGTGAGTCGCAATAATTATAGAAAAGAAAAAGACAAAATCACCACGCTCTTTTTTTTTTATGCTATTACGAATATTTTTAGCTACGCATGTACGTGTATTTTGCCTGCAGATTTATAATCACGCTCTTTCGAAGAACATTATGGTATAGAATTGGAATAGATCTGATGTAGTGTGATGTAAAAATCTAGTGTTAATAAGTTAGTTCAGTGTCATAAAGTTTTGCTTCTTTCTACCTCCTATTTATGTCAATTCGATGATATTTATCAGCATGTTTGTGTCAGTATAGTGAGGGGTAAAAGTATATAATACGCTGCACATTGCTGATGTTACAAAAAACGAGAACTTTTCAGTGGATTGGTAAACAATCGAATGATAATTATAAATTGTAATGAAGCGAATAAAATGTAAGAGGCACTTCAATTCTATCTGTATCAATGTGTTTTTATCTGCGTAATTTGTTTGTTATTAAATTACGGATAACGATTCCGAATTATTCCTTCTGTATTCTTATCTATAATTCAGGAATATTTGATTGTGAACTATACTATTTTACTTTACTAGCCTCTTCCTTCAATGACTAATCAGTACAGAAAAATTTTGATGATTACTTCTATCTTTCTAAGAAATTAGTCCCTATTCCAAGTTTCCAAATAGCAATTGTTAACGTTCTTTTGCTTGAGGCTGAATACAACGTGTAATTTCACAATCTCTTGTATTGCATTTATCTATTAAGTCACAATCTATATCTTAAAGAAGTCGTTACATAATTGTACATTCATCCAGTCTTTGTATGAATTATATGATTTATGTTTCCTTGTAATTTGTCAAGCTGATAAATCTTTATCATATAAAAAAATGATAAGTTTCTTTCTACAGTAATTTAGATTTCGTGTTACAAATTACTTACAGAACGAGGACCCTTGATTTGTCCACGTGCTGATTCATAATCAAATTGCATTTTATGATTATCAACTTACGATAACTATCGATTTTTCTATTTTTTAACGAAACATTGCAACAAGTTGTTTCTTTCTCTCCTATGCTGGCTGGAATACCATGTATAGAAAATAATGTATAGAAAAAAATGAAGTGTTATATTTTATTCAAACGTTTGCAATTATAATTGTACGTGCATTTATCAATCAACTGAAAGATTCATAGCGTCGCCGTTTTTTTAGATTACAGTTAATGGTAAGTAAATTTGTTAATATCGTAAAGTATTGTTAATGTCGTAAAGTAAATAAGAAGTTTGCAAATGAGTACATATCATTAATGGAAACAGGTATGTATTTCTCATTGCATAACTACATCTCATACATAATTCGTATTTGAATAATAGTCTTATTTGTTACATGTTATTGTTCCTTCGCGCCATCTCTATTCCCGGCTCTCTTCTATTATTTCTTAATTTTTTTCATTTCGAAGTAATAAAATATATTCTTTGTATAGACACGCAGAAAGAATGATACATACTAATTTTTAACAATCAAATCTGCTATTTTTTAATTGTTTATTCACAGCCGCATGAACCTCTATGATATATGTATATATATTAATTGTTGGAATCTATATTTAAATTTCATTTACAATAGATTATTAACACGTAGAAATCAATTATCGGACATTATTACAATTAATTCATTTTAACGAGGAAACATGAACGATTGCAAATGCGTGCGGTTTATCTCAGCAAGCGAACCATGTAATTATTCTCGTTTAGTCATTCCACTATTTGTATTGAATTCGGAGACTATGCGTAACCGGCCTTGATCTTTAACATGTTTTCGTGTATCGTGTTCCCACTGTATCTTTGCAGCTAAATAGTAGTAGGTTGCATGAAAAGTGAATTGCCCTTCGTTTGGAATCTCAAATAATGAAAAGACAATGCGAGTAGTTGGTAGCCGCATCTGGCACGAGCTAACGACGTTCAAAGTCCGTGAAGATATTCGAATCACATGCACGTTGGACGTGTAGAAGTACGTTGTCGCCAGACTGTAGTCACGCCATGTCTTTAATTGTATTTGTGTCTATTGGTAGACATAGGGTGTCGCGTGGCGCATTCTATCGTTTTGAGGCGGTACGAAACGTTATGAGCAACGATTGAATGATTTTAGGTGCTTTAATTTTTTTGTAGTACTATGATATGAATGTGTATGCTGTTGCAATTTCAAGCTACAACTTCTTCCCTTTTCCTTCTTCGTCTTTTCAACGAAGAACGCACAATGTTTCTTCTTTTTTCATTTGAATAATCGTTTAAACGAAATACTCTAAGTGGTGAAACACGTATAATAATGCAGTCATAAGATAAAAATGGCGAAAATGCAGTTATCAACATCGTCACAGTGTTTTGTCTTCCTGATATACGGAGATAAAAGGGAAGTACGTAATAAGAAAAAATGGAAATTTCTTGAAAGTTCAACAGGTTGAAATTCAGATTTATTTACCACATGTGTACACGTGTATTTACATACACAAGAAATGGACACCTTTAGTACAATTGATTATGTTCACTTTGACTGTAATCTTGCTAATACGTAAGTTGACAAGTTTGTATCAATTTGCACATCTGTTCTCAAGTTGTTAAATCTAGATTTGCATTTTAAGCTTCTATTTCACGTGTATATAAATACACATTCACACGTGTGGTAAACGAATTCGAATTTCAATTCAATATATAATATATGTAATATATAATTTCAATTCAGTAGGCATGTATTCCTTGTCCAGAACGTGTAACTTGTATTTACATAGCCGTGTGCATTGTACATATATATTAAGAAAATGGATTATTTTTTTATCTTTAATAGCTTGACACGTGTTTCATATCATGCCACGTATATACGTGTACTTCACTACACCCTCAATACCGTGACCACAACTTTTTATGCACGTATGTATATTCAAGCAATTCCAGGTATCTCAGGAACGTCGCTACCAAATCTATATTTGTAGCAGCCGGTAATGTAACACTTTTAGAGCAAAATAAACTGTACAAAGCTTCAAGAAATATTTGTATTTTACGATTCTTGTCTTTCTACATTTTTGCTGTATACCTTTCTTTTTTGTATACCTTTCTTATAACATTTGTGATTTTATATGAATAACTACTGTCTCCTTTACCAAATTCATTTTTTGTTTTTATACTCCTTTTCGTTTATTCCCTTTCTGCTATTCATTCAGTGATTGAAAACAAACCCATCAAAGCACACCTTTATTACACGGCGCCGTTAAGTTTTTCTTTTAATTTTCAACATCACGCGATCGCGCAACTACGCGTACTATTTTTATACGATGCATGTTTTGGGACCGGCAGACTCTGTTTTTATCTATGTTTTAAGGTCGTTTGATCGTTTGCAAGGTTATCAAAGAATTAATATATACGCTTAACAAAAAAAAGGAGGGATTAAAAAAAAAAGATAAAAACAGACAGCTCTCCGCGTTCTTTGATTATTGTTAAAAACAAGTTAAGAGGGAAGAATGAAGTAGCTCGATCTATTCACATTGGGGAGATTCATCGGGGTGTTTGTTAGATCGGCGGTCGTATCGGAGCCATGAATCTTCGACTGGTAAAGTAAACATTGGTTAGATAATTAGTCTAAAGTTCGAGTGTTAGAAACGGCGCGTTATTTCGTTTTCAATTTATCATTTTATCAGCTGACGGTTAAATAATTAATCGGATATCTGAATAATCCCTAATTTTGTTTGTTATGCTTTGGTTCAAAGCTACTTCTTCTTGTTTTTCTTTTTAAATGTAATGCGTATGAATGATTTAGCCTTGAAAAAAACGTTAAGCTTGATGTATGAATGCGAAGAATGAGTTTTTGCTAAAATTATGAGCTTGATACGGAACTGTTTCAGATTAGATATATATATGTACATTTTTATGACTCGTCGTACTGTACCTCTTTTTTTAAATAATGTGTAGAATATTAGGCATGTTAATATTTTTCTGGGAAGCCTTTACGATATTTAATTTGTAATGCAATTACTTCTGCGTAGTGTATTACATAGAATTGCTATAGTAATATATTACTACTTTCATTGGTATATGACTGATGCTGATATCGAATAATGACGTGTTATACATATCCAGATATTAATGGTATGCTCTTTAGTACTAATATTGACACTGACTCCATTCCCTGCAATGCAGATAATGCAGTGTTCTGTAGCCTTGATAATGACATTTCTCTATACAGGAAATTTCATTAATTAAAATTGGTACGATAATCTTTAAATGTCTTTAGACGTACTTATACTGATATTTTGAATTCAAAATTATTTCTAAATTATCATAAACTCTTTTACGTCCCTAATGAAAATCCCTGTACATAGCGATAGTTGCATTAATATCATATAATACCAAACCTGCACTTTGCAAATCGTTCTTTATTCCGTGCATCTTATCATACTAACATCCGAAATCATTATTACACAAACAATAATAGATCGTTATTATTTCAGATTTAAAATAACAGGAACAATTTGACATTAGTCGCGAAACAAAAATTTCTTTAGATTATCGGTCTGCATTGATAACGAAGCTTTTTTTAAAAGAACGCTGCTTATACAATAAGCTTTTAATTAGTAAACGATTTCGTAAGGCACTAACATACAAGAAGAACGAGATGCATATTTCGTAACATTGCGTTTTCCTGTGTAGGGAGATGGAAAGCTTTTGGGTTATCAGCGCAGTCAACGCGATCAAGGCGATTTCGTACCTGTACGATCTGCTGACGTTCCCGGTATACCTCGTGCTCCAACGACCTTGGGAGAAAAGGAAGGCTTCACGAAGGATCAAGGCTCGGCCCATTACAAAGGATGAACAAAGTATTACGTATAGGAGTGTTGATCCGCCGAGGGAGATGCACATTACCCTTGAACGTGAAAACATCGATACGCTCGAGAAAGTGATGGGATGGATCACTAAAAAGCACGGCGAAAAAAAATGCGTTGGTACGAGAGAGATACTTGCGGAGGAGGACGAGGTTCAATCCAATGGTAGAATATTCAAAAAGGTAGAGTAAGAAGCGATTGTTTTGTTGTAATTAAAATCATAATACATATGATTTGATTAAAAGAACAGAATCGAAGAAGAAAAGAATACTTAGAGGTTCCTTAGTCAATATACAGTGTGTCATAGTGTGCGTAGATATGTGCGTAGTACTTCGAATGTAAACAAGTAGTAGGGTCAAAATAACAGTTGACATCATCAGTAGTATGCTTTTGACATCTTTGTTTACATTCGAAGTGCTAGGCGTATCTTTCAACATGTTTCGTAACATAAAATACTAAGATGAACAAAGTCAAATATCTCAGAAACGGTAAGTTTCAGGATAAATATGTGTTAGTACTTTTATACTCAGAATCAGCTATTCTGTCGCAATCAACCATAAAAAATAGGACGTTCTGTTTAAAAAAAACAAAGTTAATCTCTATATCTCCTCTATGCATCCACCTGTCGAGAAACCATTGTTACCGTGTTATGTAATACTTTGAATTCTACAGCTTTCGTTAATAATATTTTCGCGTATTATTTAAAGCAACGACGGTATCTCAGGTGGGCAGAGTTTGTGATACAGGCTATATATTACGTGCATATGAATGAATAATATGGATGAATTCAACTTAATACAATTACAATTACACTAATTACAATTCAACTTAATTACAATTTACATGAGAAAAAACTGATTACTAATTATTCTGTTACAGTATAAAATGGGAGAGTACAAATGGAAAAACTATAATGATATGGACAGGCTGACAACATCCTTTGGTCGAGGCTTAAAAGAATATAATCTTACGATGCATAAGAACATCGTGATCTTTGCCGAGACTAGGGAGGAATGGATGATAGCCGCCTATGGTTGTTTTAAACAGAACATGACTGTAGTTACTATTTATGCGACGTTAGGCGAGGAAGCTATTGCTCATGGAATCAATGAAACGGAAGTCAATACCGTGATTACTAGCCATAACCTGTTACCAAAATTCAAACGGCTCCTTAATGTGTTACCTAATGTTAAAACAATTATTTATATGGAAGATCAACTGGTACCTACTGATACAAAGGGTTACAAGGTGAGTACCTTGATCCAGACTACCGGCCATAAATATTAGGACACTTACTGGTTATATTTATTGAAGAACTATACCAAATTTTACCTTGTATATTATTTTACATTATAAGTAAATTATGGATATTCATGTAAATTCATATTTTTGTGAATATAATTAATTACAGAGAAATAATTGAAGAAATTAAACTGTAGCAGAGATATGTTTCATTCACTAAATATTATAAAGAGTATATTATAAAAAGTATGCTTTGGTTCTTTTATGTATCTTTGGATATTATACGTATTATGTGTCTAAATCTAAAAATAATAGATTTATAGTAAAATAATTAAAAAATAAATGTAATGAACAGTATTCAATTTATATTAAATTTCTCAGCAGGTGTTCTATGTAGTATTTATGGTACTGTAGAATTAAAATTAGAGCATTTAACTATAAAAAACATTATATAGAAATCTTCACTAATTTGTATACCATTTTGGTACATTTTAGGCTGATGTTAGGCTGTTACCTTTTTCTGATATACTCCAGACAGGTAACAGTTCTGCAGCATCATTATCATCACCAAAAAGCTCTGATACTGCAATCATAATGTATACATCTGGGTCGACCGGAGTACCTAAAGGTGTGCTCTTGTCGCATACAAATGTGATTTCTGTGATGAAGTCATTCTGTGATGTCGTTGAAATTAAATCGGATGATGTGTTTCTTGCATTCTTACCTTTGGCTCATGTATTTGAACTTCTTGCTGAGAGTGTGTGCCTTTTAAGCGGTGTGCCTATCGGCTATAGTTCGCCTCTTACTATGATCGATTCGAGTAGTAAGATTCAAAGAGGATCCAAAGGGGACGCGTCGGTTCTGCGACCAACTTGTGTAACTTCCGTGCCAGTAAGGTTCAATAATTGTATTATATCATACTGTGACGTTAGTATATAATAATTTTGGTTTTCTGTATCTTTTATAGCTTATTTTGGACCGTATCTGTAAAGGTATCAATGAAAAGGTAAAGAAATCGGGGCCTTTGAGTCGGACCATTTTCAGATTTGCCTATGAATACAAATTGAAATGGTATAAGCGTGGTTACGATACACCTGCCTGCAATAAATATGTTTTTGGAGCTGCAAGACAGGTTCTTGGTGGAAAGGTTAGACTTATACTTTGCGGTGGTGCTCCTTTGACTCCAGATACCCAAACTCAAGTCAAAATGTGTCTCTGTGCCACATTGACTCAAGGATATGGCCTTACAGAAACAACTTCTTGTGCTACGGTTATGGACAGTATGTATTTCTTTTTCTTTTCATTTCTTATTAAACGATGTTTTGTTTGATACATTAGATTATACGATTTCTCATTTTTAAGAGCATGATAGGAGTACAGGAAGAGTAGGAGGACCAACTACTATTTGTGATATTCGACTAGAAAATTGGGAGGAAGCTGGTTACAGAGTTACAGATACTCCATATCCTAGAGGAGAAATATTAATTGGTGGTGCAAATGTTTCGGCTGGGTATTACAAATTACCAGACAAAACGAAAGAAGACTTTTTTTATGAAGATGGGAAACAGTGGTTCAGAACCGGCGATATTGGAGAAATTCATGAAGATGGTTGCATAAAAATTATAGGTTATATTAAGTTTTAATCTCCATGTTATAGCCTTCTTGGAAAAAATATTTCAGCACTTTTTTTATTTGGTCAATATACATTTTTACAGATCGAAAGAAGGATCTAGTTAAATTGCAACTTGGTGAATACGTATCTTTGGGTAAAGTTGAAGCAGAACTGAAAACCTGTCCTGTTGTGGAGAATATTTGTGTTTATGGAGATTCACATAAATCTTATACAGTGGCACTAGTAGTACCTAACCAATACTATTTAGAACAGATTGCCAATGACTTAGGTATTACAGGAAAAAATTTAGAGGAACTGTGCGATAATCCTGATATTGAAAAAGCGGTTTTACAGGAGCTGGTTGAACAAGCCAAAAAATGTAGATATTTGAAAAATAATTGTTTGTCTAAGTACCAATTTTCAAACCTTTTTAATGATATTTAAATAATCTTTATTTTTAATACAGGCAATCTCCAGAGGTTTGAAATACCTGGTGCTGTGAAACTGTGTGCAGAACAGTGGTCACCTGATATGGGACTGGTAACAGCTGCATTCAAGCTTAAAAGGAAAGCAGTACAAGAACGTTATCAACACGAAATCAATAGGATGTATGCCTCGTGATGAGAAGAAATTTGCAAGAAATATAATAGTGAAGTGATGTCGATATTCAAGGTTTCCGATGTGGCAAAATTTCGATACCCTTCGTTGGAATTTTACGAAACGTGATCGAATGTTAATTAAGAACTTCAGATTTGGAAACGTATTTTCTCTGTTTTCTTTACTGAAAAAGGTGTCGACTTTTTAATACTACGAAAGTCAACTTACAACACATCGTCAAACGTATATAAAAAAGAACTAATATATAAAGAATTTTTGTCTGCTTAAGAATATTTTATTAGTCAATTTAGAGTTTCGTTCGAGACGAGAAATGACTTTGATCTTCAATGGTGTAAGTATATAAAGAGCGTCTTGTAACATAATCGTTGTCTTACGTGATGCAAGGTATGAGTGAGAATAAACAAATGGTGGAGGTGATTATTCCGCGGAGGAAATTATTTTTCTTCCTTCTTCATTTAGTTCCATCTTAATAATATACTCATTCCTTGTAACAATTCTTGAACTCGTGAAAGATCAATCGCTGATCGACTAGCATATTAATGTTATAAGTTCATAACTCGTACGATGTACTTATTTGAAGTATTATTTGAAATCGTCGAGTTTAATTTGTCGCTATAAAGTTACTCTGCTAATAATTACTTTGTTTTATGCATTAAGATATGTATATATACAAAAAAATCAAGTGACGAGTTGTCTGCTCTTACTTATTCTTGATATTAAAGCGTGATGTATGGTAGGTGTTTAAATATCTCTAATTTTACGCCAACATAAATTGATCTTCTGTTTAGGATTTTCACGTAGAATTATTCTTCGTCTAATACTGTACAATACTTGCAGATAATGCCATTGTTTTGAGTTATTATTACATCAAAGCATCACAAAAAACTTTCTTTTCTTTCTTCTTTATCTATCGGGATACATTATGTGTGCGCATGTGTTGATATGTATGCATGTTTATTATTGTATGCACATATGAACGAGGAAATGAGGATGTAATGTATGTGAGCTTATAAAAAAAAAAAAATGAAGAAAAACTGTGTTCACAAAAGGGAAATTGTTCTAGTAATTTTTTGTAGTCTTCCTATTTGCTGTAATGTGTCAATTCTTTGAGAAGCATGAACGGTTAAAGGATTTCTTTGGTATTTCAATTTCGTAGGCGTTACATAGGATCTATCATTCAAATATCTATTTAGCTCCAAGTCATGTTAATTTGCACGAGTTCCATTCGCGATTTGCAATTAGTGGTCTTCCTATTAATATCCGACGTTATACAGGAGATTAGTCTGCAATAACATTAACAACTTATCTTTTTCAAATGCTTCTTACCAGATATGGTTGATATGCGTATATCTTAACAAATGAACGATTATGTTTCATAGAAATTTTTATCTTTTCTTTTTCATTGAAATTTTAATAAAAGAATGGCGCATTGAATAGCGATTTTGTATTATACTATAAAATATTGTGTTGATTGCGCATTCTATATATTTAGTGTCTAAGCATTAATATTCGATGCGCAAGTAAATATGAAATTGTTTAATATTTTATTTCTATTTCGCGGCTTGTGTGTCGCGACTGTATAAGGAGAGAGAGAAAGTAAGACATTTGATAAACGTGATGGATTATCAATTTGATGGCTCATTCTCCTTTTCCAGTTGCATTAAGAGTTCCTGCAATATAGCTGAACATATGCGTTATGAATTGTTACGAAACTGTGCTGATTTCCATAAATTATTAAAAGTTGTACAATATTAGATAGGAAATTATCAATTGTCGTTTGGATATAATCATATCATCAACACCTATGATTACCATTACTTATTATAATTATCGTCTTGAAATTATGAAATGCAAAAATAAATGTACAGATCTATAGTACACTTACATAGTATTATTGTGATTCTTGTGTTTTTCTCTCTAATTTGTGATCAATCGTATATACAAGCGATATGTATATTTATATATTTCACAGCGTTTTCATTTTTTATATTTCATAGCACTGACAATAATCCAGCTCGTACAAATGTTGGAAAGATTGATAGAATAAAAGTATGGGAATTCTCACTGTATATTGCTCCTTTTAGGTCCATTCATTTCCTACGCCAAAATATTTGTTTTAAAGTTATTAGAAGCAAATATATCTTTTTTGTTTACTTAATATTGCATTCTAAAGAATAGTATCTATGAATATGAATCATGATCATTACCTTTAAATGAAAAAGATTATATTCATTTTTCTTATATTAATTAAAGATATTGTTTCTGGATCGTTTAATAATTATTAGCAAATAATAGAAGCGAACATCTAACATGTTTAAATATATGGCGCCATTTTTTTAATTAGCCAGCGGATGGCGCATTCATAATCCTACATGATCCTACTCTTACAGTTTCCTATCATTATCGATTCATTATATGTGGATCAGTGTGAATTTAAAAGCTTCTTGCTAACCGCGTTTTTTTATATTTCACAAAAAATTGTTTCCGAACAGAAAAACTTATTGTTCTAGCGAAAAATTGTGTTTATACGTGTTATGAACATTATGTGTGTTTCAACAAATGCAGGGAGAACAATGCAAAAGGAATACGATGCCATTGTTATATTCAAGAAGATTTTATTTGGTAAGTTTATTAATGAATCTTTCTTAAAATAAGTTTTCTAATAACTAATATCATTTTTTATTTCCTTCTGTTATATTGGTCGGAAAATTGGTCAGAAAAGAAAACACTCGTTCCAAGACATCTCTTTAATTGTTTATTTGTTACAAATGCAGAAGAAATAATATATCGTAATACATAGAGCAATCTATCAAGTTGGTCATTGCAATAGACATTTTAGTATATCGAATCGCGCCTTGTTACTGAGAAATTTCTCTCGTTCTCTGTTTTCTTACATAAAACAGCATCTACTTTCAATAGAAATACAAGTTACCCACTAAGCAGCCCTTATCACGAGCAAGTCGTGTAACATTCATAAAATCTCTAAAATCTGTCGCGTTTACGACGAGATGTCGCGATCCACCATAAAAAACATCTAAATTTCACGGTGCATAAATGCATGCGCGAGGAACATCAAAATTCCGCCATATTGTGTACAAGCCTCCAGTTGATTTTTTTTCAAACTTAAAACAATTGAAATATTTTATTCATTATTGTTAAAATATACGCTTACATATGTATTATTTTCGCAATATCACGAACGCAAAAAATATTTACATATATCTAATAAGTCTTAAAATATTTAACTACTCTATTAGAGAAAGAGAGAGAGAGAGAGAGAGGAGTATAATTTTTACGCTTTCTTATCACAAGTACGCCTTATCTAGGGAGAAATTTTGAGCGATGCGTATAGTTTTCATTTGACAATTTTTTGTTTGATTTGTTCTATTCTTTTTGTGTTAAAATAGTAATGGTTGAAAGTTAAATTATTTAATACATAATATATATTACAGTGTTTAATTATAGAACCTATAGTAGCATTCGCAATAAGAAGAAAATTGTGTCCTTGTTGTTTAACACGTTCTCTATCATGTTACTCATACGACTTCTTTATATAAGATTTTTTATTTAAAGTCATATCGTACAGTATTTACAATATTATTCACAAAAGTTAGATTTCCGCGATATCTGAATGAATACAGCATGAAAAACTGTTCGAATCGTCTATCATCAATTTAAAATAAAAAGTACACTCGATGCTTTGTATTTTTTCGTGAAACCATTTATTTCTCGAAAATAATTGAAAATTGAAAAGAACGAAAATAATTAGACATGTTATAAATATATAACGAAGAATTCATCTGACCCAAGACGAAGAGATTTGCATTTTGTTAATTTTGTAAATATTCTAGGCAAAGTAAACATCCAGGAATTCTCATATACAATAGCAAAGAAACGATTTTTAAAAAAAGTGTTCGAGTTATACTCAAAAAGTAGATGTTGCAATTTAAAATAATAGAGAAGTTTGGTAGAGAACTTGTCAAAACTATAAACAGTTATATGTCAATAACAATAACGATGTTCACGATGATTGCGTTTGTCAGATGGAAGGAGTGAAATTATTGAAACAACCAGGAGGCTTGTACGTTGTTTCCATGTCATCCACACTCGTCACTCACTATTATTTATGCAATAGATTTTATCCACGTTTCAACAATGTATAATAATAATAATAATATCTAATAATAAGTACTCATTATTCTACGGTCGTTTTCTACAGGCCATACACAATCAGATCGAGACCCTGGTATAATAATCTCAGTTCTCTGAAGTATATTCTAAAGTTTTTTGGTCAGAATCCTTACGTTGTACGTGTTAATTGTTACATTGAGACCCTTTGTACACTTAACGGATGTGACGGTAGGAGTTAAAAAGTCTCTTTCAGGAAGTGATCAGTGTTAATCTTCTCTCATTTTTTTCTTCTTTTTTTGTAAACGCGTTTAGAACTCGCTTTGAAGAGATCTTGTAGGCAGCTATAGTTCTAGGCTAATTATTCCCAAAGTATTGAACGCCTCGAAAGAATTTAGAACGCCGATGTTCCAACAAATTTTCGGTCGATTTTTGTAAATTAAACTAGATCCTTTCGATGCCTCATTTGATTTCTCTTTGTGCAAAATTTGAATGTCGTTTAATTTGAATTTGTTGTTTAGTTGAATTTATAGATTTATTTTTCTTGCTTTATATCTCGTGAGACTATGCTATACAAAATTAGTATCGCGCGTTCTATGCTTTCGTGCAAGTTAATTCGATGGTCTGTATAATTTTGCAGACATCCTGATACGTCAAAATAATTGTTAACGAATCGTGTAATTTTGCAAACATTCTTACGAACGTTCGAAATGCGTTCTATCACCGAGAACGATATCAGAGGATAGAAAAGTTTGTTTCATTATTTTAGAAATAGTAAAATTGATGTTCAATCTGTATCATAGTAGTTTCGCCCAATACTTTGTAAATGATCGCTTCGAATGAAAAATAAAACGACCTTCGGAGGCAAGAAGTGTCAGTTCGTTACGATCGATGTTTCATCGTAACTTGGCGGTAGTTTAGGCCAGACACTTCTATTTCAGAACACATTAATTGAAGTATTCCTAAAGAAATATTTCACAAGCAGGCCTTCATTAATTTCTCTCGACGCATCGTTGTTACTATCCACTTTCCGCATAAATAATTACCAGAAAGGGAAAGAGACAAAACATCAACATGCACAAACATCTAACGAATATAATTTATGATAAACCAAATATCGTTAAACTAATAGCAACGTGTTATTCTAAAAAGCAATTGCGCGATACTGTTAGGACAAATTCGAAATAAACCGAAAAGTTTAGAGTTCGATCCGTAGTTCGATAAAAATTGTTTCATTAAAATTATCGGCGGCGTTGTAACAGAAAAAAAAGGAGAAGAAAACGTTATTAACACAGTTGACAAGAAATAATTGTTACGCTTCTATGACAAATATAGAAGGATTTGCGAAAACCGTAGCAATTGCATCCTAAAATATCACATTGTCCGAATTGCAATTCCTCGCCATTTTCTATTATAAGAACCGCTATTTCCAGGCGCAATCTGCAGCCGGTGCTTCGTAATGAGATCGAATTAAACCGTTCTTGGGGGAATTAATGAATGCCCCTGCAGATGTTCGCGGTAAAACACGACGATTTAGTAGACTTTCAAGCTACGTATTATATATATGCATACACCCGTGTATCACCTAATATCTCGTTAGTAATGCAATATCGTACCGCACCAACGGGTGCTATACTTTTTACTTTGCATCCACGTTATGTGCTTTCGCCTGTTTATTTACACGTTTTACACGCACAACAGCACGCCTGCACGATTCTGTTCCAACCGTCCACCTACGGTCTTTTAAATCGCAACTTTTTTTAATGCGAGTTCGCCATCTACATTGTTTTCTTATATGGAAGTATACTCGCGCGTTTATATTTTGTTTAACGCGAAAATCTCTGGCGTATCTGCGTTCTGTTCAATTCAGTAGCCTCCCGTTTATTTGTAACTTCGCGCGATTTAAAAGTCGCTCGTATGTATCTTAATTCTTGCTCTTGTAAAATTCTGCGTAGAATTCTGTACTTCCTGCGATGTGGAAGTCTTCCATATACTCGTACATCTTCGACTACGAAGATATAGAAACAAACGTGTAACTATATTCCTTTAAGTCGATAAAGTAGGAAGTTACACATTTTTGTATCCTTTTTATTTTGCAGCTTTCCTCCGTATCTGTGACTATCTTCTTAACTCGCAACCTAGTATTATTCGTATACGTATGCAGATACTCTTCGTGTTGCTCGTATATTTCGATAACTTTAGTTCAAATCAGCGACGTATCTTACAAGCGGGTTTCATTCTTTGAATTACCGTTGGACGTACGTATTTTTTTATTTTTATCGTTAGATTTATTCTTATATCCAGATAAATCGATCTTCTCGAACGTGTAACGTCTTCGTGTGTTTAGAATGTTTCAGAGTGAAATTTCGAGTTAAGAGGGATTGGAATGCCAACAATTTTTAACGCGCAAAGAAGATCAAGGAATTGACATTTATTATGAATATTTAATATCACTATCGTTAATCTTTAACGATATTATTGGATTAAATTACCGAGTAACGGCAGGAACCTTTTCGGTTTTCAAATTGTGCAGGCATGCTCGTGCACTTTCCAAAATGATTATTACTTTCCATTAATTCTTTAATGCTCGTGTCTACTAACCGAATTTCATCCGTTCCTCGTTTCCACACCCAAGAGATTCGAAATCGACGATGTTTACAGAACATCCACAATTACTGTTATAGCAGCTAATAACAATTCATCACCTAATCGAAATCGTTCTATATGTACAGGGTACGACGTAGCTTTCCGTGCGAGCTGAGCTACAGTGGTTCTACAGCAATTTTAGTATTTCAAGGTCCGATTCATCAATTGCTATCGAATAATTTATTTAACGCTGGAAATTTCGACAAAAGGATACCGTAGAATCATATACAGCGCTATGATTCTACGATTCGCGCGGTATAAAATTTTCTCAATAAATTACGTCGATAATAAGAAAATGATTTTCTCGAAAGTTCTACTTTCGATGTTATTTTCGTGTCTCGCGTTCTTGAAACAGCTGAACTCGTAGATGAGTCTATGCTATATATTCTGTACGTCCTAACGAACGATATTCACGAAGACACTATTGTACGCTAATGCAAACGCTTGCATTAGCTTATTCGTTAATTTCTATCCTAACAGGTTAATTTTCAAGTTCGTAAGTATGAGAAGTTGCAAGAACGTTGTTTCGGAGGAACGGATGACAGTAGATTGTGCGTCCAGTTTTCTTCGTTACCTTTGTTAGCGGAAAATTCGGTAATTATCACGAAGGTAATTATCTCGAAGCAAAAGGTGAACGTAATTAAATTTCTGAAGGTTTCCTCGACAGAAATATGAGCGTTTTGAACGAGTGGTAAATACAGATACCGACATATACCGACGCGGATGCTACCTTAGAATCGAAATTATCGTTCGTTGATGTCGCTTCTATGTGTTCCCAAAATTCAATCGTTTCAATCTTTTCGTCGATCGAACTTCGTTGAAAAATACCTTCGGTCTTCTGTCTTCTTCATCTTTCTTTTTTTTCTTTTTTTTTTTTTAGCTATCGATAAACATTTAGACGTCGGTGCAGAAAGTATCGATTTGTCTGTGCTTTTGAAACCCGAACACCGATGATCGATCGTCGTTTTAATCCTCTTACATCGGAAGATACTCGATTTCACGCAGGATTAATCAAACGTTCGTAATTTATTATTACTTCGTATGAAATCAGCGATTTTGAAATCAGCTTCAGCGCCACGGTTTATAGACGTTGTATTATTTTTTTTTTTTTTATTATTAATTACCATCGTTTAACAACCATAGAGTATCATTCATGATACTTACGCAAATTAATATTTTCACGAATACGATTAAAGGAATGAAATGTGTGTAAAAATATATTTCATCTGTTGAATGCTATCTAGGATGAATACTCGAGACGTTTTTCTACATTTTTACACGTTCTCTGCACTGCGCGTATTCTTTGATTTAAAGCATTTTTCCTAAACGCGTAAAAATTCGCAGCCTACTGGGTTGCTCGATAAATTCCTAACGTTTATGGCAGTAGGTGTATTACATTTCGTAATCTACGTATCTAATAAGATCGGAAGAGTGTTACACATTTGTCAAAATTAAGACTTTACGGTGAAAACGACGTCTCTTCGAAAGAAATATTTCAAAGAAATAATCTTCGACAATATTCGCGTAACGTTAAGATATTTCTTTCGAAGTTACACGGTTCGCATCGGAGAGCTACTTTGGTAAATGTTACTTCTAGTTGGATCAATTAAACGCATCAGTCTATCAAGGACCAAGCAGCGAAATAATGCGTAAACGTTGCGAAAGCTGCATTTACTGTGCGATAAAATGCTAATTTCGTGCTAATGTAGATACGATCTTCGAGTACTCTTTAAAATTCGCTACGAATTTCTCGAGCAGCCCAAAAAAATTATACATGCCAGCAATTTATTTCGAACTTTTGATTTAATCTCGGATCGATCATCGTTGTTTCATACGCGCGTAAAAGAAGAATCGCGTATCGGCAGGTAGAGATTTTAATTTAAAGGAAGGAACGGTCGGTCGTGGTGTTTCTCGAAGCTTTAAAAAATCTCACGAAGGAATTTCACGATGCATTCAACGATTTAGCTGAAATTCTGCAGACAGATGGTACGTGGTATGCATAATGCATGTTCCGAGCGTAGGAAATGTCGTAGGAAGTTTGCTGTCGCAATTAGAATTCCAATCTGATATTCTAATAATCTAATAGTTTCACTCGGTTATCTCGAGTTAATAGAAACTTTCTTTTTATCTGTATTTCCGTTCAAAGTCAATTTCGATGTCAATCGTCCGAAAATATCTCAATTTGGATTCAAGTTGATCTATTGTTTCTTTAAATTTAAGAAACGCGAAGGAAATCTACGTAAAACCGATGCTTACGAAAACGAAACCTCGAACGAAGAGGTTGCATTCTACATTATCGACTTTTTCATTCATCACCATCAAGATTTATCCTTGTGCGACTGTACCGTTAATTACAAAACACATTGTATATCGTGCGAAAGAATAGTAAAGTAAAAGAAGAAAAAAGAACTCAACCGCTATTTATACGTGCAAGCGACCGAAATTGAGAGTGAAGTCTATTCCATCTTCTTAAATGCTTCTTATCGTTTTACCTGATATTAAAACTTTGGTAAACTACAGTTGATAAAGTGAATTTCTTATACCATTAAGCTTCTTCCACAAAGTCGAACAACTTTCACGCGAAGAACTCTCTTCAATTTTTAATAATCAAAGAGCTAAGAAACTAGGAATATTTGGTCATCGAACATCGAACAGGATAAAAGCGTGGGAATATTTTCGTCGATCAACTGCACGTGATATTTAAATCAAATACATCGCGCACGCTGTACCAGTTACGCGTGAAATATCAGCCGAATCGATGGTCCAAATCCTCCCTTTGACCACGAATCGACATTCGCGCGTTCGCAAATGAGCATTTTCCAGGTCTGAAATTTCCAGGGCCAACGGAGCTGAAAGGTAGCGGAATAAAAGCCCCGGAAACCAACGTTGCTGCAGCGACTGTCGCCGTTTGGCAAAGCTTTCTCAGTCGTAAATTTGACTGTCGCGTTCCTTGCCAAAAAAGGGGTTTGTCTAAAAATTGACGCGTGTGCGGACAACGGTGGATGAAAATTTGCGAATTTATTACGAATTGGTTAGTTCCGTGAGACTTTTTAACCTTGAACCGGAAGTTGTTGCTGTCCATCCGAGCGAATGGCGACAGGCGAGACTTTTTTTTTTTTTCTTGAAAAATTGAGTCGTTTCGTGAAAGCACGAGAATGGATGAAACGTGGAAATGGAGAGACCAGCTTTTTCGCGGTTTGAATAGAATCGACGAGGTTTCTCGAAGACGAAACGACGTCCAGAAATGATTTGAGAAGATGAGAACATTCGTTTAAAAACTTTTTGCGACTGTTTCAGAATCGCTTCGACGACGTTCGATATTAAATTAAGAAGATGCTGGGTCCTCTTACGTAATAATCGAGAAGCTCTTTTGTTTAAAAAAAAAGAATCTATACATAAATACGCTGTATGTAGGCGTCAAATGTATTTTCTAGTCAAATGGTGGTTCATATTTCTTGAAATTGTTATATTTTTGGATATCTCGTGACATTTTTATTTATCTCGTAAATATAAAAAGAATAACATTCCCGAAGAGTTATTGCAATTATCTGTTGAAACGTAGTGGATATTGCAAAACGAGAATGGAAGTTTCGTTACAGTTTACTCCACTGAATTTCGTTATTCTTCAATTTCTTCTATTTTCCTACTTGGATTTTTCCCAGTTACAAATTGTAGATTATAAATTGCTTCTTGTCAATTTTACGATATTAACATCGAGCTAGACAGGATAATCGACTGGCTTGTAATTTTGCAAAATACGAGCAAATTTCGGATATTAGAATTTACTTGAATCAGGCGAGAGGACCGTGGCAAAAGTCACGAAACATCTAAAGTCAGCTTCTACCATTTTTAGCTGAATGATATTTATGTTATTCCTTGGAAATACGACATGAAATTGATGGGATTTTTTTCGAAATTTTCTTCTTTTAGGATTATGTTGACTCAACATATGTGAGATGTCTGATGTTCGTGCTGTACAATCACGAAACTCGATTACCTCAGCTTCACGATTCGGTGCGCTTATTTTTCTGGAAATTGTCTTTTATCTGTGTGCGTAAATGGCGAACGAATGACACGTTCTATCGAACGAAATGCCGTTTCATTTGTCCAGCAATTTTAATGCAAATCGCATCGTTCTAAGCGCGATTTAACACATTTTCCTATTAGACCGGCACTGTCGTTAACTTTCTCGATTATCCGATTGACTTTACCACTTCAATGGCATGGAAATGTTTTATTGCTTGGAATGCAATCAGCTCGAATGCACGATCAATCGACTCATACGTGGAATTAAAAGGATAGGGCAAGAAAGAGAAATAACGTTCGTTACATAGAATCTCTTGGAAAACGTCGGGATTTGGACAGCAATTTTGAGAAATTTCCCTTGAAATTGGACAACGACTTTATGCAATGAAATTATTCAACCTACTTTTAAGATATTTTGCAGATATTCAGCAAGGGAATAGCAAAGATATCGTTGAGCCATAAATTTAATCGGCAATGTTTCTTAAAGGTTTAAACAATGTCGAAAGAACGTTTCAGATATTCTCTATTTTCTATAAATACCCTAACACTTACGAACAGAAACGTATGTGAAGTCATGGATCTAATTTAAACTTGAAATAGTGACAGACATATAATTAAATATACGTGATTTTTTTTTTTTTTTAGTCCCAGTCTTTAAATGAAACGGTAGTCCTTAAAAGTTGAAATAATTCCTTGATAACTCCTTAGATATTTCTCATTTTCCATAAGTACCCTAATCTCTATGAAGAAGAGCGTACGTCAATCGTACGTTACGTTACGTTTGATGAAAGAGCAACTGGCTTGAGAAATTAATATACGAGAGACACATTTTTGTACAGTAAATTCGATTATAAGGTATCTGATGTATCGTACAAACTTGATCGATTCTATATAATAAAATAGAATAATTAGAAAATTAACAGGTGAATAGCGTTTTACAGAATAGGTTTGATTACGTGATGTCGAATTTATCGTACGAATTCCCATCGTATTTAACGAAATAACGCTGCAAATATTCCTCGTGTTTCATAAATATCCTAGTAACTCACGAACAACGGTGCATGTCAATTATCCCCAAATCACATAGCAACCGATTTCGTAACAATCTCATTACGATCCAGTTTCAAAACCTGTTCTCGCAAACAAAGTCGAATTAATTTCGACGTCCGTTCTGTCGAATCAATTACCCAAAAAGCCTTGCATTTCCAATAAAGCATAGAAATCTGTGCTTAAAATTTGCCTGTAACAACGCCATCAACGGAAGGAATTCGGTTAATTATCCAGTCGATCAAACGGAATTACGCGAGCTTTCCTTCGATTTCTTCTTCTTTCGAGCGATTACTCCACACGCTCCATAAATCATGGTCGAGTTTCGACTCGATAAATTCGAGGATTCGGTAGGAGCAATCTGATGTTTATTCCGCGACGAACGAGCGCACAGACAGACCGAACGAAAAGTCGCAGCAGCAAGATACGATAACTTACATATCTTGGATTTCATACGCAGCGCAATATCGAAATTCGAAGTACGCTGTTTAATTAACCTTACACGAGCTCAACGTTATATTCTTACTTGGTTTTCAATTTCCATATCAAATCTACGACAAGCTTCTAATTTTCTTGGAAAATTCGCGGTTCGCTAGAATTTTGAGCGATCATGGAGATGTATTTCCTCCTTTCTTTTTTTTCTCTTCGAGAATACCATATCCGTAAGTATGAAATATTGCTTAGTTACGATTGAAAGTAAATTACTGGTAGAACAACGTGGACTTATCGTCTACGTATTTTCGAAAATACTTCTTTCTAGCCATTGAGTGGCACGAAGATTCGCAGGTGCACATTGATCGACTTGTTATATTCTTTTCTTGTGTCTGTTAAATGGGATGAGACTAGTCGAAGGATACAGGAAAAGTAAAAAAAGAAAGGAAAGGGACGAATAGGGAGGGGAAAGATGAAAAAAGTCGAGGGATAAGAGAGTCGTCGTTCGATTTCTCGTTCATGGTGAAACGTCAGCTTGCTCGAGCCGAAAGCAAGGTATTGGTCACCAGATCTCGGCGTTATACGGTGATATAGTACGCCCTCGGTTTACCTCTCGACGTGGTCGGGCTGAAAAAGACGCCAGGTGTCGATGGTGAGAAGGACCAAGAGGCCCACGAGGGCGGCGGCAGCGTCCGTCAGGAAGCGTAGTAGCCCTCGTGTCGTTTCCGGCATTTCTCACGGGCGATGTAGCACAGAGCAATGGTGATCAGTACGGCGATCGTGATCCCCATCCCGATGCTGATCCACATGATCTCCTCGTTAATACCACTGTAGCCTTTTCCTGAAAGCATGCTGGATTTATCTTGTAATCGACACCTTGCACCAGGGTTTCGTTACTGTGGGATGACGTTCACGCTTTTAAAGCTCTTGATTCATTTATGAGTCACGTATGAGTCTCTCAGAAGCTAAACCGATGGATTCCACAATTTCAGCATATGGATGTGTATGTACAGAATATATGTTTAATGTTTTCAAAATTCCTCAAATTACTCAAATTTTCACGAGTTCGTTTATTGCATGAAAATGATATACAGGGTGGTTGGTAACTGGTGGTACAAGCGGAAAGGGGGTGATTCTACATGAAAAAAGAAGTCGAAAATATGGAATAAAAATTTTTCGTTTCAGGCTTAGTTTTAGAGAAAATCGACTTTGAATTTTCGTTCGGTACGCGTGCACTTTATCACGTCTCGTTATAACGGATCTCACTGTAGACCGTTGTCTCGATTGACGTTATTTAAAAAATTTTTTTTAATTTTTAAATTTTTATTCTATATTTTCGACTTCTTTTTTCGCGTAGAATCACCCCCTTTCCGCTTGTACCATCAGTTACCAACCACCCTGTATAGAGATGATATAGCGATAAATTTTAAGACAGCGGTTCTTAACCCGTGGCCTGTGCATTTTTGAAAGACCATGAAACCCTCGCACACGCAAGTTATTTATTTATTTATTTATTCATTTCGAGTAACGACGTTTGGTTTAGCTATAGTCAATATAAGCGCACAGATTTGAACTATATTTTGATAATTATTTAAGAAAAATATTACCACACTAGCGAACATATTTCGACGTATAATAAAAGTATGATATTAATCGCGAGTCAATCGATCAAAAGTTAAACGATGCGGAAGTGGATGTGAATGTAAAGCGTTTTTGGAATGTTTTTTAAACGTGGGCAACGATTTGCAGAAAAAGTGTAACTGATGGGCGAGTGGGTTGGTCTGCTTATATATACGATTAATATAACTATTGGGGTCGTAGTTGGTCTTGGATATGTTTATTACATTGCGAATGTATGGAACAAAGGAGATCCGATTATTATATTATTATTATTGTACATAAAATATTTATATATAAAATATTTAACATTCGTGCTTGATTATTTCTAATGAAACTTTTCTCTCGAAAAAGGTTGTCGATGAGCAGTCGATCAATGTTTCAGATATACACACTTGGCACATAGGGATTTAACTTTTGAACCGAGTCATGGGGGTGTTCGTGACAACGATACGTTTATTTGATGGAGGTCCGTGGTAAACGAAAGATTAAGAACCGCTGTGTTAAGGTAAGTTTAAAAAATAATGTGCAAATTCTGAGGCAGATTTAAGAAATAACGTGTACTGTATGCGAACGATTTATATGTAGAAGCGAAATCGAACAATTTTATGGTGGTTGATTATTCAGTGTTCGTGCAATTTGAAGTCGGACATTGGATAATTGTTCTATATATTCACGGGGAATTTAAAGGGTTTAAAAGTGTATAAAATCTTTATGGAAGATTTCAAGATACAAGAATGTATAAAATGTTTGTAGAATATTTAACGAGCTGGAAATCTATAGAATTCGTAAAAATATATAGATACTTATGGTAGAACATTCGGCGTAACGTATAGTAGATGGAACGTATTCTATTCGTAAAAATATGAATTTATATAAATATTTGTAATCTATTGCTCGTGTGTTCTGCTATTAAACGACTTAATTTCCCACATATGGGTCAGTATAGTCCCCATTCCGATGGTCACTGGTCCATTAAAACCAAAAGTCTTGTATTAGGTCGTCCCAAAAGTTTCTTTCGTTTCATAAGTGAAATGATAGGTGCATAACATTTTTCATTTTATATTATTTTATAGATTTATGTATGATTCATTTTGTAGTAACAGAATAAAATGGATCAAATATAATTCAATAAAATAATATAAAACAAAAAATCTTGTGCATCTACTACTTCCTTATGAAACGAAAGAAACTTTTCGGACAACCTAATATTACTTTGACTTAAAAGGAACACTGTTTGTAAAGTTTTCTACAAATAATCAAGTTATAGAGGGAGTAATTCAATTGAACGCTATAATTGATTGAATGAAATGTGCATAAAAATCAGGAAGAAACACACGAATGTTATAACAATACTTTGACGCCGTTACAAGATTATATTGAAGGAATTAAAGTCGTAATTATACCGTCAAAGAGACATTCTGTCGCATACTAATTGCATAATTACTTTTTGTCTGTATGCATGAGTTGATACAGTGTATGGGTTATTGAGTGCTATGGTGAAGCTTGTTACAACGTACAGAGCCGCATCGATGATATCTAAATCAAAGTTACGAAGGCTGTAACCAGTGTACTCCACATTTAAACTTAGTATTACGTATTCTATGCACAAACGCGTTTGCAAATCCTTTTTGATACTTGTTACTTGCTACTAGACCGTCTACGGTGGCCATCAGGGTTGTGGTTAAAGTTTCGATTGATGTACCGGCCATTCGGGTTGAAGTTGTTGAAATTGTACTTTTCGTCATATTGACTGTACAATATGGAAATTGTGGTCTTAGTGTACTGAACATTCGATTTCGAACTGTTGCAATGGTGTTTCAGTTATCTTTGTTGCAGTGCAAAGATATTGTTATCTTATTCTGTATCGAACGTGTATTGGACGTTAGAACGTTCGTATTGGTAGATTTATCCGTTTCGTGAATTTCGTTCGAGTTTGCTATTGAATTATTGCACTTCAAAGAAGTTTTACAAATTTTATAAATGGTACATGAAATAAGTAGATAATAGTTTACAAATAATACATCACAAAGAACGATAATAGTTATTTTTAATTAAAAAAATGATATACTTTTTTCTTTTAAATTAAATAACATCATTTTTATAAAAATCGAGTTTTACAGATAATAAATAATAACTTTTTATTCGTCTTTTTATTTCCGTCTGTCTTCCGGCTTTGCGTTGACTTCCGGTTACGCATACAAGATGAGTAATAAGTAATAATTGTCTTATTTAAGAAAATTTGATCTCAACCATTGAGATGACATTTCCTTCAGGAATATCACCTTTAAGCTTGCACAGCCTGAAATTTTTAACGATCCAAACTTCGACAGAGCGTTACAGCAGGAATTTTAATTAATAATTAAACGACTTCTACGTTTTACAGAATGCACGCGAAAGATAATAAAAGCAGAACGCTATAAGAGAGCGTTATGCAAAGTTATCTAAATTATTTACGCCGTACGAAAAACTACTTACGTGTGTGCATATATGTATAAAATTTCTACTTTATTATCTACTTATTTTAACTTCGACATGTGCACGTTTATACGATAAAGATCGTCTATCAGAATGTAACGCTTGAATTCTAATCACGTTGCAACTAGACATCATTCTCTCACCGATACAAAGACTTATCTCATTTTCGATTTGCACGTAAATCGTTGAGTTTCTTTCCATTTTTAATCTGCATGTTATCAAAGTTGGCTCATCTGAAATATCGCATCTTCTTCGAAGTTTGAACTTAAAGTTAATCCATATTTGGATGGAAATTGGACCACGAATTGAGCAAATACATCATTGGCAAAGGTCAAGCAATTTGTAATACATTTTATAATACATCTCGTTACATTTAGAAAAATTTTCCGTCGTAAGTGTTCAAATAATTCGGCGAGTCACTGTATATCACGTTCCGAATAAGCCAAGTGTGGTTAAAGCTTCATTCCAAAAATGACACGACACGTGCACCGACCTGTTATTTCTACGAGATCACATACAACATACAATGTAGATGTAGAAAACAAGCTATGTACTTATTGGAAAGTCCATTTCAGAACTATATTAAAAATATACGCCCTATATTCTCGACGAAACCAATTAAAACGTACAAAACGGAACGATCGTGCGTTGTGGGCGATGTATCATTGAAATACATTTCGAATTGCCGTGTAATTTATTGTTCATCGAAGTCGATATATACTTCGAGACGAGCAAAGAGTTTTTCGCGTCTCGTTTCGTTATTATCCGTATCATATCATCCGACTGTGGCGCGTACGCAAATATCGAACGATCGTCATTTATCGTTTATTAACGAATGTTAATAAATAACGTGAAAGCCTGCACGCCGGAAACGCAGATACATATCACGCGAGAGTACACGTAACGATCCAATATCCCTGCTTACATTACCATTATAATGGGAGCTGTAAATCCCAACTTTGCCAGCGACTCGTCCTCCCACAGGCATTTTTCCGTTGTTTCACTTGTCGGCCAGAAACCTGCAAGAGAAAACGTCAACTTATGTTTTCTAGTTCTTCCGTGCTTTTAGAATTTTCTGACAAAAAATGTAGCAGGACAGCGCGATAAATCGGTTCTTGTGCCAGCTGTTGCGGTTTCTAGGGGAAAAGACAAATGTCCCCAAACGTGATATACATAATTTTATAGCTGGGACCATTGGTAGCTGTGGCTTTTTTATTTATTTCGCTGTTCAGTGGAAAAAGAGCGAAACGGAAATGTCGGATAGAGATTTTTAGTGGGGAATTTTTCAAGAAAATTGTATTCGCAAGCTTTTGCGTATGCGTCCATTGAAACCTAACGATGCCATCGTTTCTTATTTACTGCATTGCTTATGGGCGTTTTATTTACTTTCGTGCGTTGCGTAATACGCGAAAAAACGAGCCAAACATGTTTATATAATAAAATCTTTCGGTATGTTTTCAAACAAGTTCGAAGAAATTTGTTTTTTAAAAAATTACGTCTGGAGCTTCTTTGAGATCGTGTTTATTGAAATTTAATGATAGTTACGTTCTCTTCCAATTTGGTGGGTTGTTTATCGGTATTTTGTACTTCTACCCGCGTGTATTAGACCGATTATTAATAAAACACGAACAAATCGTATTTTTTTGAAAATGATGTCTGAATCGGAAAAATTGTATTCCACGTTTCTCGCCTATTTTCACAAGAAGAATAACCTCCTTTCGATTGTCTCGTGTTAACGCGTGCGTAATCGGTAACTAGGGAAATTCGCATTTCGTTGCTTGGCGTTGATTAGCGGCACGACTCAGCAAATTTTCAATTTTTTTTCATCGAATAGAAGATATACGCTGTGTTTCTATTTTTATCATGTAAAAAATATCAAGATATATTTACAATTCCATCAGTTTTGTGTGAGAAAGCAAAATTATTATTTATGTTACTAGCCTTAGTTTTAGAAAAAAAAAAAACACTAGCTTAAAATGTCTCTCCCTTAAAATTTACACTTGTTAAGTTATCAATGCCACTATCAATGCCAAGCAGTGACCTATCAAAATTTCCAGTATCAGTTTTTTTTGAAAACTAAGCAAGGAATCACTTGATGCTCGTTCGTACGTTGTGTTCGTATGTTGTTCGGCCACTCCCTGTATAAAGATCTATCTCAAGGACAATTGTTTCACTTTTACCATAAATTTCCTCCAACTTTCGTATCTCCCTTTTTTTTCACGATCACCGTCTATCGTCGAAGCTTCTTCACTTAATGGATTGGCAATCTTAAGTAATGGGCAGCTACAACACGTCGATCGATCGGAGTCAAAACAACGGGCTGAGGCTATCGTTCGTTGCAAACGAGTGAAACAAAAGTCGATAATGGTAAGAGACGACACGTTGCGAGGCCTTTTTTCCGCATTAAATTCCGTTTTCACTTATATTAATGGACTGTTTCGATGTTACCGACGAAACTGACGGCCTGGGACGAATACATTTAAAGTGCAAGCAACGAGAACGAATACACATATACGATCGGACTGACTTCCTGATTAAATGAATTGTTCGATCAAGTTTTCTCGCATCACGTTAAAATTCGTTTAATCACGAGGGGATTGTTTATTCGCTCGAATTATTAATTGTTAAATTAAGCGTAAACAAATAATCGGAACGTCGAATGGGCGAACATCTGTGAACGAGTTAATGCGATACGATTTTGAAATTGTTGTTTATTTTATTCTGTCGTTATCGTAGCGCATGCAGTGCCTCACTGTTACACAATTGAAGCATTTGATAAATGATTAAGTAGTGAGTTAGCAGCAAATGGAAGCGGTTAAATAATACAGAAGTTGGAGAAATACGCGTCGGACGAAAATTCTGGAAAATTCAGGAACACTGACAAATTTTTATTTTTTATTAAAAACAGACAAATTTTATTCGGTAATATTTTCATCGATAATATTTTTCTTAAAAAAATATTTAGCAATTGTAAACGTTTGTTTGTCGTTTCTACGCGAATTTCATGTTCATAAATATTCGTGTTTCACGTTTAGAAATATTTATAAAAGTTGGCATTGATTTTCTATTATTCAAATAATGGAATATCAGTTATTTATAATTCTATATGTAGCTGTATTAATTAGTCCTACGAGTGGTATAACATAATAAACGTAGTTCTATCAATACAGTTGTATTCTATAATTAGCTCTATTCAGTATCACTCTATTTCATAATTATAAATACAGATAGCTATATGATTATCAAGTATACCAGGTGAACAATTTGTCATCAAGTACTTAAAACATTGTTAGTTTAATTTGTTATATATTATATCTTCTATATTAAGTTAAGTTAGTTTAATTTGTTATATATTATATCTTCTATATTAAGTTAAGTTAGTTTAATTTGTTATATATTATATCTTCTATATTAAAACTTTAAAATTAAGAAACGAGGTGGATAATATTAAATTTCCATTCTCGCGTGTGTGTATGTATGTGACCTAAATATTGGAAGTTTGAAGTTTCGGTGGCGAAAGTTCTCAATGATCTTCGTTTTAAACCATCTTTAATCAGCCAGACCATTTCATCATCCAAACGTTATAGTTGTAAAGTTTAAAAATCGCGTTACAAAGTCTTACAACGTATAACATTAAACGGATCAATGCAAAGAAGTTTACCGCCTCTCTCTATCTACTTGAAAATAGTGAACCAGCTACTTAAACGGTTTTTTCATTGCAAATAAAGTTGTCTTCTTTAACACGGCGCAAATTACTCGATTTAAATTCTTCCGTAACCGCACAAAACAACGGGTCAATACATTTTCGCGTATATACATACAAACAAAGAGCGACCACTCTACACGTATACAATGTGTCCCAGAGTTTAATAACCAAATTTTATTAATACATTTTATAATACAGATTAGATCCTGTTGTACGATATAGATAGCTATAATCAAGAAAAAAATGTTATACAAACGGCGATTTAATGCTTTGTTAGAAAGTTATATTAAAAACTCATCTTTTCATTTTTCTTTTGAATATTTTAGATCTTTCTTTTTTGCGTTCCGGCATTATTTACACAATAGACGGAACGCGAAGATTATTTTTAGCATAGTTAATGCTAAAAAAAAAAAATTCGTTGACAATATTGAAAAAAAATTAACCAAGTCAGACCATGTTTGGCCAATTTTTAAACTCGATTTTCTCGAAAACGAGGCGTCGAAAATTCGGAAAAATATTCGTTTTACATCTTGGACTCACCGTTCATGAGAGATAAAAGGGCCACTTTAATTCCTTTCTCCGTACACGTAATTCGTCCGTTGATTTTGTCCCAACGCCGGTCTTTCTTCTGCTTTGCAAAATTCACGCGAATTTATTCGGGACAGTTAGCTGTTTAATGCGAGCTATATTTGCCAAATATTCAGACTCGATTCGCTCGATAATCGAAGCATCGGCTGAAAAAATATTTATTCTACATCTTCTATTTATTTTTTCACGTCGAATCGTCGTTTTGCCGACTATACCGTGATTACCGGCACAGTTTGTATATTTTCACAAAAGATAAGAGCGCCACTTCCCTCTGTGCATCTAATTCCTCCGTTGATCCTGTTCCAACGGTAGTCTGTCTGCTTTGCAAAATCACTCGAATTTATTCGAAACAGCAACGGTGTTTAATTCCAACTATTTGACAGATTTATTCTACGAATTTTCACAGCCGATTCTCTCGAAAAAGAAAAAAAGAAAGAAAAATGTATTCTATCATCTTGCTGATTATACCGTGATTACTAGGACACCCTGTACACTTCCACGTACAAGAGACAAGAGTGCCACTTTAACTCTTTTCTCTACGTCTAATCTCTCCGTTGAATCGATTCCAACGACAGTCTTTCCGCTTTGCAAAATTCACGCCATTCTATTCGAGAGACTGAGCTGTTTAATTTGAAGTTTAACTCGCGGCGTTAGCGCGAGCCAATTTTCTGGACAAAGCTGGAGATAGTGGCCGGGCCGGTGTGTATGCTTGGCACGAATCGATTTAACGAAACGCTCCCTTTCATAAGATGCCTTTCCTCCCTCCGAAAGCGTGTTATCGACGAGAACAGAGAAACAGTTGCTCTCATCGCCGATTGCACGAACATACACGGTGATCCTAGTTCCACGCGAATTACTTGGAAATTGTTGACCGTACCAGTCGGTTGATCGAAGAAAAATTGCCATCTAAGGAGAAGGAAGGCCGGATCGGTCGAATAGGCAGAAATTAAGCTTGTGAATTTGTAATTGAGAATCGTAATATGGGGGGATAAGGCGAAATTAATTGGGGATTTACGGGACACTGTATGAAAAATCGAATAGGAAAAGATCAAGCGCTTTGTATAAATGAGAATTGTGATATGACAGGACAAAAGACGTGGGATTAGTCGAAGATTCATGGAACATTGTGCCCAACGGGTAGAATAAGGGAAAATTTCTGGACTTCTTACACTTGTACTCTTCGTCTCGCCCGGGATATTAAAAAGATTCGGGAAATTTTTGATCAGGAAAGTTATCGTGAATTTATCGTCTACTTAAAAAGTCCTTGCATTTTGGTATCGACGTTGTTCTGCTTTTCAATTACGTTATATCAAGTTCCCCTTCTTCTTGATGATGGCGTTAAAGTCAGAGAACAATGTACAAAAGTCAACTTGGATCATATATTTCTTCCCTCTGATCTTCGTATCGTATTCAATATGTTTTTTATAGTCTATGCATATAGCGTTATCCAATAAACTTTTGTAAAATAGCAAAATATGAAAATTAAGAAACAAAAGTATAGAAATATAAAAATTCATCTTCAATCGGATAATCTCCAATATTACAAATTCACTTTGAAGAAACGAATTATTTCAATAAAAATTCAGTGAATGTTCGAAACTTTGGCTTCAAAGTTTCCAATGTTCTTTTTCGCATTACGGTCAATGTACATTCATTTATGACGTATATGACACGTATGAGGTGCTTCTATTATTTCATCCAACCTCTCTATGTACACTGGAGCTCGTAACTTTGCAAACTTAATGGCTTGCATAGCTTACAAGGCTTCTTCTTGGAAGGCCCCCAATTAGATCTATGCAAGAGTTTCCCTCTTCGTTCCATTTATAGCGAGAACGGGTGATTTGTAAGTTCTACGAGAGGAAAGTTCAGCCAAATCGAACACAGAGTTTGCGAAAGAGTCGAAGATTAATTACGTAATGGCGAATGGAAACATAGAAGAGAATTGGGGAATTCAAATGCATAAAACACGTGCAGGATCTGTACGACCTGACTTCTTCTACTCTTTCTCCAATGGCTTTTGTAATGACATATAAGCTGCTTTTTCCTTTTCTATTTCTTTCGTTGAGTTACTAATAACATGAACGTTCAACTATAGGCCACTCGACTGTATTTTCAAGCGTGAATTTTTATTACCACGATCTATCGATGAATCTTCAACTGTAGAAGACCCGAACGATTAAACACCGACAAATAACATTAACGTTTTTAACGATAACGTTTTGTCGATATTTTTTAAGATAAACACGAATTAAATGTTCTTTTTAAATTGGCCAGCGAATAAAATTATTCTATGAATTGGAAATTTTCCTTCTAAATCTCAAGAGACACGTTTTCAATCTTGTTTATCCAAAACAAAAAATTTTAATCTTCTCTTAAAAGTATAAAACTCGGTCGATTTTCTGCGTTCTAGTTCTCTTCTTATTCTCGGGTTGCCATGAGAGCCAAAAATAACTTGAATACCATTTCCAATAAATACACTAGCTGCATGTGCAACCATATAAATTCTGATGACAGCGCTTTAAATCACAATTTGTAGCACAACATGTCAAAGTAGCATAATGTGCATTTGTCAAAGCAATCGGAAAAGTAACAAACACTCGACCAGATATCTACAACATTCCATGATTAATTATATTCATTTTTCAACTTACGCTTCTACCAATAAACAACCCAAGCAAAAGTCCCCACTACCGAGTCGGGAAACTGCCAACCGCGATAACCAAATACCCAACACACAGCCACGTTCGTAAATATTGAGAGTACCTGGTGATCTCGTTCCGGGGAACGTGATAATTAACGCAAATTACCAGAGATGATGACTATTAATCGAAACTCCGCGTTCATACAAGTCGATATACTGCACATGAAAGCACACTTGTAAAAACTATTGCAAGAATTGCGGATGGAGGTGGGTTTATTTTGAAAATTATTCGTAGCCTCCTTATCGGTGACTTTGAACGATCGATATTTGTTTACGATAAAACTTGCCGAATCCTTATCGACGAGAATATACGTTGGAAAAGAAACAACGAAGCTTTCGATTTTATCGTAAAATAACAATATCTTTCACACGATGGTCTGCCATTCGTTGGAACAACTCTTGCACGTTTTTGCTGATAAATAAAAAAAAGCCAGCTTCGTTATTTCAACGATTATGACGCTCGTAAAAGAGAATGGGAAACCTCGTGGCGTTAAAAAGCAGATTCTTCGTTTCTAACGATCCGAAGGACAAAAGACCCATGACCCATCGTTTGGACCCTTTAATCCTTCAATTTCTTAAATTCCCAAACCTCTGGTCACCGCAACAATACATCCAATCAGATAGGGTGCTCCGCTACGACTTCAGCGACCCGAAGACCAAAAGAAAATCCCCCCTAACCATTTCCTCTTTCTTCACTCACCTCCACGACCAACGTTCTTTCGTGAAGCCTGGAGCGAGCAAGTTGGCGCTTTCACGGTGGCCAAGAATCCAATCAGTGCCTTAATCGAGTTCGATTCCGCTTCTCGTTCGTCGCCCAGTTTTCGAGGAAACAGCGAGCCGCTGGCAGCTACTCTCTGTCATCGGTGAGAAAAGAATACCACGCAGTCAGAAGCGTTGTCGGTACTGTACGTTCTGCGACTGGTACACCGACGCAACAAGTTACCCGAGTCCCTCGCTTTCTGTCCTCTTCACCCTGTGGAAGACCGCGCGGCGTGTGACGCGCGTGTACGATAGCCGCGTTTTCAACACGCGTTTAACCGCCCTTTTGTTTTGTCGCAATTACGCGAGAAACTGGCGGTCGTCGCGGCGTTTTGCGAGTCGGACGTCTTCCTGGGTGGCGGCACGAGGCCTATTGTCGTGTCGGCAGGCGTCGATATCGTCGCCTGTTAGCGCGGCGCTCGTCATCTGTTTCGGCAGCAATGGAAATCGATAATGAGAAGCCGTTTCGAATCGAACCGGGGGAAATAAGGCGTTGTCGCTGCCTCGCGAGTATAATTATATACGCGTTGGAATAGAGTCGGCCGGAATTGGGGCGACGTTGGCACGGCGGATGCTGCACCGAGTCCTCAGAAAGGGAAATTGATTACGTGGATACAGAACCGACGAGAGTTTCGAAGCTCTCGTCAACACTTGGGGGGTCCATTTTCCTCACGAAATAGCTTTCGATGGTGGTGCTTGGCTCTTTTTAAGACCTTCGTGAGATGATTGATGGGTTAGGAGCGGAAAATTCTTGGAAAGGGGATTTGAGACCGCGTGGATCGAAATCCTATGGGATAAGTGTTTCGAGGAGTTTAGGAAAGTTTGCAGGTTTAGTTTTAAGTCCAGATTTTCTTCATAATAGTACTTAGTTCTTGGATGCTAAGTAGTTCGTAGATCTAAATACTGCGAGTGATAGGTCGAAAGCTCTTTAGCAAAGAAATTTGATTACGTGGATACAGATCCGATAAGAGTTTCGAAGCGTTTGCCAACATTGGCAGGTATATTTTTCGAACAAAATAGCTTTCGACTGGTGCTGCTTGGATTTTCTTTTGAACCTGACCGAGATGATTTGTGAGTTAAGAGTGGAAATTCCTTGCAAAGGGGATTTGGGATAGCGTGGGTCGAAATCCTATGGGATAAGTGTTTTGAGGAGTTTAGGAAAGTTTGCAGGTTTAGTTTTAAGTGCAGATTCCATCGATGATGGTAGTCAATATTCTTAGACCTAAAAATAGTGCGAGTGATAGATTGGAAACTCTTTAGAAGGGAATTTGATTACGTGGATACAGATCCGATAAGAGTTTCGAAGCGTTTGCCAACATTGGCAGGTCTAGTTTTCGAATAAAATAGCTTTCGATTGGTGCTGCTTGGATTTTCTTTTGAACCTGACTGAGATGATTTGTGAGTTAAGAGTGGAAATTCTTTGCAAAGGGGATTTGGCATAGCGTGGGTCGAAATCCTATGGGATAAGTGTTTTGAGGAGTTTAGGAAAGTTTGCAGGTTTAGTTTTAAGTGCAGATTCCATCGATGATGGTAGTCAATATTCTTAGACCTAAAAATAGTGCGAGTGATAGATTGGAAACTCTTTAGAAGGGAATTTGATTACGTGGATACAGATACAGACGAAAGTTTTGAAGGGTTTGGCACGAGTTGAGAGGTCTAGTTTTGTCTTCTTGTCTTTTTTTAAACCTCGGTGAGATGATTGATGGGTTGGGAGTGGAGAACCTTTGGAAACGAGGTTTCAGATTCCGTGGATCGAGATCCTACGGGGTTCTAGAAAAACTTTGGATATTTGCTTTTACGTCGAGATTTTTTTATGGTCGTTAGCCTTTTTTAACCTGAACGGTGTGACCGATAGGTTGGAAAACCTTCGTAGAGGAGGTTCGATTGCTTAGTCGGAAATCCTTAGAATAGCGTCTTTCCTAAGAAAAGAGTTTGGTTTTTAGGTTGAAGTAGTTTCTTTGAAATTGCTCTTTTTTTAGAATTGATAGATTGGGTGAGTGGTAGATTAAGGTACATAATTTGCTGGTTTAGGTAAAGTTCGAGAACTAATTTGAGCTGAGATGATATTTTTGTTCCTGATTGATAATGTTTTTTGGATTTTGGACAGGCTGAGTGTACAGATTAGGGACGAGCAATGTCTAGGAAAATGGGTCAAACTTGGATCAGGTTCTTCAGATGGTATTTTAAGGATTTGAGAAAAGTTTCAAGATTTAGTTTTGAATTCAGTTCTTTTGGATTTTCGTTTGTGGAAATAATAGGTCAGAGGTAGAGAATGTTCGGAAATGGAGTTGGATCGCGTGAATCGGCATCCTTGGGGATTGCCCAATAGGCCAGTTTTTAGGCCATAGAATTTTATTTTTGGATCGAGGCAGCCTTTCTGCTGGCAATAATTCGTTTTTTTTTAGGTCTGCTTGGTATACCGACAGATTGATGGTATAAGAGATTATTGATGATCTATGTTTGAGCCCATATAATGGAGTTATGATGTAAAAAAATCTACATTTTCTGTATAACATATATCATCGAAGTCTGACTCAAAAAAAGAAAAAAAGAAAAAATATAAAGGTAAATATATTTACTAACAATTCATTGTATGACTCACTTTGTACGTAACTTTTAGTTCCTTAATTCTTATCTCTAGTGTACACGTGTTAGACCAGGCATTCTTTCATATTCGCAACTTCACACAGCGCATTATTTTTCCATACAGCATATAAGCTCATGTACCTCATTATCCCATACATCACAACATTTTCTACTTTTTTGAACATGCATGAACTGCACCTGTAGCACGTAAAAAATTTAAATTAAACAAAACACAAAGATGTAGTGCGTGATAAAATATAATAAAACCTTAGATCGTTAATACTCTGTAAAAAAAAAAATAAAATGAAATTTAAAGTTTTAATTGGTGAAACAATAAAAGTTTGAAATTATTTCAAATATCGATCCAACTACTACGTTCTACGAAATGTAGATTAACTCTAATATCAGATAACGATTTCCAGACATCATTTAAATTCACGAAAGCGTAAACTTTCCAAGTAAAATTGGAGACCGTAGAATAATTTTTTAGAGATAGACTTGAAATGTTTGGGAAAATTTTCGGGCTCCTTGGAAAGCATCTGAAAGGAAGATATTTCATTTCCAACGTTATGTTACGCTAATTTTAAAAAGCTCGAGTATTTTTCAAGTGAAATTTCCACTGTTGGTGTTGCTATAACTTTGCAGTTTCCCTACTTTGAAACTAGAAACCATCCGAGCTTCATGAACTTTAACAGAACTTTCGATATTTCGAGCATTTTAAATGTAATTTATAGGTTTCCTTGGCGTTTCAAAAATTTTTACCTCTGCAGAGTGAATCCACCAGAAAATTCTTCCGGAGAAATGGTAAATTAAATACTCGGATTTGATTGAACTACTTTTAAATCCATTATTATTTGTAACATACCCCGATACAGAATATCTTCATAAATATTTAAAAGTATAAATCTGCATTTAAACCATGAATATGTATACTACAATTTACAATAAATAAATCAAAGCATAAATAATAATAAGCTGCAGTAATTAAAACCAAATGAAAATAACATTTTTCTCTCACAGTGGCGTCTTTCAATCTTTAGAATAAATTAAACGTATCACACTTGATATTATAAAAATGATCGTTTACTGTTCTCACAAAGAACAGTAAACGATAAACGTATGGACATGGTAATTGAACGAGCTCTTAATCCATTAATTACAGGGACGTTTTCACAAGTTATTCCTTGAAACGCGAAAAAGTGAAAAACCTAACAGAATATCATTATCGATGAAGCACGTGTCAACGAGCGAACCTAATCTAAAATAAGATAAAGTTAACGTTTATTATTTTATTTGGTAGATATGTTAAGTTTGGTAGGTACGTTATTTGGTAGAAAAAAGCACAGGATAAACACGAAATTACAATTGTATCGTATAGTAAAATAAGCACAAAACGGATTGGTCGATAATTTCCTGAAGCTCGATTAAAAGCTTAATATCGCTCTTTGACGATGCAAAATGATTTACTACTATCAGTCAACGTCAGTCCAGTCGATATCCAAAGGATTAAACCGAGTATGTCAAACAGAATAACGAAATTTCGTGCAAGCTTCCTTTAAAGCATTAATTCTCTGCTGGAAAATAACGCACGTACGTGGAAAGTTTCAGAGACTTACAGCCTGTGTTGCATTATAATGCCAACCTGTGTCTGACAATAGACGATCCATTTCCTCTTTACCCTCGTATTTCACCAGTTTCTCAGTGAGACCGAGGTATAGTTCGTGTTGTATTGCTTCCAGGACGTGTCTGACAATACACGTTCCGTTTCTCCTTGTTCTTGTGCGTCACGTTATACATTTCTGTATCTTTGAATCTTTTCACCTTCGAACCGCGGATGCTTGTAATAATATGCTACGTGTTATTCCCTGTACATTGGATTTATTCTCGATTCTTGATCTCAGAAGAGAGACTGAAATAAATGGATAATCCTTTTACGTGTATACCATGCGTTTCATTATTCTCTATATTTAGCTTTATCAATTTCATAACGTCGAGTCTTGGAAACGAATAAAAATACATTTTCACGGTTAAGATAATATTTTATGTTATTCCCTGTGTTTTCGAATATTTTGCAAGCACGGCCATTCCTTTAGATATTCTCACAATTCTCTATATTTAGTTTTTACATTTGACTTTAAACAAAGAGTAGATGGACATTTTTCTTGGATTTCAAGTTTCTCATGGGTTAAACGGTTAACCGCGTTCTGATGTGTATACACGTCAAAGTAGTACTTCATTTCGGTGCGTTTGACGTGAAATAAAAAATGTATACTTTTATTATAAGAACTTAAAATTTTAGTAAAAAGCAATATAAATGACATTTAGTCGTATTTTTCTTTTATACCTCCGGTAAACCTATTACGTATTTTATAAAAAACAGTTTGACTATTTGATTATTCTCTTTGCCATGTCGATTATTCTCCGTATAATGTGCTGCTTTTTATAAGTTGAATTTATTGAGATTAGTTTATAAATTGAAATTAATTAGTTTTCTCGATATTACGTCGCGTAACACTCTACCTAGCCGAGGTCACACACCGCGGGCAATATGGCAACCAGATGTCTTCGGATACTCGCAGCGTATCCTCCATAGTTTCAAGTACCTTCCATAAATCTCATAGATTTCCTAGAAAAGGTCCTTCAAACCAAACAAACGTCTGTTTTCGAAGAATTTCCAAAGACTATTGTCTACCACGGCTTAACTAGGGAAAGTTAGTTTTTCTCACGTACGCTGCAACTTTCCTCCCACTAACCACTTTCTCTCGAGGGCGGTTAAAACCCTTCGTTTTTAACAACGAAGCCTATTTCCCTCACTCTCTTAACTAACATCGGCACCAACAAATCCGATGGTCCCGTGCGCTAGACACACCCATCCTTAGCTTTCCTCCGAGACAGTGTAACGTCAATTCATATCAGAGACCAGGCCACACACCACGGACAGGATGGCACCCAGATGTCTGCATATCCTTGGCGCACACCCTCAATAGTCTTAAGTGCCCACCAGGGGGCCTTGGCATTTTTATAGTTAAGGTCCTTCGGACCAAGCGAGTATTTCCTGTCTTAAATTTCCCTTTACGTTTATTGTCTACCACGTGTTAGCTTAGAAAGTTGGTTTTCTCCACATCTGGTATGTTCCGTTGGCAACTTTCTCGCGAGGGCGGCTAAAACCCTTCCTGGTCCACCAACCGTCCTATTATCCAATCGGAGATGGTGTCTACTGCCCTCACTTCCTTAACCAAAATTGTCATCAACAAATCCGATAGTCCCGTGTCCTTAGACACACCCACCCCTAGCTTTCCTCAGACACAGTATCGTCAGTAAAACTTCACTTATTCTGTATCCTTAGAATAGTCAACATATCTATGTCGGTCTTTTATAAGTCGCGTACTTAATGTATTGTTGTAACTAAGTCTTACATAACGTGGTTGGAGTGAATTGTGATTTATGTTAATTCAGTGCGTGTTACATTGTGATTGCTGAATTCATAATAAAGGTTGATTAAAACCAAGTAAATAGTTGTGTTACGACTCGACTATATTTTATTTTCACCGACCAACCCAAAAATTACGTGACAACAGCATCGTCTCCCAAGACAGTACTGATTTTACATCCTTCGAACGGTCAACATCCTTTAACCGGGTAAACACACCCGTAGATCAGCCACTCACTCATCTCGTACATACGCATCAGCGTAACTGCCTTCGTTATAAGTTGTTGGAATAAACGGTGAAATATAACTTACTCTACTGTGTCATATTCATTTAATCACCTCTGTTATCTTAACCGAAACAGGGGAACGACTACTTCGCGGCGTCGATTCACCGAATCGTAGCGAGAATTTACGCCTCTCGCTGACGCGTTTTCCTCGCGACCGCGTCTCTCCGCGAACGGTCGTAACACTCGATCCATCCCCATTTGTGTACTTCACTTTATTATTTTTTGGCAATTTTCCAGTCTTTAATATCTTCTTCAACAACGAATTGTTCATCGTTTTATCAAACAAAAATGTGATCCTACTTCGGTTTGCTTTAATTTTTTTCGTAAAATTTACAATAAGAGCATTTACCTTGCCTCCGACGCGAGTATAAACTCGTCATCGCTTGATTTCAATTACGCACCTCGTAAGGGATTTTCGAAACTAAACTCCGCAGTTAACAGGTTAAAATAATACTTTATCTTATCTCATGTATTTATCTTGCAAGCCAACGGATTGTTTCATATTCAAATTTTCGTCCCACTATTCTGTTTATTTATTTTCTATAGGTAAATATTTTATGGAAGGAAAGTTTCCATTTCTAAAGTGGTTTAATAAAATGGAATTAATCGTATGTTACGTGTTATCGTTTGAGTCTTTCAGTAAATTCCAGTGAAAAAAAAATGAAAACTTCCCACGTTGAAAATTACATTTTCCATCATTTTGTGTATTCGTTTCTCATATTTAACGCTAAGAGGGGTTAAATGAAGCTTGAAACAAGCAGAAATCTTCAGTCGTTTAATTTCACGCGAAAGCAAGGATGAAAATCCCCGGATATTAAATGTATGCATCATTTATTCCCCTATTTAATTTAATTTTAAAAAAGAAAATTAGCAATGTTTTCATTCGATAATTTTGTTGACGTTTGTATACGATGTAATATACGTTTTCAATATTTTTCGTTTGAAATATCTCACGATAAAGCAAAATACCTGGATAGTGCTAAAAAATCACTCTTCACGAGCTTATCAACGACAGCGTTAAAAATTTGCAAACTCGTGACATTTTTTATCCCGTGAGAAAGATTTTAAGAGTCTTCTGCTTGCGTTTTAAATAAGTAGAGCATCGTAAGAATTTCTCGCGAAGCGGAATCACTTACCGAAACATCCTGCGTACGAAATAAAATGGCGAATAAATTTCTGCGAGGCTGAATCGCGTATTTCTACATAAATTCACGATCGTATCGCTATGTTGTTTACCTATACTACTTAATATTAGCGCCGATAAAACCATTTTCACGATCGTCGTATTTTACGAAATCGGGTGTTAAGCTCGAACGAAAACTACAAATTCGTTCGTTCCGAACGAATAACCGAGAATTATCTCGGTCGGTTGCTATACTAATTTAAGTTACCGAATAATAAAGAAGATGAAAATTTATTCTTGTCTCTGTCATAGACGGTCTGCGTGTCTTATATTGAAACTACAATGTTTTAAGAGAAATACGAGTACTCGTACACTTTTAGACAGATTTCATGAATATATTACTCGTATTATACGAAATGTTTCGAAAGGATTTTCTCACAAACCACTTTCAAGATCGTTCAATATCTGAAGAAGAAGAAGAAGAAGAAGAAGATGAAATATTATCAAGAGTTAGGTGAGTTCGACCGCTGTCGTATTCACATGTTTCCATTCATTTTTAACAACATTATCTTTCGGCAAATTGACGATGTTTCGTTGTTTCCTGGCTGACACTCTTAAGGATCCTACATGAATTTTTCAGTATCCGGCGATGCCAAAAATGGACATCTTTAACACTCTCCGTCCACTAACGTTCAATGCACTCGACTCACGTGATTCTACGTTGTTGAAGTGGTCACCACTTCTAAGAAAACTCTACGTCTGGTCTTTTTTAATTTTCTCAAGCACCGAAGCCATCGACAGCGTGTAGACAAAAGACTGCGACGAAGACAGACCATAAACAGTAGACAGACGACGTTGGCTTCGGGGTTTTCAGTTATTGGGTAACACAGCTAGCGTGCGGATCTGGACCAGCTCAAATTGTATTCTTACTTATAATTACACTTCTATTTAAATATATTTTCTGCCTTAGAATTTATCCACGAGTTTTCTCTGTTTACACATCGAATAAGCTCAACATACGTGTTGGTAAAGTTCACGACGAAACTAAAAATGTACATGGAAATTATAATAAATTTAGTATACGTTTCGTAGAGCTCACAAAATTCGAATAAATATTCAAACGAAACAAAATTTGTTCATCTGCGAATGATCGAATTATCAACTTTGCGACGACCATTGACATTACCATCATGTGCATGTGTTAATTATTAATGTACAATATATATATATATATATTTACTTATCTACTTTTCACCTGCATTTTTTAAATTATTTATTTCTTTTATCTTCTTACTTATTGAACATTTTAAGCTAGCGAATTTGTCTGTACGAAGAAAACTACCACATTAAGTTAATGTCCAATTCACTTAAACATATACAGGGTGGTTGGTAACTAGTGGTACAAGCGGAAAGGGGGTGATTCTACGCGAAAAAAGAAGTCGAAAATATAGAATAAAAATTTTTTTTTTTTTTAATTTTTCCATCGAGACAACGATCTACAGTGAGATTATAACGAGACGCGATAAAGTGCACGCGTACCGAGCGAAAATTCAAAGTCGATTTTCTCGAAAACAAAGCCTTCAACGAAAAATTTTTATTCTATATTTTCGACTTCTTTTTTCGCGTAGAATCACCCCCTTTCCGCTTGTTCCACCAGTTACCAACCACCCTGTATAACTCGTCATAGTGTTAACAATTGTCTGCACGAGACTTCCTATTCGAAATCGATTTCCTCCAAGCTTTACTTTCCCAACTTCTGTCGCTTTTCAAGTAATCCGAAGCCGAATTCGATGAATATGACAGAAAATTCGAACGAGACGGCAGTGAAACCCTTTAAACTTGATAATCGAGTACGCATCGTTGCATTCGAGCGACGATTCGCCTCGATGTAACTGGAAACCTGTGAAAACTTTGCAAATGAAATTCGCCGACGAATCGTAACGTCTATTGTACATCCTGAAGGAACCTGGCTAAAATTTCTTCACGCGGACGTGTCAACGCGATCGCAACCGCTTTGAGAAGCTTCTCGATTGTCGGCTCGGTATTTATCCTGGCGTCACTCGGAAAGAATTCTTCCAATATCACGGTTAACGCTGGTCGGCCGCTATTTCGTGTGCACGCCAATTAAAAGTTTTCCCGATAACGTGCACACAGCATACCGGGTAGCTGCGAAACACAGCCTCCATATTAAAGTTTTCGAACGTGAAGTATCGAATTTCAACTGATGAAATGTGTGCAAATTTGTTATTAAGTTTGGCTGGCGGAACGATGCGTATGAGTTAATTTCTACGTCGAAATTTCGAATTTTGTTATTAATAATTAATAGTTTCTAATTTACGTTAAACAGCAACAATTTGGAGCACGTTGGAATTTCAGAAGAAATATTTAACTTTCTCGAGTAGATAAATGTCCGTGATATTACTGTTTCGTTGTCTAAAAACTCTGATCAATTTTATGTAGAAACCACACTTGCGATTACGATGTTATTATTTCTCGGAAAACTGAGCGAGAAAGTTTGTCCGACCCAGAGGGTAACATGCGCTTCGATCTTTCGAACGCGATAGATTTTGAAATTAGAACTGTAATTCATTTCCACGTCGAAATTTCGAATTTCGTTAATGTACCGAGAATTCGAATTAATAGTTTCTAATTTACGTTAAACAGCAACAATTTGGAGCACGTTGGAATTTCAGAAGAAATATTTAACTTTCTCGAGTAGATAAATGTCCGTGATATTACTGTTTCGTTGTCTAAAAACTCTGATCAATTTTATGTAGAAACCACACTTGCGATTACGATGTTATTATTTCTCGGAAAACTGAGCGAGAAAGTTTGTCCGATCCAGAGGGTAACATGCGCTTCGATCTTTCGAACGCGATGGATTTTGAAATTAAAACTTGAAGATTGAGAATTAAAGGGAGAATGTTGAGAAACGAGGATTAAGATTTTCAAATAAATCGTTCGGAAGTTACAATTTGGAGATTAGGAATCGGAGATGAAAGATCGAATATCCAAATTCGGAATCTGTAAACTGAGAAGTTTAAAAGCTCTATGATTCTACAGGGGAACGTAATAACGAACGAAAAAGGACGATAAGACACAAAATGAATGTTCTGTCATATACTTTCAAATTAGCATATCGATTTACGAGTCACTTTTCTTTATCGAATAATCATAAATCAATACCAACGCGAGTATGCAATCTAAGTACCACTATACTGACTTACTACGACTTGTATCGTTATTTTTCACATTAATAACCGCGTTTCATAAATACGGCCGTAATTATATTGTTATTTATCGCATGAATAACCGTGCTCCATAAATAATAAGAACTGAATCGATACAGTGCAATATATTGGTGGAGAAAATGAATTACAACCAGCAAACAATAACCTGCTAATCGATTCGATTGTACCGGCGGATCAATTAAAATGATCTTGAAGCCTGTACACGAACGTTTCGTCGCAGGGTTAATTGCAGCTGTACCACAATGTGGTTGACCGCATTCATACGTGTGACAACATGACGTTCGAATTGTTCTAATTAAGTAGAAACATTAATTTTTCCAATATCCGTATAAACACCTGTGTTATTAGATTGTAGCATAAACGAAGTATATTTTTGAATAAAATTTCAACTTCACCGTAACTTTCTCAAGGTATCGTGTTATTTAATCAAAGTAATTTCCACGCTAATAGGTCTCGTTATTTCAGATTTATGAAAATTACTTTTTATTAACTCTTTGAACGGAGCTGTTGCAGTTTCCTGCGAAATGATGAACTTAATAAAAACTTGTTTGGACGAAGCAGTGAATATTTTTTATCTGTACGAAATGTTAAATTACACTGCCAGTCGTACCGATGCAATTATTTCCCGGTTTAAATTCACGTAAGATTAAAAAAAAATTCTTATTGTTCGGGGAACCTATCGCGGAGAATCTGTGTAAGAAAATGCGTAAATATTTCAGTTTTTGTAAATATCACAGAATTATAAGATTCAATTGGAAGAAGGTATAGGAATGTAAGAAAAGGCGTACAAAAATTCTCGCTATTCTTTATCATTATATTAAAATACAATCGAACGAATGCAATTAAAATGCAGTCACGTACGTTGATGGAGAAAAATGTGAATGAGATGTTGCATTAATGCGACATTTGATGACTAGAAGACTACAATGAAGGCTAATTTCATTAACATTATTTCGTCTATATCGTATGTATATGTAGGATATACAGGGTGGCTGGTAACTGGTGGTACAAGCAAAAAGGGAGTGATTCTACGCGAAAAAAGAAGTCGAAAATATAGAATAAAAATTTTTCGTTCGAGGCTTTGTTTTCGAGAAAATCGACTTTGAATTTTCGCTCGGTACGCGTGCACTTTATCACTTCTCGTTATAACGGATCTCACTGTAGACCGTTGTTTCGATTGACGTTATTTTTTTAATTCTTTAAATTTTTAAATTTTTAAATTTTTATTCTATATTTTCGACTTCTTTTTTCGCGTAGAATCACCCCCTTTCCGCTTGTATCACCAGTTACCAACCACCCTGTATAAGAAATTTTCAAAATCGATTTTCTCAGAAGGTAAACCTCAAACACAGAAACTTCGTCGTATACTTTTTCGTTTATTCCTGCGTGTAGTAACGCTTGTTGTATATTTTCTTACTCGCCTTGTACGTCAAACAATTAAATTTCCCATTACGATGTAATTAATCGTATGTATGCACGTAACAAAGAATAAATGGTGTTCCTGTTTTTATCAACAAGTTGAACTCTGTTCGCAATAAACCGGAGGAAACTCACAGTTTTCTCTGCTGTGAGAACGAGTCTGTGCTCTCGATTATATTTGAACGGGCTGAATAGCGAACTTAGTGTACTCGTTTAGCGTACAGAATACGGTAGCCTAGGGAAAGAGAGGGAGAGAAAGAGAGAGAGAGAGAGAGAGAGTTACAGTACACATGAACTACTGTATCTATACTATACATCACCCTTGGAGGTTCTAGATACGGAAATATTGTGAGGTTAAAATTTAATGTTACAGGAAACAAGAATATTGAATAACAGGGAAAATGTTAAAATAAAATTAATTATCTGAAAGATAAATTTGCTAAGACTAGAAAATTTGTTATAATTTTCGTTTTCTTGTATATTGTTTGTATTTGTTATAAATTTGATTGGTTTGGTTTCTTTTAATTGTTCAATTGGTTTCTAACCAGAAGATATATCGCAGGATATTAAAAGAAATAATATGAAAAAATATTTTGTAACGCATACGTATTTTACTATGGAATTTTGTTTCAATAATACACATATGCACATTGTACGGGCATACGAGTATTCGCCGAGAGAATAGAAGGAAATCGACAGTAACGATTTAAAGTTGAAGGAAATTGGAAGCAATATTTCAGGGGTTACGTCTTGTTGTTAAAAAAATGGAAGGCTATACGTCAAACTTGAATGCGTGGAATTGATATTTTGAATTCGGAAAAAGATCGAAGATCGTATCGTACGCAGAATAGGTACGATGTGAAAGTTTGGAAAGAAACTCTCGAAAATATTTCCAAAATGTACATCTTGGGGAAAAGGTTTATACTTGCTATGAATTTTAAAGAAGTCGAATATTTGGAGATGGAACAGAAAGTGAAAATAATATGTGAAAAAGTTGCAAAGAAGATTCTGTTGCTAAAATAGAAATTGAAATAATATCGTAAAAGATTATCGTGTCTCGTAATGTTTCGAAATGAGTACCTTCGATTTAAAAAAAAGCTTTAAGAATTTTCTCAAAGAAACGTACAATTGGTTGAAATATTTTCTTTTTTTCGTTGAATATCAGCTCCATTTGTTCAATAATCCTTCTAAAATTTTGTCAACCAAAATTGCTGAATCGTATGAATCATCTAATGCAGAATACAAATGATCTGCGAGTATTCCAAAACTGCAATTTTTATAAAAAGGTATTGTTCGTTTTTCCATGATTTGTCTATGGTTTATTCACGCTTGTTCACATTTGTCCAATCGAAATTTTGCTGTATTTACCTCTGAAGAAAAGTTATCAACAAATTAAAACATTTCTCATCAACAGCCCGTGAACATTTTTCGTTGAAATGGAATATGATCGTCCACGATTGATCGACGTTTGTGCAACCAAAATTTGTTGGTTACAATTTTATTCTGAAGATTGAAGAAACGAAAGTTTTAGTTGCACGAACGTGGAAAAGCCGTGAACAATCGTGAAAAATATTTACGAGGACGCTGATGTTCAATTTTAACTACTTTAATTTTTTAATTTGGTCATAATTATTCTTCGAAAGGTGGACGATCGAAAATTTTGGCTACACGAAAAATTGGCGGAAAAATGGTGAATAATCATGTTGTATTTAAAAATTAATGAAAAAGTACGCGAGACGCCGGTGTAGAATTTGTGGAAATTTACATTTGGTGATAATTCTTCTTTTCGATGAGTGGAGAAATGAAAATTCCGATTGGACAAATGTTGGCAAATCTTGCACGAACGGATATCGTCCATATTTTATAAAAACTTGCACTTAACGTTGTCAAATTTACCAACTTGAATATATAATATCGGATTCCATTCGTTTCCTCGCTGTAATTATGCGAACGTAAAGCTCTCCCCTATGAAAGTAATCAATTGTATTCCGTTGCGCTCTCGCGACCTCGCGTTTCGTTTATCAAATAAATTGATTGTTCAGTTTAATTAATCTACGGTTAATTGAAAACCAGGTATCGTTCCAAGCGCGCCAACTTTTTACGACCGTTATAAAATGAATTTTATTTGACTTTTGCGGATCAATTAATTAAAAGAAACATTTTTAAATGACATACACTAAATACTATAAAAATTCAAGCCTCGAACGAACCTTTTCAACGTGGAGATGACAAAGCGGCTGATGTACAGGGTGGATCGTAATTCACGATATAATTGGAGCGAATAAGATGCACTAAAATATACGATACGTCATACTTATCCAAATAATATACAACGTAATACATAGAATTTATAACGTTTTACGCAATGTTTTAAACATATCTGAAGCATACAAACAAAAAAGTAATTTCATTTATTTTATACAGGGTGGTTGGTAACTGGTGGCACAAGCGGAAAGGGGGTGATTCTAAAAAAGGAGTCGAAAATATAGAATAAAAATTTAAAAATTTAAAAAAATTTTTAAAATAACGTCAATCGAGACAACGGTCTACAGTGAGATCCGTTATAACGAGACGTGATAAAGTGCACGCGTACCGAGCGAAAATTCAAAGTCGATTTTCTCGAAAACAAAGCCTCGAACGAAAAATTTTTATTCTATATTTTCCACTTCTTTTTTCGCGTAGAATCACCCCTTTCCGCTTGTACCATCAGTTATCAACTACCCTGTATATTCACATATTGCGTTGGCAACTAAGTGATTGCGGATTTTGTCAATACTATCTGATGACCAAATCCGCAATCACTTAGTTGCCAACTCAATAATATATATGTCGGAGATGTAGGGATAAGGGGCCTTTCTTTTGGAATTTTGGGAAGATTGTCAATACTTTGATCTAAACTATTCATTATAGCTGTACTTAAATAGTAGAACTTAGAAGTACTTGTTGTGATACGTTCTGATTATGTTTGCCCAAGGTTTGTGACAGTGGGCTTGGGGTCGAGGTGACACAACTGGTTGCCGAACGTGGCCACGGTCACGGGATGAACGTTTTTACTTAACAGTAGAAGTATAAATATTGAGGGCACACGCTGTGTTAACAAACAAGCCCCGAGGCAGGAGCAATGACGGCTCTACGCGGGTCTGCCTAGTAACGGCGCCTGGAATTTTGTTGATAACCCCGGTCAATACGCAATTGACAAATGTGATCGTGTCAGTCTTTTATTCTTATGATCTCCTTGTGGAGAGTTTACTCACAACGTCAGGTCAGTCAGTCTGAAAGATACCGTGCGTCACAGCTAACGTTACTTTGAGTTTCAAAACATATTCAATTGTACAAAGAGTTATCCCGTTGACTGATGGATTCGTTCGAACCTAAGAACATTGTCTTTACTTAAGAGTGTCTAATAAACACGTTAAATCATTAAACCCTGTTAAATCAACACTTGTACACATAATTGTAAATATAAACCTCATTGAACAACTACGACGGCTTGTCCTAATGAAGATACGTAACGCGCCCCTAAAAGTAGCGCCAACCCGACAAACCCGACATATAAATATGTTCATGAAAATTGTTTTTAATAAATGTTTAAATACTTTACTGAATCACTGTACGTTGTAAAACGATAACGTTCCTATTTATTTTGATCTGTAGCTAATTTAGCAGATATCTTGTTTTCTAATAAAAATAAAACGCTATAGAACGAACGTAATACTTTAACAAAAAAATAAATGGTTTGCAAATGGTCTTCTTGTAGAGGCTTATTTTGTACTTTCGATTAATGTCGGTTATTTGGTCGTGAAACAGACACGTCGTTAGTTTCGTCGACAGGGTTTAAATAACGTAGCCGGTTTACTTGATCGAGAGTTATTTCGATTCGAGCTGCTTCATCTAAACGATCTGTAAACGCGCCGTGCCACGAATTTCATCAAGTATTTACCTTTTCCTCGACGACGACTCCGACGACGGAGATATGCGCAACGACGTGAGAATTTGTTAACTACAGGCAAGAGGATTGCGCCAGCGGGGAAAAATTCCAACGTGTTGCGAATTTTTATCCGCAGAACCGTTATCTAATATCAAAATCTGTTTTTAATATGTTGGAAAGACGATAACGTAGAGTGTTACTATAAAAATACTGAAAATACGATTGATTTATGATTATGAGAAAAATGTTAGGTTGCTGTGAAAATGGAGCTCTTTCAAATAAAATTCCCAATAATCAATCTACTCACGATACAGGATGTACCGGCTGACGAAAGTATTCGAACACTTGCAGCAGGAACTCTTTCCGAACGTATTATGTGCATTACGCGAAGCTTTCTGAAACTTCGTTTGCATTGTAATGAGACACGACTGTCGTGATTGTAATAATAAAATTTGCAATCAATCCGAAAACGTACAGGAGAAGTTACAAGACGCTTATTGCAAACATACGCTGGACGAAAGATTAAGCGTATTAGATAAATTAAATAAATTAATTGTATACACTATGAATTAATATTAAAAATAAAATATTAAAATTAGTGCTAAATAATGGCTTCGTTAAATATTCTGGTTTATCAATCAAAGCGAATAATTGACTGTTTAGATAGTTTGATATACCTCGGAAGATTTATGCTTTCAACAATTATTTTGTATATGCATTGTAAGATCTGTTTACAGTTTTGCCAATATAATGAAAATATCTGTGTCTCGTTTAGAAGAAATTTCAAAATGTTTCTAAGAAGAGTGAATACTTTCGCGAATCGCTGTAGACGTATTTTTTTTCAAAGGAAGAGCCTTCTCAATCACTGGCTGGTCTAATTATTTCACAAGTTTTACTTTACTGCAGTCATCGGTAATTTTAACGCTAATGAAATTTAGCTGTCCGGTTCGAAGGAACAAGGGGTAAACTGATAAGGAGATCCTTTAAAGATGATTAAAAGCGACACTATAGAAGAGAGAGAGAGAGAGAGAGAGAGAGAGAGAGTGCTGCAACTGTAAAGGTTCTGGTGAATGACGAGCGTTTAAAGATTTATTCAGTCGTTAGGAAAATTTAGAGCTACTGACAGTTCTAAATTTTCGTTTCAAATCCTTGAATAATATTGATACGTATCGCTAATTCCTCGACACAGGGTGTGCAATCACCGCGTTTGTCGAAGCTTCGTGTTAAATTGAACACATCTGCCATGGAGACTCGACAAATATTGACGGACACACTATCTCTATCAGACATCTCTGTATTTTTCATGATTAAAAGCCACTCGATGGGTAGCGTTTTTCCAACAATTTTTCATTATGAACTCCTCAGAGAGATTCATCAAATTGCAATTATTAAAATATCAAATTACACGAAGTTAGACTACATGGAAATTCTTTTTCTTCTACCGAACAACATTTTAAAATGAGATCTCTTAAATACAATAGTTTCTCCTTTTTCTCAGAAAGAGAGAGAGAGAGAGAGAGAGAGGAAGAATAAGATGTTACAAAAAGCGATATAACTTTCTGTCTGAAAAAAAGAAAAGAAGGAAACTAGCCTTGAGATAATCTCGAAAACGTTCAAGAGATTCAAAGCAAATAAGATCAACGCCTCTTTGAAATCGTAAAACTTTCGCTTCTCTGTTACTTTAGATTATCTCAGAAATATTAACAAATTTAACGTTTTTCTCTAAACAATGCGTCGTTTCCGAGATATTTCGATATATTTTTCGCGACACCCGGTTTGTTTTCGATATGCATACCATCAGCACCAGCCGACAGCGCAATCCACTCGAATACACGGTTAAATGCGTCCGCGATTCATCCTCGGGCCGCATTAGCTAACGAATCAATCGACCTGGCCACGCACGAGTAGCCAGCCTAGGATTATCCGACGCTTGTTTCCCCAAAAGAAAAATCACCGCGCACCTACCCCGTGGACCACGCCCTTTGGCCTTCCCCACGTTTTCTTCGCGTTTTCGACGAAAGTTTTATTCCCCAGCGGCACGTCGAGCCAAAAACCATTGAACCAGATTTCAGAGGTCCTCGCAACGAGGGCATTTTGAGAGCAATTAAGCTTAAACGAAATGTATAGATTCGTTGCGCGATCAATGGAAATTGGGAGCCCGTGCCTGCCATCGAAAGACCTTTCTACTTTAAACCGAGCGTCTATTTTTCCCTCCTTGCATTCTCCGGGCATTAACACCTGCTTTTATGGCGTAGAGAAAACCGTGGCTGTTGCGTACGCACTTACGTACGTAAAAAAGACATATCGACACTTGGAACGTTGCTGTTTTCTTTTTTTTAACGCAACCTAATTTAGCTGGAAAAACGCAGGCGAAAAGAGTCGAGACGATCTTACGATCTGTTAACGCTGATACTATTAGTGGGATAATAATATTCTATTGCGTAAAATTTATTTTTAAAGAACCGGCATTTGTGAATCTGAAACATTCGGACGTGACGCAATATCGTCGTTTAGGAAGTTGATTATTACACTGCGGATTTGTATACAGCTGAAATATATTCAAATATGCAAGCAATATGCAAATGATATGTTAAGAGTGCGTAACACGTATACAAATATTACATAAGCATCGAGTGTACATTTGCAATGTATCAGCTATTTTATTTTACTTTCCATAATTCTCAGTACAACTGTATAACGATTGAGATTTTCTACTGTGAAATGGTATCGCTTAGGTGACGATAAATTAATTTGTAAGCTGGAAGAAGTTTTTAATTCAAATTACATCGGATAAGCTTACTATGAGACATAAACTGATAGTTAGATCGCGGATATTTGTGCGAGTTTCTATTTTTTCTGAGATAATTTGAAAAATGAAACGCAGAAAAAAAGATTGTTTTACGTACTAGATATTATAACGAGTATTACACTTTGTTATACATTTTGTATTTTACACCTGGGACTCTTTTTACACGGTACTTTTTCCTTCAGACGACTCATTTTCCCACAGTTTTCCCTTACTCGGTTTTTTTCAACACATATTATTAACTTTTAACACGGTTAACTTAACGCGTTTTGGTTACAGTTATGCGATATGTTTTAACACGTTTTATCGTTTCACTGTAAATGGTATCAATCTCGAACGTTCTACACGATTTCAAAGGGAATTGAGAAGTTGTACGGCTTGTTACGAAGAATTATTAGAAGAAAAGATAGAAAGTATCTCATCACAATCCGATACAGAAACGACCCGATATCGAGCAACGAAAGTGATTTTTTCCCAGTAATAGGAAAACGTATTTCCTGTAACATAATACAGAGTGATAAGTGAAGTGTCAATTTAAAAAAAAAAAATACTTTTCCTATTTTCCTTAACACGTTACCCTTTGCCCACTTGTTTACCGTATAAAATGTTCCATATTTTAAATTGTATTTTCTATCGTTTCCTGTATTTCAACGCAAGTTATTGTACTCTGTTGCAAATCAATTGTTGCACGACTTTGTTTACACGAAACGCATGCGCATATACATATTTTTCCATATTTTCTGCATTCTGTGTACTCTTGCAGCTTTACGTTTCTCGCAAATGCATAAAAATGCGCAGCCTATTGATCATACAGGTTACAACAAGTTGCAACAACAAGGTGTTGCAAGGAAATGGCAAAAGTAAAGTATCTACGTAAAATATGTAGGGAATTTAAAATATATTCAGTCGTATGCCTTTTAAATGAAATACGCGAAACGTATGCAATATGAAAAATATGCATATTTGCATAAATATCCGCCGTCTATTTATGACCTTCAGCTGGTTTATAATTAACGTATGCAATATACGTGTACGCGTAACACAGAATTTGTCACTTGTCATGTTACCAATGTTATTAGTTAATAAATTATTGCAAAAGGACCCTGGCATCGCATATCGGTATATTACGGCTGACTTTACATTTTTATTTATATGAAAAAATTTGTTTGTATCTCTTTCTACGTCCTGTTTCTCTAATCTGAATAAAAAAAAAGGAAGAAAGTAGCATGTCAGCGGAATGTTTTCCTGTTAAACGAAGAAAAATCAGGTTACACGAGATTAATGAAACGTCCTTGTATTCTGTCTACCTTTGCCGCTCTCCTAGTGAATAAATAGGGTTGCTACCTCGAAATTTCAGTCGTATCGGTTCTATCGGCTACGAGTGCTCGGTCGTCGGAATGGAAATCCGCCGGAAATGCGATTAGAACCGATTAATCATTCGGCAGGCTGCTTCGTTACGGTGTTATGCGAGAGACTGTTCACGAAAGTGTGTTGTTCGCTTCATTACGCTGGAAGATTAGAAAATAGTTGTCGTTTTTTGCATTAGAAGCTTCGAAAATGTTTCTTCGAGTTGATTTACAGTCGCTTCATCGCTTTTTCGCAAGTATTGTGCTGCTGCTGTATTTCGAAATGTTGTTAGAAATATTTTATGACTGTATTTTGTGCGTATGAAATAATTTGAAATTTCCTTAATATTGTAACGAGACTTGACCGTCATCGCTATATTCGTATATTAGTTTGAAAACAATCTGGAAAAAATGTATAAAAATTATAAGATATTTAGCATAAATATGTAGGGTGGTTGGTAACTGGTGGTACAAGCGGAAAGGGGGTGATTCTACGTTAAAAAAGAAGTCGAAAATATAGAATAAAAATTTTTTTTTTAATTTTTCCATCGAGACAACGATCTACAGTGAGATCCGTTATAACGTACCGCACGCGTACCGACCGAAAATTCAAAGTCGATTTTCTCGAAAACAAAGCCTCAAATGAAAAATTTTTATTCTATATTTTCGACTTCTTTTTTCGCGTAGAATCACCCCCTTTCCGCTTGTACCACCAGTTATCAACCACCCTGTATATTTTGCAGAGTTTAGAAAAATATTTAAACAGTCGATTATTCATTATGTTAATAAGACTCGATATTCACTGGGATCGTCTTTAACATTTATCGTATGTTTTATATAACTATTCATGTTGTATATTAATTTTTCACTAAATATACGTTCGCAGTAAATATCCTATAACTACTATGTCCGTTTTCAAACTAAAAAGTTCGTTAACGCAATATATAACAATCGTGCCTCGTTATAATGTTAATGAAATTGCAAAATGTTTTCCAGAACATATACAATATGTATAGTATGCATAAAGAATGCCTCCTAGTTTAAATGTTTTAATATAATTAATATAATGTTTAATATAATTTCCTACTCGTAAAGCTTACGTATTTATTATATTGCTTATATATACATATTTTATTTCATCAGTTATTACATGGATTACTCCAAATATTATGTATTTTATTAATCATTAAGCAGATCATATAGATTAAAAAATATCAGATAATAAACTTTTGATCACAATGAAAGAAAAATTTCACAGAATAATTTACATGTTTCCCGGTAATGTTTTACTTTATATTTCCATCGTACACGTTTAATATCATTGATTTTCAAATAATTAGTTGTATTATTATTATTGAAATTCCGTCTCAAATCATATATTCGACTTTTTATAAATGCTTTTAACCAAGAGAATTAGTATTCCATGCTCCTATTAAGCAAACGTTATTTGCCTCTTTCGATGCGATTTATCGTGTACATCTATTTATACCGTACAATCGGAAAACGTCGAAGAACACTTTTAACGAAGCACACAGCAGAGCTGTCATTTGTCGTGATGTTTAATATCGGCGGTTTATTCGCGGCTTGCCTGTATGACACGATTTTTAGTAGAAAAAATATCAGAATAAAAAAAAATCAGATTGACAACACAAATTACCTATAGTCCTTGCTATTCCATCGAGAAATTATTTTCGCTCGAAACAAATACGATTCGCGGAAACTGTTGAGAGAAGCATCGACAAGCTGTTTACATATTCAGCTTTCACTCAAGCTTCGAAATATTCTCTAGTCAGAAACGTTGCATCGACATTTTCTTGCCGAGCTACGGCCTCACAGACCCCAACTCGCTATCTGAATTTTCACCGACTAAATACATCGACAAACAACTTGTTTTTAACGGAAATTCTTCATATTACACCCTCGAGCGACGTTCGGCTCTCCGACTTCGTTTTTCAATTTCATCCACTCGTTGCTGTCTGTGCTTTCGACTCTTCGCTCTTTCTTCTTTTCCTTTTTTTTTTTATTTTTGTTCCTTCTTCGGCAGCTTGTTTTTATACTTGGCATTACTCTTCGTGATGCCATTTTTGTAACTCAAGATGCTGGATACGCCGGTGGAGATAAATTAATGGCTCGGGGGCGATTTGTCAGACGACCAAGAAGGTACTCAGAATGATACACCGTAGGTCAAAAGTTTGGAATTGCTACGTGTTCCACAGAATTCCAGAGAATTTAATCCTGACGTGGACAACAAAACACTCGAGTATCATATAACGATGAGAATATCACTAACAGAAGGAACGTAAGTCTGATTAATTACAATTGGGGGCGGATTTTTACGTATCTATGAAGTTCGTAGATGCAGAAATAGGAGAAATTCATAGGAAATGGAAAAATACGTAATATATCCAAAATAGAGCGTCTGTTACGTTATGACGTTGTTCTACTATCATTGAAACGTTCTTATAGGTGAGAAGAATTCTTGCTTAGATTTTATTTGTTTATTTATATTTGGATTAGAGAGATTGATAATATCAATATTGATTTATGTTAGTCCTTGACTAACTGATTTCGAGTAGGTGGATGAGGCTATGCATGACAGATGACTTTAAGGGTAAGACGATTACGAGAAGAATGAAGACGTGGGAGGATCGTTTAGGGTAGGGAGATTAGGGTGCAGGGTAACTTGCGATACGGAGGACACGTTAAAAATGATATAATGTTGCTTCGATACGTCTAATTTGCATCTTTTTTTCATATAATTTATCTCTGTATTTTAACGTTATGGTTATCAGAAAAAATCGCAAAGATGTGGCCAATATATATTTCCTCGCAGAATGGCTGCGAACCATAAGTTTAAAATTTATTTTATACGAAGTAACAATAAATTTCGTGTATTAAGTTAAGCTTATGAAAAAGTATCTTCTGCACTTCCATTAGCTTTCAATAACCAGTCGTATCATAAATATTTCATAACGATCATTAAACAACGGTAGGTAATTAATAAACCGTACTATTTGCGTGAAAATGATAAATCAGAGATTTTTTTATTTTTATAATTACCAAAAATATATAGGTGTTCTTAGCAAAATTTACAGTACATTTAGATTGATAATTCTAGTGCTAACAGAGTAAAAGCAGTAAATTGTAGAAATCCTGGAACATTTAAATTTACGGATTCATCCACGAAAAATATGTTTGTTCAATGAATAAAAAACCTTAAAGATGGTTCGTCGTTAAATTGATCGACGTTCGTTTCATTTTACTTTCTCAGCATTTTGACAGAGGCTATTCACCGTGACTGGAACGCGGTCTATCCATATACGTTGGTACATTTCCTTCGCTTCCTTCTTCACTTTCCCATTCTTTCTCTCGCTTTCGGTTTAAGGCAGTGACGAACGCGATCAAATTTCACGGAAGTCGATTCGAAAGCTTCGGCAGAGCTATCATATTTCTCGCCGTATCGGAATTCGAACGGAGATAACGGGCACCAAGTAAATTCGGTCGTCCTTTGATCAGGCGTGAGTAGCCAGCGAGATGTGAGTAGCTGGCGAGAGGTGAGTAGCTTGACCCGTGCACTGGCCGGACAAATGTAGTCGCACCGCTGGTTCAACTGGCCGCGAGAAGCACCGAATAACTTTCCAACATGCATCGCTGTCGCTTCCATTTCCATTGACGAAAAATTCTAACCTTCCGCCTATATTTTCGATACTCTTTGAATTAGCTTTTCCAATGCGAATTGTTTTTTCTTTCACGTATGTATTTCACCGTTTGAACGTTTAATACTGCAACTGACCAAATGGCCAAATCGTAACTTTTCATAGAAATATTTTGTTGTTGTTATCTCGCAGAAGCCATTTTTCGGAAGTCGAATAATTGTTTGTATGGATAAAAGCTTTTACTTTTTATACTATTTCTTCGGGTTTTAACATAAATTCGCCGTGTTTTTTCTTTTTATTTATTACACAGGCGCGAAAAAGCTTGTCGCGTCGGAACGAAACTCGTACTACGCGTTAACGAGATCAAGTAGGTAAAAGGCTTCGTATAAACTTGCGAAAAGTTTAAAATTCTTTATCGAAGAGTTATAACCGTTCGAAGATTTTCGGGAAAGTTGTGCTTAACGATTACAGGAATATTCGAAAGAGTTCGACGATCATTAAGATCGATGAAAGTCTGCGTCCTTGGGGAAGCAAGGAATTTCCAACATTTTTGAACGCTGATAACTCTCAAATAAAACATTTTCGGACATCGATTTATACGATCTTCTTTTTACCTACTTGACCTGATTAACACAACGCGATATATGTTTTGTCCGATCGTTTCTTGTATAAACGGCGTGGAAGAGAACGAATACACGTTCGAATCTCATAATAACTTGAAATTATGGACGTTGATAGAATCGACAAGATTAAAGATATTTTCGAGACAATTGGAAGAATTTCCATCGGTGAGACAGAGACGTGTTTGAAGTTGTAAAAAGGAAAGGCAAAAGTCTTTTGTGACGAAGAATAGCCAAATCACTCGGGCATTCATTCGATTCCGAGATTCTGGGGTAAATACAGCACTGCTTACGGTTCTTTTGCTGCAAACTACACCTTTTTCCAGTTCGTGACCAAGTCTCTAGGAATAGCGTTTCTCTCTTTATTCCTATTTTCTTTTAATCTTGCCATTTCGCTGAAAAAATCGCGAAGCACAGGATGCTTTTAATTTTTCTCGTACAAGTTGCAGCGGCATAATAAACTGCTCATGGCAGCATTTGAATACTCGTACAAACTTTTTTATCGGCACATTATGTCTTACAGAATAGAAGATTTTATAGGCAGAAATATAGCTTTGATATCATAAGTGTTCTCCTATGTACTATAGATTTTGAAATCTGCAATAAAAACGTTTTATACAACACGATATTCTCGTAGAAGGTTTTTAATTCATTGCGTATCGTAATAGTCTGTGAACAGAAATGCAGTCCATTAAAATGTTTAAATATTCGTTTTGCATTATGGTCATGTCACGTTGACGTTACGTTATAGAGTCGTATCGACGTGATACGAAATTTATTACCTACATTCCGAATTTCCTGGCAAATTTTGTTGGATATCAGAAACTAAGTTATCAATTCTACATATGTTGCTATAATTCCGTACCGCAATCGACGTTTCATATTCTGTGATGCAGAATTTCTTGTTAAGCGCCATATTTCACGCCAAGTTCAAAATTCTCATAAAACTTATCAATATAACAGCAAATAAAACTTCACGTAGCTGTTCTTCCTATTTTCATTTGTTTCGAAAAATTGCAAATACAATTTGTGCTATTATTAAATTTATATATAGCGTGATTACGTATATTATCAATGTATTAATTAATTAATACGTAATTACCTATATCATTGCAATATTGTGATCCTATCAAATACAATCTGTGTACAATTGCTTTCGAATGACTTTTCAAAATAAAAAATGAATTAATACAGTGTTACTATGTTAGAAATTACCGGATTCTGGGAAAAGGGAAATTTTTATTAAAAAATTTTTTACTTAATTTAATTAATTTTTAATTTTTAGTAAAAGTAGTAATATAGCAATTTTGCCTTCAAGGCAAACATTAGAGCAGGTTAAAAATGACAAAATGTTGAGAAGACGTATTTTTATAGCAATATAAGGGAAAAACGCTATCACGCCAAGGATTCTTTCAAATATGCAAAGTTCGCAAAACATGGGAACAGATTTCACATGGAAATTTTTTGTTAGCACTTAGCACATAAGACAGGTATTGGAAATTCGATCAGCAGCGAAGGTTAAAGCAATCTATTCCTAAATTATCTCTCGTATCTTTCAAAAAAACCAATCTTATGACACTTTATTGCTACGTGACTTCGAATCGTTAGCAGTCTTGTATATCTGGATTGCTCGTTCTCAACAAGCATTGGTACCAGCAATTAGACTAAAATCGTGGGGAAGTGAAGTAGCGCTAAGAAGGTAATTGCTTTCGACGTTCTTTCAAAATATACGTCGTCGCCAATATGCATTTGCAATTGGTACTCTAGCAACTAAAAGATTGTAATTATTGTGCGTTTTACAGAAACCAAGTTGCTAAAAAGCTGGTCAGCTTGTTTTGAAGAATCGAAGAAAAGACTTGACGAGTGATTTTCATCCTTCGAGTTCGTAGAAAACTTATATCCAACTAAGACATATTGCTATATATGTTCGAAGCATTGATTGCAAATTAATGATCAGATTGCGTGTGTTTATGCAAATTTATATTTTTATCAATACGATTGCAGAAATGAAAGCTAAGCGGAGATATGTTTTACTGGTCGAATAATTGAAAATATTTATTATTACAAATATATTAAATTATAAAGCATATTTTGCTTTGGATATTTGTTATATTCTGGACATTGTACGTATTTATGCATATTTAAATTTCCCATAAACGCGTAAATATCCACGGTTGATTAATAATAAAATAATAAAATTAATACCTTTTGATAGAAACAATAAAATTATGGTAAATGGGAAATGTGGCCTCGGATTTTCGTTTATTTTTAAATATTAGTAATCCCCCTCAATGAAATATTATTTTCAAATGCATAAATGATATAATGTAATATAGCAATATTATGTTACGAGCAATAAAATGCCACTTTTCAGCTTCGTTTGTATTTTTCAAACAAAATTCGTGTTTTCCTGTGAGTTTCCATTTTAGATAAGTGGTTACGATGCTCGCCGGGATATTTGCTAATTTAGAGAACGAAAATCAAGATCAGTCGTTTGATACTGTGGCGAGTAAAAGGGAATTATGTGTTCGAATGAATGTGAACGAATTTCCTCGGTACCAGATACAAACGAGGGGGATTTAAAAAAGAATTGGAGATAATTGCGAGATACTTTACAGTTAATCGAGTTTACATAGAGCTTTTCCTTGTTCTGTAAATCGCGGAAGCAGTAATTAAAAGGAATTAGTGGAGATTAACAAAGAATAATTATTAATAGACGTTAAAATCTATGAGAAAATATAATGAGAAATTCGATTTCTGTACTAAATTAAAGAGAAAAAAGAAAGTTAAGCGAGGAATTGCAAATGAAAAAGTACGATTTAATAAAAGAAAAAAAAAGAATTATTTAAAGTAAGACAGTAAGAAATTAGTTGAAATTGAACAAAGCTAATAATTAATTTTTTATTATAATTGAAAAGTTTTCAATTCTAATTTCCCAAATGTTTCAGTAATATCCGACAAATTTAATAAATTAAGAAGATGAAATATAAAGCAGCGGGAGAATATCCGGGCTATAAAACTGTCTAAAATCTCATTCTGTCACATAATTCACTATTAACCTCAAGAGAACACGTCTCAAAAAGTTTCTTAAACTATTTCTCTTCAACATACGCGAGTTTCACATCACTTTAACAACGTTAATCATTCCTACGTATACGTAAGAGGGGCAAGAAAATTACCTTTCCGAACTTGCACCATGGAACCGCAGTCAACTTTTCCAAAACTTTCTCTTTCTTACGGATTTCACGAACGTCCACCAGGTTGCAGAGTAACTCTTGCATAAAATCCACATGAAGTACGAAAAATGCTTAATTTTATCAAAATAGAGGCATCGTTCATCATTAAACAGAATAAAAAATATTCGTTTGCACGCTGGAATAAGCTGATTTATTTATTTTGACATATAACTTATTTAAATAAATAATGATGAATTATTTACATTAAATGACAATAATTAATGGATATGTAAGGTATTTAAAATATCCATCACAAATGATATTATTATACGTTAGAGGTAGAGAAATTTCTGAAATTTACACAAGTATAGAAAAATATACACGATACACCTCTGTATCCACTCTCATGGGATGAACATGTATTATAGAAATTTGATATACCTGTCGTATGTTAGATTGAAACATGTAAAAGATCCAATTTCTTCTGGTATTGTCTTTCTAAGCCTCTTTTTTCCAACAAATATCTCTTTCTTGTAGAATATTTTGGTAACTGTTTTAAAACTGTGAATTTTATCTTTCACGGTGAACTTAGTTTTTTTAATTTTGTGTGAATGCACCTTTATTGAGATTTAGCGAAGCGCGACTAGCTGAATAACGGGTTCCGTATCGTATTTATGATTTAATAAAAAAACACTCTTTGTCGAGAAAGTTTATTTTATATTTTCCTTTAACAACACTCATAAAGTCATTTCGCGCGTATTTCATATATTTAGATATAGTTAGCCTAGAAAGTTTTCAAATTAAACAAAATAACCCCAATAAAACATATCGCAAGTATATTTAAAACGTGACACAACTCAAACTATTCAAAACTATTTCAAACTTGGTCAAAATAATTATTTAAGGAAAGGAACGGCGATCAAATGTTACTTTTTGAAATTTTTAACCCTTTAACCCTTTTTAACCCTTGAAATTCTTCTTTGATGGCTGTAATGTTCTTCCAACATCGGGCTGAATCATTTTCAGCTACTACACTTTCGAAATACACGTGCAATATACTTTTGTCTCTCAACAGCACAAGAATCGAGAAATCACACTGAGAACTCAAAGAACTGCTCTACGACATCCAGCTACATCTCAACTTCAGATCTGAACTTTCGTGACCATTGGTCATTCCCTCGTTCGTGCACACACTTACGCACTGGGGACAAACACCACGATATGTCATCGTATATCTCTCTATCCAGCATAAACATACTCGAGTAACTAGATACTGAATTTCCTACCACACCCTGGCACCCTGATTCGCCCTCTAAAATCCACATCCATTACAAACACGCACATTAATCGACATCCTCCGCTCCAAACCCTAATTATTCCACCCAAACATCCTTTGTACATCGTACTAACCGTTATCCTATAATACAAATCTCAACGTCTCCAACAACAATCTCTTCTTCTCCATTTGCAATAATTAGCATTATCAGGATGAAGATCCCAAAACCATAATATCTATCGCAAATTATTTGGAATAATTATTTATTCTCTTTTCCCAATGGTTACGGTTTATCTCAAACTATAACCATTCGCGTCTTAACCCATTAACAGACGCTGTACTTGGAGAAGTACAGAGATTTCAAACGAGCCTTAATGCGGCAATATATCACAGTAAGCCATCAGGTAATCGCCATCAACAACTATCCTTTCGTCTCCATTTCAAACGAGCATTATTCCCAAAATATTTATTACAAATTATTTCAGACAATTATTTATCCCAAACCATAACCATCCAACCAAAACCATCTACTCCTTTATACTATACACCATCTATCTTATTAAGCAATCAAGTAGTACACACCTCGGCGTCTTCAACAATAATCTCTTTCTCTTCGCGTGAAACGATTATTACATGCAAAATATTTATTACAGATTATTTAAGACAATTATTTCTAGCAAACCACGAACATCCAACCAAAACCATTCATTGCTTTATGCATACCATGCATCATATTAACGAAAATCATTCACTGTTTCATATACGATATACCACACTAAGCAATCAAGTAGTACACTCCTCGATGTCTCCAACAATAATCTCTTCCTCTCTGCTTGAAACAATTATCACATCCAAAATATTTGTTACAAATTTTCAAGACAATTATATATTTCAAACCACAGTCATGCAAGTAAAATCGTTCACTCCTTCATACACGATACATCACACCAAGCAATCAAGTAGTACACACCTCGGCGTCTCCAACAATAATCTCTGCCTCTCCGCTTGAAACAACTATAGTAGCCAGAGTGTTCCTTACGAATTCTCTAAAATCCAATATTTTTTTTATTCCGAGCCACAACCATTCGTTCTCTCATGAACACCATACATTAAATTAAGCGGTCAGACAATACACACCTGGACGTCTGCTACAATAATCTCTTCCTCTCCACTTGAAACGCAGCCGTGAGTAGAATACAAGCAGGTCGAAGATCCAGAGAAGCGAGAGTTCACGACCCCTTCGTGTCACCTTTCTCTCACCCAGCACAAATTGTCCGACGCACCCTTAGTCAGCTTCAGGCTTCATTAATTCTCTTCGTAACGTAATGCGAATGATTACGAATAATTCCCGGCCGACGGAAGATAGATTTGGCCGGTTACGAACGCGGCTAGAACGCCGACTGAAACGTCCCCGGCGCGACGGCGTCCGGATGAATGTTGCCGCTCGTCTAACGACGGCTGCGGCGGCGGTAGCCTGCGCGGACCGGTTGCCACGGCTCGCGACAGAGAAACCGAGAGACCAAGGGGAATGCACGCAGGATCGAGCGCTAGGCCCGATAGAAGGGGTGGGGGGTGCGTAACGAGAGAAACAGGGATGAGGGTAAAGAGAAAGAGAAAGAGAAAGAGAGAGAGAGAGAGACAGAGAGAGAGATAGGGGTTAGGTCGTGACGCCCAGTGGCGTGTAGCGAAGGAAACCGCGAGAGAAACGAAGAAAGAGATGGTTTTATAGCGAAGGTAGTGATGGGATCAAGTTCACTATGAATGCTATATGAGTCGCTCGTTTGTCATGTCGATTAATTCCGTGAAACAAAATGTGCAAAAAATTGATGAAATTATGTGGGATATTCATCGATCAAATGTTTTGGATCTAGAATTTTACAAGTTTTAAACGATAGATTATAACCACTCTGTGAACTTGGTTCATATAACAATGGATAAACAGAAAGGAAGAAAGAGGTGGTTCTATGGTGAAGATAGCGATGGGATCATGTCCATCATGAACAGAGTACGGCTGCTGAGTAAAAACGAAGAAGACGGTGATTTTACAGTAGAATTCTGTTTATCTGATTTCCACTCATTGGAAATTTCAGTTAATGGCCGATGAACTGAACTCTTGCTAATTGAATTTGCTTATCTGAACGCGAGCTCCTCTTATGCAAACGAAAAATAATAGGCAATGGGGGAAATTGGCGGGGTTCTGTTGTACGAACCTCGATTATGTAAACTGTTTTTCTTACCACAAGTTCAGATAAACGCAATGCTATTATATGGCGTATGACGCAGTTAGCGATGGATTAAGTTCGCTATAAACACTGTATGAGTGATACGTAGAAACGAAGAAGGCGATGATTTTACGGTAGAACTGCATTTATCTGATCTCTACTGATTGAAAATTTTAGTTAACGTCCGATGAACTGAGCTTTCGTTAATCGAATTTTTATCTAATCTTATTCGAACGTGATTCTATTATGCAAACGAAAAGTAGTAGGCTGTGAGAAAAATTGACGAGTTCTTGTTACGTGAACTTCAATTATATAAACTGTCTTTGCCTGGACAAATTCAGATTAATGGAACTTTATTACATTAGCTGTAGGATCAAGTTCAGAAACGAAGATTATACGGCTGATGAACGCAGAAAGGGACGTTTTTATGGTGAAGGTAGCGATGGAATCAAGTTCAGTATAAAGACTGTATGACTGTTGAATAGACTATTGGTGTTTAAACAAAGTCATATATTTTTAGATATTATTAAGTATATGAAACCTAGAAATAAATGTTTACTTTATATAATTTACATATTTCATATATTTTTAAATATTATATATACAGGGTGGTTGGTAACTGGTGGTACAAGCGGAAAGGGAGTGATTCTACGCGAAAAAAGAAGTCGAAAATATAGAATAAAAATTTTTCGTTTGAGGCTTTGTTTTCTAGAAAATCAACTTTGAATTTTCGCTCGGTACGCGTGCGATACGTTATAACGGATCTCACTGTAGATCGTTGTCTCGATGGAAAAATTAAAAAAAAAAATTAAGAAAAAAAATTTTATTCTATATTTTCGACTTTTTCTTTCGCGTAGAATCACCCCCTTCCCGCTTGTACCACCAGTTACCAACCACCCTGTATATTACGTATCTTGAACATATTGAGGATGGTAAAATATAGTTTACCATAATAGGATGACTTATAAAGAGAAAGAATTAGATTCCTAATGAGATGTTCGAAAGAAAACATACAAAAAGAATTTTTTCTATAAAGCTTAGAATTCTAAATGTATGGTAGGTTGATTCGTTTTTGTTGTTTTTTTCCTGGTCTTATTCAACTAATATCTTTAGCGTCTACAAAATGTCGATTATACTGATATCTATTCGATATTCATATATTCAATATGGTACATATTCATGTATATCTGTGAACATAACAGATGCTTTCCCATGTTAGTTATTTCGTATCAAAATATTCCTGTTTGATCACTATGCTACATTACAATAATAAAATCAACGAAAATGTATTTATTGCGCATTTCTTTCGTGATCTTCACATATTAATTCTCAAGTAATGACTCTACTCGATGCATGTTCGAACCTGTTTGCCACGCGTTTGAACCCATCGCTAACTGAGGCTGTTTTAGGCTGAAAAAGGAAAGGTGGTGAATGGGAGAGGAGATGGAGGAAGAGAGAAAGATGTAAGTCGGGATTATATGGGTTGGAAGAGATCTTGGAGGTTGGGCTGGGTTGTAAAGGAGAGAGAAACTGACACGAGGAAGAAACGAAAGGGGGTGAAGAAGGTGAAAGCTGAGAGTAAAAGTGAACGAGTAAGGGAGATGAAAATAGGGTGGCTTCGGATTTGGAGCAGAGCTTCGTCGTTTGGCAGAAAATTTCAAATAATATTATTCAAATCAACTGAAATTTCATCTCTTGGGTCTTCCTGCGAATTTTATTTCTTGCTGAAGAAAATATTGAATATTTTTTCTATGTATATGTATACATAATATACATACAGTTTGATGATTGTATGATAGTGTGGATGTTGATAAATAGAGAAAAATTTGTTCAGATGTTTTAGAAACATGTAGAATAACAAAAAAAATTTTTAATTGTACATAAACGACTCGCTTTTCCCCTGTAGAGGGTTACAATTATATTTGAAGTTTATATTCGAGAAATAATCTATTTTTGAAATTCTTCGCCGAAACGTTAAATTCATGTTTCCTTTCTCGAATGGCAAAATACACTTGTCATTGTATGAAATCGATTCTATACTTATGTCATGTCTTTATCCGTTATTTTCGGTTTGGTAGAAGTACAGAAGTATTACAACGCGGATGGTATTGTTTCTTATTATATCGTATCTTCAATTCGATGTTATCCAATCTCGTTATAATTCAAGCTATACATCTCACCGAGATATGCTTTGTAAATCGTGAAACCGAAGCAAAGAAGAAATATAACGGTTCGATGAGACGAAGAGATTGAGATAGATTGATGATCGGTAAGAAAATATAGAGAGAGATAGAGGCAATGAAATGGAGGAGGGTGAGGTTGGATTTGTGGAAGCGAGGGATGACGAAGCTGGACGAATTACAGAGAGAAGTGCGACGAAGGGAAGAATATTGAGGGAACGTCTGTGGAATAATAACTACGCGCTGATGCCGAAGAAATGACAGTGCGTATTTAAGAAAGGAAGCAATGACGGTGCACATAGGGTAGGAATGTTATACTTGCGGGTGAGAATGTAAGAAGAAAAATAGAGGAATCGGTTAGTGTCGCGTGGGACGCGTATGACGCGGAAAAATTAGAGTAAACTCGAAGAAGGTAATGTGAAAAATTGCTGTACTGGGAATGGGTAGGGGGAGGGGGCAATACGCGGGAACACAAACAAGAACACGGTGCGTATGTAAAGGATGTTGGATTTTAGTGAATTTACACAGCTATTTAGTGGTTGCAAAGAGTATTCGAACATAGTCAATTCGAACATAAGAATTTGTGTAGTATCAAATTTTGATGGTCGTACGAGGATATTAACTGATACAAAATAATACAGAATTTAACATACTCAGGCCTAATTAATTAGCATGTAAAATGTAACGAAGATTCTTTTAGCCTTTTCGTGAATTCAACAGGAACTTCTGAACACCCTATATTATCAACAGTAGCAAACTTCACTACTATACTCCGCAACAAAGACAAGAAAAAGTAAGTACGAGCGAAATTCAAATATCAGAAGCTTTTTACTTTAAATTCGCAACAGGAGTAGTCGAGAGAAAATTACCAGGGCATAGAGAGAATTGCTTAACAAAAGAATAAGTAGATTATTAAAAAGGGATGAAGGAAGGAATGGGATCGCTTTTAACTTACAGTATGCAGGAAATGTGGGAAAAAGCTGTTACGAGAAGTTAGCCAACGAGAAGGAAAATAATTGGGTTGCTAATGAAGGGAGATCGTATGGAATAAAATAAAAATATTAATCACGCAATGCGAATACATTGTAACATAAGACTTCTACCACAAGAAGAAATTATCAAAAGTAAATTAAAGCAAAGTTAATGAAAAGTAAATTGAAATCATCTTAATAAAAGCTGTGTAAATATAATTTGTACATATTTATACATAATAGTGTTATTTTAACAAAGAAAATATGAGTAATATTGAAACAAATTTTTTTATTTTTGATCCGTAAAAGTGATAAAGGAGAAAGATCTACTAATAAAGAAAATAATTAAATTTCTATGATGAAGAGAGATCAAAAGGATACATATTAAACCTTCAATTATGAGTGCATAGCAAAGATCGAAAAAGAGAAATTTCTAGAGGATGAAGTTCATTAATAGGGAAGAGAAATACGTATATTGTTAAAGGCAGTGAATAGGATTAAAGCATCAAGAATATTAAATTCTGAATTCATAAAAAAAGTAAAGAACAGGTATTACAAAATACATGGAGATAACTTATAAAGAGAAATAATTGGATCCCTAATGAAATGTTCAGAAAAAAATATAAAAGAGGAATTTTTTATATAAAGCTTAGAATTTTAAATGTATAGTAGGTTGATTCCTTCTTGTTGTTTTTTTTTTCCTGGTCTTATTCAGCTAACTTGTGACATCTGGTGCAGATCGTGACGTGAAGTTAATGTCGGAGTATAATAATTCCTTAACAAAAGATGGAAAAAAATACATAACGTATTTTAGAAATATTAGAAAACTACTGAGAATGTAATCCAGGTGGAAGCAAATATAGTTTTACGAAAGATATTTCTTAACAAATATGTATCTCGGTCTGCAGAGTATTACTTTCACTATCATTTCTAATTCTGCTACGTATGATGATTTATTCTGCCAGATCGATGGATCTTTTTCTAGGAAAATCGGAAATATGTTAAACCTATCGTGCAATTTTCTGGTTTCATTGAAAATGAAATTTATTATTCCTATATTCGTACAATCTACGATATTTTTCGGTGTAATAGCAATTTTCTTATGTGCGTTTCCTGTGTGAGTGTTATGTAAAGCTTCCGACATATGTTTCATCGTATTAGTATCTACATGTACTACATCGATAGTAAAAAGGATAGAAATTACCAAAGGTCTAGATAAAACGATCGTTAATCAGAAAGATAAATACAATTGCTACCAGATGGAGAAGAAGAGAAATGGGATTAAAACATCAAAGGTTTCTGCCTTTGAATCTACAAGGAAAATGCAAAAGAAAAATTTATTACGAATTAGTTAACCAGTCAAAGTAAGTAAACCAGTAAAGAAGATAATTCTGTTGCTAACGAAGGTAAAGGAAACTAGATAAAAAATAGAAATACCAACCGATAGGTACAGACCCGATATAAAAATAGATGGCTGAACAAAGGACAGATATCAGACTAAGAGATTGCAACCTAATGCATTTCTATAAAGCGGACGAAACTAATTATGCCTTTCTAAAAATAAAGAAGAAAAATAAAATAACGAGAAAAGATCATTTCCAAGAAACTTATTCCCTTTCATATAATTCTTTAACTTTATAATATACAGGGTGGTTTGTAACTGGTGGTACAAGCGGAAAGGGGGTGATTCTACGCGAAAAAAGAAGTCGAAAATATAGAATAAAAATTTTTCGTTCGAGGCTTTGTTTTCGAGAAAATCGACTTTGAATTTTCGCTCGATACGTGTGCACTTTATAACATCTCGTTATAACGGATCTCACTGTAGATCGTTGTCTCGATGGAAAAATTAAAAAAGAAAAAAAAAATTTTTTTTATTCTATATTTCCGACTTCTTTTTTCGCGTAGAATCACCCCCTTTCCGCTTGTACTACCAGTTACCAACCACCCTGTATAATATATCGTGTCATTAACAGATATAAGCGTAGCCATTTTAATATTCGTCAAGATATGAACGATCAGACGTATCATATACAACCTGATAAATCTCTAGAAGTTAGACAAAATTAATCATACCTTATCATAAAGGAAAGGAAATGAAAGAAGGGGTTAAAGGACGAAGCGACAACTAAATTACAAGGAAAAGTAGAACAGAAAGAAGCAAGTCACGATATGGCCATGAAGAGATAAGGGCAGGAAAGTGTAGCATAAATTGAAGCGTGAGTCGAGGGAAGTAACGAAGAAATGGGTTTTGTCTTCATTCAGAGTAGCCGTTGAGCGAAAGAACAGCTATGCTGAGTGAACGGAAGTACAAAAAAACGAATGAGAATGATATCGAAGGGAAGGACGAGGATCATAGAGGAGAGAAATGTAACCTTCTAGATTGTCTTCACGATGGTATGGATTTTCCTAACGTTAGACACCGGAGCCAGCAGGTACTTTTAAACGAACCTTCTCGACTCTGCCAACTAGCGGTCTGTTACGCGTGACGTCAAGCCATCGGAGTTATAATAGAAAGGAGAAAAAAAAAAAAAAAAAACGAAAGCATATACATATATGCTATGTACCGTGTATGTTCAGTCCTTTACAGATTGTGAAATTTTTACAAAATTTTTATTTCCACAATTTCCCACGTTTTCTTCTCTCTCTCTCTCTTTCTCTTTCTCTCGCTTTTCATCGTTATATCTTGTATGAAGTTTTACGATTCGACGAATCCCTTTTTTTTTTAGTTCTCGTTCGCTGTTTCAGTATTCTTGCACTTTTTTGTTCAATTTTACGAGGAAGGTTGATCTTCCGGCACGAAACTCTGTTCGTATTTTATAGAAGGAAACGAGAACACCAGGAATTTTTCCGTTCGCGAATACTCATTATCGAGTGTTATTAGAAAACTTCGACTCTCGTCCGGTGAAATTCCTTTTGTTTCTCCCCTCCGCTCTTCGTTTTGCATTATTTGTGGTGTGTATTTGTCCTTGATTGCATCGCGAAACGACGGTAGCAGGATCGATGCGCGCCTCCCGATCCTGGAATACATCGTTTGTATAGGTCGCGTTAAAGTACGTGCTCTGGTTGTTGTGGCGAATTGTAAATCATGGCGCATTGAATTCTACCAACTGCATGTGCAGTTCTACACGAACAAATAATGTTGATTTACATTGGTAACAGACTTGTAGAATTATTAGAAACGATAATAAAATGTCTCTTTCATATCTCGTCGTTAAGAAAACAAATAATCAACGTGGTTGATGTGATCAATTAATTTCCTACAGATCATTAAGAAAGATATTTACTTTGAATATTGCGATTAAAATCCTATGACATGGAAAACAAGAAATTCGTAGTATCTGTATAGCAAAGTGAAACGCAGAGCTGCATTTAGGGATGAAAATTTCGTCTCTCTATCTGTCAAAGGATTTCCAGGATGTTTCTGAAACTTCTCAGACAGGTCGACGAGTGATCGGTTTCGAACATGCACTCCTTTTCGTCGAGCTTTATGGAATTCGATCGGGAATTCTTATTAGAATCGTTTCGGATGTGAAAGCAAGCCGTGCGCGATATAAATTCCGTCGCTTTGAGGCGAAGATTGCGCGTTACATCTTTTTCCTAGCGTCTCTATCCAAGCGTTGGAAACGTATCCATCGGCTGAAATTCGCCAGTGACACGAATTTCTTCGTCGAACGGATGGTTCGATGTTCTGGCGATTTTCCGCGATTTTTTTAGACAAAGCGCCCCGTTTCCGGCGACACGACGTTTCCAATTCGCGTTAAAACGCGACCACACAGAAAGAATAGCGGCGAAAGATTGTTTCGATGGCAAAAAGGATTCTGAGGGATTTGATGGATATTGACATGGTTTTTAGAATACTCGAAAGTAGAGGATTTTTAGCGTTCAGATTTTTAATGAAAATTAATAATTAGAACGAAAATTCTGAACAGCGACTAAGTCTTTCGTAATTTCCACATTTTTTTTTATCAACACGGTGTTGCTCGATGTTACGTTTTTTTAAATGTCAGCTTATCTCGAGCGTATCAGAAAGTTCGATAAATAATGAAAATCATAAACAGAGATGAAAGTTTCTTCTTTGACATTTTGACAATTAACGCAATGTGGCTTGAAGTTATTAAGTTTCGGTTTATTTGGAATATTTTAAAAGCTTGCAAAGGCCGAAGAAAATTGTAAACAGCGATTAAAGTTCTTTCTTTCACGCTTGCAATTAACGCAGTGTCAATTTAGTTGTTTTTTAAGTTTCAGCTCGTTTCGCATCTATTCAATGTTTGGTAAAAAGTGAAAATTGCAGATGGCGCTTAACGCTCGTTCGTACTTTTAACAGGATTTAATTAATATATCATATAACTCGAATTGCTACTTGTATTTTTCAAGTAACGAGAGTCTTTCACGTAAAAACCATCGACAATTTTAGTACTATCAAAACGTTGCTTAAAAGACAAAAATTGTAGGACATTTGAAAAATTACGATATTAATCAAACGCTTGAATATGTCCTGAAATTACGTGGTTGATTATAGTTTATTGTTAGAACGTGCGAGGTTAGGTTCATCGAGGTAACATTGTAATAAAGCGGAACAACTAACTTCGTTAACTGATGAATTGTTCAAAATGTCTCATTTATGGACGCGCACGGATTGGCTTCGTTGAATCAGATACGAGTATTATCTTGCGCGCTAATAATCCATCTCGCAAATATAATTTTCCAAGCGTCATCCAACCATCATTCTGGTTCTCCAACATGGCCGACAGTTTCTATAGGACCTTTTCATTAAACCGAAAAATAAATCGATTCGCGTATCGCTTATAATTTTATCTGTGAACTTTTATGTATTTTACTAGAAACGTGTTAAATTCGTAACTATAGTATAGTCAAGTATATAACCTAAACTAAGAGTTTTAAACGTTTTCCAATATAGGGCGCGTTTCCAATGGACCGCGAATTTGTGGTATCCTTTGAACGTTTCAGCTATGTACAGGAAAATAAAAGTTTAAATCAAAGTTTAAATCAGTTTGAAGATTTCCTATTGGAGGATCGCGTAACGTGAAATTAAAGTTGAAGGTAAAATTACGATACAAAGCTCGGCAAAATTGTGTTTAACGTTCTTTCGATCGAATATCGTGTATTCGTGTTTTAACAGGCAAACATTTGCTATTAGGTCGTCCGAAAAGATCACAACGTTCGACAGATTAGGTTTCATGTTTGTATAAAGAACGTAAAAATGTAGAAGAAGTGTCTGTAAATGAAAGACACCTTTCGGACAACCTAATACTATTATTTTGCTTGATAGTTCGTTATTATCGTGATTAATATAATGTTATACGTACCACTATCAAGCCGAATACGTTGGATTACTCGATTAAGAATCTGGCCTACGTTCTCTGGGTCATTCTCGACCGAATCCTCATCTTCTATTGTAGAAAAGTTTCTTAAATTTGAAGAGAATAACACGAAGAGATCAATAGCGATCTACACGGCACGTATCTTGTTTTGAATTCATGCCAAAGTTGTTCTTAGAACGTTAGAAGTCCTTCTGCTTGTTAAAGCAATAAGATTATGATATTAAAATTCATACGCTGCGATCGGGTTAATATAATCTTGCAAACACATTAATGTTATTATATTACATTAATAATTATTAGCTGGAAGGAGAGAATTCGTGATCCACTTACATCTGATAAATTTAATATAATTACTTAACTGCAGGAACCGAGTTGCTGAGAGAATTCTCGAGATCGAGAATAATCATCCTCCTCCATGGTATTCAACGTTGATTAAATTAATATTCATTTACTCTGCGTCGTACATTACGTTGATTCCATCAGTAGTCTCTGTTCCGGCTTTATCGTCGAGTTGTTTTAACAGTTTTATAGCGATAACCCGTAAAGCTTGATCTTATCGAGCCGTTCCATCACGAGATCCACTTCTTCTTGGCACGTTATCAACTGGCCAATTGTAATAACATTTTTATTTCTCGTCTATATTCTGCATACACGTGGAAGCCATTCTTGTTCTCGAATTTATTAAACCTTGATGTATTCATTCCTGAAGTTTTCTCGTATTCCTATTATTGATGAATTCGTTCGTGAGTCTGGTGAATGATATTGGAATATGGAATATGAATAGTACGAATTGAAATATATAATTTACTTTTGCGTATCTATCTTTACGTCTTCGTTGCAGAAATGCGAGATTAGTATTTAATCAAATTTATTAGCAGAAAGAATAATATTCGTAAAATAAGATGGAGTGTCGTGTTAGTTATCTTCAATTTATTACTTCAAAGAATTTATCAACAGGGAGAATAATATTCGTAAGTAACGTAAAACTTTTGTTTTTGCTTCGTAATAATAAAAATTATCTACTGAAGAACTTATTTCCAACTGAAAATGTGAACGAAGAAAACTACGCCGTAAAAATAGACGCCGATCGTGTACTTTACTTTTTAAATGTTCAATAACAACTTGCTGGTTATATTTACGAAATGATCATTATATTTTACAAATACTAAATAAAAATCTCAATTATCCAATTACTTTAGTTCTACGAATATATTCGTTGTTCAACTATAAATTACTCAGCTAAATGTACATAATCGAACAATATTCCTCGAATCATCGATCATTCAGAAAAATATCCACTCTTTACTCTGCAAATCGCTCGAACTATATTCAAAGTAATAGTCTGATCAATTTCCAAGAGCAACGCCATCTTCTGCAACCTATGGCACACCGTTTTGCCTCTTTATAGGCTCACTGGCGAGAACCGCCACAGTAACCGCTTTCTAATTGCACGTAATGTGACCTGAAATTCCCCAAAACTTCTTCGAAACGTATCCATCGATCCGCTAATGTCGTCAAATTCATTAAAATCACTTTAAGCTTACAACTTTTATCGGTTTTCCATCGACGGAGGAGGATACTTCGCTGGTTAGCGGCTCTCACGATCTTCCTTATCGAAATAATTAATCTGTAAGACCACTTTATCGTAGAGTCCGATCTGCCGGAAGGTAGTTAGCGTAAGCTCGTAAATTATAGCACGCCAACTGTCATGATTTTCGGTGGAATGTAGATGTGCCACTATGTCCGGGGAATATCCCGTAAGATAAACGCCGGAAGCATTAGCAATAAAGCGGACAGAGAAAGGGTTAACATGAACGAGATGGATACATCGGTTTGGCATTGTATTCTATGGGAGTTGGAATAACGAGAGGTGCTATGGTTTATTAATAGCGACGATGTTCAAAGGAATGGAATACAATGGATTAAATGATCAATGCTAATGGCGGAATAATATGATTCTATTTTTTTTAATTCTATTTGCGATCGCGTGGTGGCAAGGTAATTATATTTAATTATAATTTCGGTAATTTATTTGCGTCAATTATTTGCGTAATTCGTGTCAATCTACGGTAACGAATATATTTGGAAACTGATTTTCCTTTATACGAAATTTGAAATAATTTGAAGGTTTTTTTCCAAGTAGAACTATAGCGTTATGAAGAATTATAGGTTTAACGAGCAGGTAGTAAGAATTTCGTTTCCTCCTATTATTTGTAGTCGCATTAGTCGTTTACAAAAAAAAAAAAAGAAAAAAAGAAAAAAAAAGAAAGAAAAAGAAAAAGGGGGAAATGAAAAATTAAGATTGTAGATTGCTACATAATTTAAAGCATTTTAAGTAACAACGTGATAGTTCTTATATATGAATCTCTGCATTGTGCTTTTATATCCGATTATTGCATCGAGCTACGACTTTCTTCATTGTCTTTTATAGTAATTTTCATATTAAATTGCTGCGTATAAATAGTAAGAAATCTTAAATTCATAAAGATCAGATACAAAAAATAACGTGCGTCAATTGATCGAACGATTTCTTCGATACACGATTTATAAATAAACTGCAACAACAGCCATCGACACCCGTTTCTACCGATGTTCGCAATTCCTTCATTTATCCCCTTTTCAACAATTAAAAAAAATATCCGCCTCACTGGTAAAGAAAATTAGTAAATAATCACCACATCGCTGAACATTTCGAATAAATGAAGTTTCCCATTTACAACGAGCACCCTCGTGTACAGTTAGAACTTCATATTTCCTGCATCAATTTAAACATCGCGAATACTCGCAAACATTTCTCGTTGATTAACATAGGATAAAAGACGAAATCGAAAAGCACGACGATTGTAACGTTCGACATTCGCCAATTGTATAAATTAAATGAGCAGAGGTAGAAAATGATGTTTGAGGTTAGGTGGCAGAGTAAGACAAAGATAGAAAGACTGTAATAGCGTATCGAATGCATTATTCAGATCGCATATATCGATTTATAAGTGTGTCCTGAAACTAATAGCTAAGTAGTAGTGGTAAGTAAATATAGCTGTAGCGAACTGACAAGCACAGCTTTCCGGCGGAGGAATATCGACGCGAAGTTTCACGATTATCGCCTAACCTCCTCCGGGGACGAGAACCAGGTCGTGGATATAACCCTTTACCTTTGGTCTCATGATATTCGTCTAATTTAATTCCGCATGGATCAATTACGGGTTAAACGCGGTGGGAATCATTGCTCTTAACGTTATTCTACCTCGATAATCTCCGTGGAAACTGGCGGTGATCTAATACCATCGAATGGTAACTGCTCGATAAATAAGCTTCCACGAAATTTTTTTGTTCCTCCTTGGTAAGTTTCGTCGTCTTTTGGTTGAGAGTCATTCTCTTATCGTTGGATCGCGTGTAATTCGCCTTTCCTACTTGTCAATTTTATTTTATTGACCGCTTTCCTAGCGAAATTATTTCGTAATTTTCTTTACGTTTCGATTCGAACGTAGGACAAAAGGGAAGTTTCGTATATCATTAACGTTACGAATAAAACACAATGAATGAAGATTCGGATACAAAATATTCAGAATTTAACATAAAATTACTCGAGAGCAAATACGCTTTGATTTATGGAATTATGTACATACATACAGAGTTTTATCATTTTCTTTTTTTATTCTGCTATTCTGTTAATCTTCAAGTTAGAGCTACGTTATACTTTCAGTTCTTTCAACTTTCTATGAAATCTTGTGAAAAATTAATATTCGTGTCGATATATTTATCGATAAATTTAGAGATATCGTATGGAGCTTCAACGCAGAAGCAACATGTTAATAATTTTCTTTCCTGTAATCAATTTTATTGATTGTCTTCTTAACACTAGAACTATCGATAGTTAACACGAAGCTATTTCTACTAAAACCAGTCAAAATGACTGGTCTTTAAAAAATACGAAATAATAGAATATTTTTATATTTATTGATTTATTACTTTTTTACAGAAGGAATTCCATGTTATGTAGTAGATTTTTGGTATTATTAAGCCATCTGGGACCATCATCCCTAAACGAGGGTTGACACATTTATAAAATTCTAGAGCCAGTCATTTTGACTGCTATGATATTTTTAGCGTTAGCATCTAACGATCTAGCGATCGATCCGGAATTTTCCTGATAAGTGACATCATCGTATTGAATGATACGCAGTAAAAATTTTAAAAACGCGTGGGAAGTTGTACAAAAGGAGAAAACTGGTTAATTGGGGTTCGATAAACAGATTGCAGGATTCTTTTACACTTTGGCAAGTACCAGTCATTTTTAAATAGCCAGTTAAACATTTGTCTCTATACGCTATTATGTTAATACTTCTAAAGTAATATTCTAATGTGAGTTTTTCAATTAGCTGAGAATTTTTCAGTTCAGGTCAAATTTTACAAATTACGTGCAAAAAAAAAATCCGTCCATTCTCTAACAATCTATTCAACAACTTAACATTGAACTCGTTATCTTTTTGAAAAACTCTATTTCATCCATATTTTTCACGCAATGTCGTCGCAAAAGCGTATTAATTAAATATTCTCCTTCAGAAAGCTAGATTACTCTTAGTAAAAGCTATTTAATTTCTTTAATCTTTTAATATTTGTGCATTGTGCGATGCTGTTCGTAGTGTATTTGCGCGCGTGCGAACACAGGGACCGTGTAATCTCATTTCGTTGGTTAATTAACGTAGCTAAATGCGTAGTAAGGCAGAGGATAGTTGACGTATCATAATCGCGTTAAATCTATTATTATTTCCTCTACTTTGTACAACGTATGGCGTTGATTATTCGATTGACGTCGTTAAGTCTTTCTTTCAAGGGTAGCTAACGTAATTCTCGTTCCCTTTTATAAAGCTCGAACGTTATAACGTTTCCTTTGAGACGCTTTCGCCTTCATTTACTTATCTGTGCTTTTATTTTTAGTCGCGTCTTTAAGTATCTTATCGGATATATTCCATTTTGATAGCAGTTGGCTACTGTAACCTGTTAACCGGGTCAGTTCTTAATCGGAAGCCTTTCCGGGCATCGAACGAAACATTTATGAAACAAGGTTTAGTCTATTTTAAATTTCCTGAATTGAGATATACTATAACGAGTTTGTAATAGTAGAAATATAATGACGTATTTTCATCCTAGTGAATGGACGTATATGATATATTGATAATTACAACATGTGACGTATGAAAAATATCAACGAGTAGATATATGTATAGAAAAATAGTGTAAGCGACAAAACCTTTAATTTTGAAAATATATAAATTTTATTTTTTATTTTTAATTGCAAACTAACATCCATATCATATCACCAGTGATTATGAGTATACAAAATTGTTAACACAGCGTTGAAATCCACAGATATGAAAGTCTTGAAAGAATTCCATACAATACATTAATAAGAAAATTTTCTATTCAACTTACACCACAGTAGTTGACGAATGAATAGTATTTTACCGTGGTATCTTATCAGACGTAATATCTTGTTCCCGAATACTGTACAAAAGATTTAAAAGAATTCCAGCGCATCAGTTAGAAAAAGGAAAGAAGCCTCGAAGATCATCCATTCAATCTCCAGACATAAAACCAGGCGAATGAATTTCAAATGTAACACCTACTTCACGCCAGGGAAATTAATTACACGAGGACGATTACGGGATCGGCGGTGAATTTATCAAGCCATCTCGAAACGTCGCTGACACTCCGGTGAAAAACGTTTCTGTCGGGTGCAACTTGCTCAATTATCGCCGGTGGCCACGGAATGGGGCCAAGTGCATAACCCCGCCACGTAATTTCATTTTTTGCCAGCCGAGTCGCGTATTAGCCGATGTCGAAAAGTTGAAGAGGCGCTGCTCGTCCTTCACTGGCAGCTTCAGCCACAAACTTTCCGGTTGAATTTATCGCGACCATTCGATCTTCGTGGCAAAATTCCATGTCGTCTAACAATCATTTTTCTCCTCCTTTTCTTTTTCTTTCTTTCACTTCCACTCCCTTTGCTTTTTTGTATTTCGTTTTGCAACAGCATGTTGTTTGCAGCGCACTGCGACAGCCAGCGTATATGATAGCCGAAGATTTGTATCGGCGGCGTCTCTGGGGCCTTTTGTCGTTGGGGACGTTTTGTACGCGCGGAGAAGAAACGTCGACGTGGGGATTTTCAAATGTAAAATGGAGCTATTTTTATCTGGCTCGTATGTGCGCATCCCATTTAGTTTGTTTTATATTCTAAATATGATCGTCTCTCGATGTGGTTTTGCTGTTTCTCTTTCATATGGAAATGCGAGTCCGATAAGAATATTTTATCGTTTATTATTTAAGTTTAGATAATATTCAAATCTTCTATCGATCTTTGGCTGAAATGATTAGTGACTCATACTAAATATACATAGATATATGTTTTGTCATTAATTCATTACTAATTTATTATTATTTAGTATATGAGAAATAAAAGTAAAAATCGGAGAATTCAATTACATCGCGTTTAAGTTATTTCGTTACTCTGAATATTTGATATTTTTCGTGTATTTTTGAAATGGCAATGCGAGCTTGATAAGGATAGTTATATGTGTACTTTTAACATGTACCTCTGGGCTTTCTTTTTTATTGATATTTTGCGTTTAACATTTATCGGCCGTGAAATTACAGATTTTATGATATTTACACTATGGAAAATACAAATAAAAATTCGTTCCCATTGCCTCGCGTTTACTTTACAGGTTTCTCTAGATTTATAGAATCGTGATAACTCTCGCACAATGCAAAACCATGTTTTCCACCATCTTTTCCATACAAAAATGAATCTATAGGAATATACCAGTTAACTGCGAAATTTAGTTTTAGAAATCTCTCATGGGATTAGGTCGTGGAGTGCGTAAGTACAAACGACGACGAGTATAAAGGTCAAACGCACCGAAATAAAGTTTTTGTTTATATGTTCGCCAAACGTAATTCATTGAATAAGACAAATATCGAAATAATTCTACAAACGATCATGTTATCGACATGTGTGTGATAGTTTGCGTTGTTGGGACATTTCAGAAGCCATACTGGTCTTGCGGTGAACGATCAGTGTCCGAAACATTTAACCTTTAGATCGACTACGCGATTAAGTTCGATTTACGATCTCCATTGGACAGACAATTACAACCTTGTTGAGGCGCGATTACACCAAGAACAAGGCTAAAAGCATTCAGTCGTACGGTATAAGCTCGTTTAGTATAAACGGTCATCGAACAATTTGTTCGTAATTTGGTCAAAGGATTTCTTCATGACGAACCCGAGCGGACGTTCCCAGATATCGGCCGAAGCATGTAAAATGCTCAATGCTTATTTTCAACTCGGTTTTCACTCGATTTCGTGACAACGATGTTCTACTATTTCAACTATTTCTTAGTTTTATTATCTAAGTACAGCTGTAATAAAAAGACTGGACAAAAGTATTGGGGACCTTTCCAAACATTCCAAAAGAGAGGCCCCCATGTCCTTTCATCTCCGACATATACAGGGTGGTTAGTAACTGGTGGTACAAGCGGAAAGGGGGTGATTCTACGCGAAAAAAGAAGATGAAAATATAGAATAAAAGTTTTTCGTTTGAGGCTTTGTTTTCGAGAAAATCGACTTTGAATTTTGGCTCGGTACGCGCGCGGTACGTTATAACGGATCTCACTGTAGATCGTTGTCTCGATGGAAAAATAAAAAATAAATTTTTATTCTATATTTTCGACTTCTTTTATCACCCCAATTCCGCTTGTACCACGAGTTACCAACTACCCTGTATATAAATGAACGTCCGGATGTTCGATTCCCAATTCGGTGAACGATCGTCAAAATGCGAAAGAACGGATAGTGGGGATATTGAAGGGTGACAAAGGAAAAGAATTGGATCCGATTGAAAGTCAAGTTGTAAGAGCTTCAGTCTTGATAAGTCACGGCTGGAGTTCGGAAGTAAATTTTAATTAGTGTAAACAAAGTGTTAAGAAATAAATTCTCTCTTTTTTATTATTATTATTTTTCATCTTCGATTTCCTTTTTTTTATTTTACGTGACAAGTGCCGCCACAATAACATCACATTTTACTTTTATACAACAAGTGTAAATACAGTGCTAGATTACTCTGACGCTCGATCTATTCTTCCTCCTTCACCTTGGGCGTTAAGCCATTCGACGTACGCGATATCGACCGATCGGTTTGACCTGACCGGTTGCTCTTTAGTCGAGAATTCGCACCAATCATGGTAAAGCAAACGCGTGTCACCGATGGCAACCCGTGGCAGTCAGCGCGTTAATTTTACTAGTCACAATTAGTCTAGACGCAGTTTTAAGCACCGAAACGAGCTATAACCATCTCGTTCGCTGCTTGCTGAATTTACGATCGTTTTCTGTCTTTTCCATTCACGTGTATAGCGTGAATATACGAAATACCGGCTGTATTTTACTATGAAAAATACCGAAATTCTCTAAGTTACTGTTAGAATCTGGGATTTCAGGTAGCTGTAGAACGACAGAGGTGAACAGCGGCGTAGTAAAAGTGCATGAATATTCATGACGTCAAAAGCAGCGTGCATCGTAAAGTCGATCCACGTCCTGTCCGTCTTGCGAGGTCTACGTTCGTAAAATGTACACGTGATGCTCGAACGTAATACGATAGCTGGATTCTTAAAAATTTGTTGTACAATGAATTCGTGCTATATCGATTGAATAATCGATGGCGAAGTGAAGATAAAGATTGCGAATAAAATCTGGTGTGTGTGTGTGTGTGTATCATTGTGTACAGTAACGTATACATATAGGGGTGGATTTAAGGTTTTTCGTTCGACTCCTATAATTTTTAATATCAATCCATTTAATATATTTCTAACATAATTAATATTTCTTTTTATACAGAGTCCTTCGATAGGACGAGATTTTTTTTTAATGACTGGATAAATGATTTTACGCGTTGTGAACGACCGGTGGAAATTCCAGGAACGTAATTATTCGTGGAGGATTCTCGCGAGCTCTAATTGTTACTCTAGGGATTGAGCAATCTATCTTCTGATTATATTAGAGGTCGGAGAACCCTGCCAGTTATGAGAGCCAAGGCTGTCTCAAAACTCGAGGTATTTGCATTTAAAAGATACGGAAGCGAAACTCTGTAGATTGATATAATTATTCACGTGGTATTAATGATATAATCGTTGCGTAAGATTAGAATCGTAGAAAATCTTTTCCTATGATTCAGTAGTACCTTCATACGATTACGAACATTTAATGCTACGAGAATGAAATGTAACATAGAATCTGATAAGAAAATTGAATTGGAAAATGAAGTTGGGAATATGTTGTGGCTAACGCAAGTATCAATACTTTCAACCACTGTATATCTTAAAATTACCGGTTTGTAAGATGTATCTAAATGCACTATGCACAGATCGGTATAATTCAAATGATATTAATCAAACTAAATAGATCTACATAATTGTGTCTATCTAAATAAAAATCAATATCGATTTTGGCAAAAATTACTTGGAAGTCTACAGCAACGATGCAAGCAGAAAAATCCAAAATCGGTCACTTCCATGAATTTTGACAGTCCTATTACTAAACAACAAGCAAATTTTAACAGCAATATCAACGCGATTAAAGTAAATTTTTATAACCATGAAGACGAACCAAGACCTGCAAAAGGACATCCTATTCGCTGCGCTATTCTCTCCCTTCCATCGCCACAAGCTGTTCACTTGACAAAAATCTAACTGACAATTTAGATTGCCCGTATTCGAGTAATTAAATTTGCCCCATTAAAACTGTCTGGCTTCACCGATGTGAGTAGCCTCCTCCAAAATCTCGGTCTTTCATCTTCATCGCATCGAACATAACAGACACAAAGCAAGCACAACCCGTTCCACCCATTGTGTAATGGTTTGAAGCAACTGCGAGATAAACGCAATTATCTGCTAATAACAAGCCAGCTCGATGTCAAAGCAGATTCGAAACGAAGCAGAACGTGGCAAGGCCGAGGGGAATGAAACTGTCAAACTGAGAAAAAGTACGAAGATTAGAAAAAGGTTGGAAAGCGAATAATCGTTTGAAATTGGTTGCATAAGGTCGTGTGACGGATCCCGAGCACGAAGAAATCGATACACAACTCTTCCTGCCGGTGCTAATGCGATTTGTACGCCGACCAATCAACGGATTAACCGTGTTTAAGGGATTTTCGCTCGGACGATGGAACTGGAAATTACTGGCGGAATATCGATTTTCATGTTCGACGCGAGATTCTTCTTCAATCTTTTATCACGATAGGTTGCCGATTGATCTGTTCTTTTTAATATTCATAGACATCGATCGGTGTCATCTTGATTGGAGGAGATGGTCGTTTTTGTTTAAAAATTATTTTGTAGAAATAGTTTCTTTCTCTAAGCCTGAAAATTGTATTATTTTGTTAAAAGATTTAAAAGATCAAAAGTAGTTTAAGAAAGATTTGCAGACAATGTGGTTTTTCTAGAATTATGTAAAATATTGCTTGATTATATTGTTAGGTATTTGATATTTATGTGTATATATTTTTTAATAGTTCGAATTTTTGTACTCTTTGTAGTTATTTCGCTGTTAGGAAATGATATTGTTAATCAAACTTGACTCTTTACCTTCAATTCTCTATAGTATTTTACTGGAAATAGTAATTGCTCGAATTTAATTATTATTGTTACTAACTGACAGAAGTTCATGGCAGAGAATTTTCTTCCAATCAGTTCTAAATTCAAGGAAAAGTTTATCGATTTTCAGAGATATTTTAGATCTTCCAAACTAACTTGTTTTTTTTAAGTTCTCAAACAACCGGTTAGTTACAGTTTTCTGTTTTGGTCTCTTTTTCATTTTTTCCTTCTATTATTTCTAGTCTTCTAATTTCTCTAAAATGTTAGCCGTTGCAATTTAACCGATATATTAAAAAAGAGACACATTTTTGCTGTGGCTTATATCGTGTATTTCGTTCAAAAACAAATATTTATTTTTAGTAAAATGTCCTTTTCATGAATATAGATGGCAAATTTTATTAAACGATATTTTTACATCGTTTTAATCGTAAATACCTTTATTCGATGTCGAATAAAATATATCGGATTCTTGATGAATTGAAACGAAGAACATGAGAAAAGTATTCCGTACACATACGTGGCATGTTGAAATTAATTTTTCATTTACGCCATTTTTATCTATCTTTCTTGAATCAAATTTATTGACTTTTTGGTCACGTCACGAATACCAGTCATCTTTATTTTCTCCTCTCTCTCTCTTTACTTCTTTTTTTCGTCGCTTTTTTACTGCCCGCTAAATTGAAATTAAAAATGAAGGTAAGAATCGTGAAAACAGTGGACGGGCTGAGATTAATTTTCCGCGTTCGCTTTCCTCCTTTTCACTAGACATGAAATGTATCGTGTCTTTTGATAAATTGAAACTGAGCGCGGGAAAAAGAGAGAACCGGCAGAACGCGGAATGATATTGAAATTAACTTTTTACATTTGCTCTGCGTTTCAAACTACGCTGCTCTCGGGTGTATCGAATTCGTTTATTTTTCCAACGAAGATACGAAACGTTCTTTGTTCCTCGGAAACGTTAAAGCAATGTTCGGACGATCGATAATATTGTCAACTATTCTACCTTTTAGTTGCGACCTGGCCCATTGATATACGCAACGATTTTTAAGCAGATGAATTTTTATGAATTTCTGCATAACTTTTATGTCAACGATTAGATTATTCTCCGTAATAAAAAATATTAAATTAGGAGACGGTTCGATTTCGGAACAAACACGATGTAAACAATAAGCATTGTTGTTTCACTTCTATCAAACACGAAAAAGCATACAACTCAGATGTCAGGCTATTTCTTAACTTATACGATACGGATCGAGATGAGACATATCTTATTTTCTTTTCCGGATACTAACATACTATACGCTATAGACATCATCATACAGCAAAGGAAACTTCAGTAATCTTTTCGTGATGCGAGTACAAACAGGCAAACAAACGGACAGACACAAGTTCCATAAAAATTAGTTTCTCGGACTCTATAGCTTATGGATCGTTCCTGAACGATTGTTTCATTTCTTTTTCTTATTCAACGTACAGACGCAACTCTCCTACTGTTTTATTATGTGTATGGATATTATTGTCCAGCTTGACAAATTGTAAAGTACAAATTAAATGATAAAAAAAATTTAAGGTAATTGCATATTGACAATATGCAATTGATCGTCTAGAGAGTCTCACGTATGATAATTTTGAGAAGCTTAAGCTCCTTTTAATTAAATATTGTTTTAATTGAATATTGGAAATAACATCGACAATAATATTGATCGTCTGAACGCTCTTTGATAAATCCAGGAAATTTTAAAATGCATTTCCTTCACGTTTTGTTTCTTTTCGAAGAAAAATAAAAATACAGCAAGTAGAGAATAATAACGTGTGTCAGTAGTTGCCGAACATTGTCATGAAATTTTGGACAATTCTTTATCGGAGAAAATATTTATTTATGTGTACATAATTTCTGTATATATACGATATATATGTATATATATGTGTATATAATCTCGGATTTTTATATCGTAATATTTAATATCTGAAGCGTTATTGCTTACATGTAAATTATTTGAAATTTCCACTGAAAGTAGAAAGTTCGGAATTTGTGGAATCTTGCCACAAGGTCTCGAACGTTCTTTACCTCGAATATCAGCTCCTTCATTGGACAAAGAGGCCCGATATTGATTTAATTATTTAATAAAAATTCGCCCGATATTGATTTATTCGTTCAAAAGAAACCATGCAATATCGTAAAATTTCTGAATAGAAGAATCGTTTAGTAGAAAATTATATTCGAGCGATTTTAAAATTGCGAAAGGTGTTGTTCGTGCCCCAGTCGATGACTATTCTTTTTTCCATTTATATTCCTCTACGATTCGATATAGAAAATGACGACCCACACATATATACGATAGGCTTTCGAATAAATTATTTATTCATTTTACGTGTACGCAAATAAAACAGAATATCGACGCGTTGATTAATTGGCGTATTGCGATTTTCAACGAATTAAAACAGATACGATGCACACGCTAAAAGTGCAACATTAATGCACGTTAAAATATGCAACAATGTTGTAATTCATTTGGTAATTTGCACCGGCTGGTCGGGCACATCAGCACCCACGGTTTTTGTTAAGTAAATTTTCCATTTTACGCGTTATTTGGCTCGCATTACCGCGTCGCGGATCACTTTAACACCGGTAACATCTTCAAACGCATTAGCACGTGCAAATATTATGCGACCAGAGTTGCAAACGAATAGCCAGCCGATTTCGGCATTCGGGTGTTTGCAATTCACTTCAATGTTGCTAGTCAAACAGTTGGTCTTAGTTGCGGCCTCTCTACTAAATTAACAAATAACCCCCGAGTCTGTTATCGATCGTTTTCAAATTACGTGCCAAACTTCAACGTTCACTGGAATCGGCCAAGTGAAATTTGGATGGATCGCGAAATATCTGAATTCCCGCAGCTTCCACCTACGCATCGTGTAATTCCTCGTTTTCACCAAGTATGTAATTATCGTAACCATTGTTTCATACATAGTTTTGTTCATAAGTATTGAAAAATGGCGAAATAGAAAATATACTGTATACTGTTCCCACTACAACTTAAAAACTGGAGCGCAAATAGAGATTTCTTCTAACTTGTAAACAATATCATGTTAGTGTAAAATATTAGATTGTCCTAAAAGTTTCTTTCGTTCTATAAGGAAACAATAAATAGGCAAAGTATTTTCTTTTATATTATTTTATTTACATATGTACTGTTCTGTTTTTGTTCTCCTATTACAAAATGGATCACACGAAGTATAATAAAATAGTATAAAACAACAAATGTTGCTCAACTATTATTTCCTTACAAAACGAAAGAAACTTTTGGGACAACCTGATACTATCGTTAAACGGTATGTCAACGATGTACTGTATCATCCTTCTGTTAGGTTGTCCGAAAAGTTTCTTTCGTTGTATAAGGAAATAACAGACGCGCAATGTTTTTTGTTTTATATTAGTTTATTGAATTATGCACGAACATAACAATAGAAATCGAACGAAATGAATCACACCTAATTCAATAAAATAATATAGAACAGAAATTGTCGTTCATCTATTATCACCTTATGAAACGAAAGAAACTTTTCGGACAACCTAATATTTACTTTGTTTCATGATTTTCTACAATGGACGAGGTAAATTATTAACAAATTGTTTAATAACGTTCTCTATTACAAATGATACATTAACATTATTTTTTATACGTACAGTGTGTATAAAGAATATACTGCATGTACTCGCTGCTTACGATATTACTCATTACACAATAGTATAATGAAAAATCAATTAATATTCTTCTGATTTTATCATCTTTTACCTACGTCATAATAAACCTTTCTATCAAAAGAGATAAACGATTGATCAAAAGCATACTCGAAATAGGACGAAGGAAAAAAGGGAGAAAGAGGCGTGAAAAGGCAGTGAAAGGACACAGAAGAGTCGATGGAGGGCCGCTGCTCAAGACACTGGCCCCACTTGGAATACGTAATTTCGGTGAAAGACACTGCTGAGCGTGGCGATTTTCGCGGCCGGATTATCATAGAAAACAAGAAACGCGAAGGAAAAAGGGTTCTGCTACGTCGCCCCCTTTGAATTTGCTGGGTCGAGTAATGAAAAATGCAAACACCGGCGGCCTCGTGTCAAAGCGGGGCACGCGTTTCTGTCAAACAAAAAGCGACAAAACCTATCCAGCGATACTTTTGTCCGACGTGGTCGTTCGAACGAACAAAAGCTGTAGAGCATGATTTGGTGTCACGCGTGCTTCATGCGAATTTAGAGTAACTCGGCGATACACGCGGGCAAAGTTTCTTTGAAGTTCTTGTTTTCGTTTCGTCGCGTACAAAAGGGACGATTTTCAATTGTCTGTCTGGGAAGTGGCCAGTGAAATTTGATATATTCATTGGAATCGTTTGCCTTTGACGGTGCTTTTAGAAACGCGATTATCATCGCGTGCTACGTGTACTGCAATTCTTTGTCATCTCTTTAGCTCGGTAGAGCTTCTCTAGTCTATGTAGATTTGATATTTTATGCTGAAATTTAAAAATCTATTTGCACCGGTTCGACGAATGTGAAATTTACACGTTCGTGTTAAGATCTTTCAATTCTATTATTTTCTTGTCGCAACAATGAGAATGGAAAAAGTAACATAGAAGCAACTGATTTCTTTTCTATACTTTTACGTACTTTCTTTTATTATGTACAGTTTCTCGTTCCATTAAAATACTCGTAAAACAAGTCGGATTATTAAAGATCCGCTTGAAAATTACGAAAGAAGATAATCGTGATTCGATCGATATTAACAAGAATTTCTAGCCGATAGCGAGGATGGTAGTCGTTGCGAATTCAAATAAAATAAACAATATTAACGATATCTGGTAGCAAAGATTTCCACGACAGGGTACAGGCTCGGAAAATATCCGCAACCGAACTCATCCATTAAAAAATTCCACGAACAGAGTAGAGAATAAAATTCTACGAATCGAATAAAACGAGAAAGAATTTCAAATATATAAAGAACGCTGCGATGTTCTCTGCATTGTATTCATGGGAAACTCTTTTCCACTATTTTTCCATACGTTCGTGTAGCAGTTTCGATTTACGTCCGGCTGCGTGCAGCCAGGGTAGGTTACAGGTACATCCTAAACGCATCTGTATTTTGGCATAAACAAACAGCCAAATAGAATTTCCAGGTAGGTAGAAGGACAAGAGGAACGGAATATCGAGTATCGAAACGCGTCTATCAGGATCGCCTCTCGAAGCTGGGAAACGAGGCTGAGAGGGGTCGTATTATTATCGGAGTGGCGCTGTTGACCCGCCAACACCGTAATTATTATTCGAAAAGGTTCGATCGCGTGCACGTTCGTCGATCCTTCCACGCGTCGGACGAAAATTCGGCTGCCAATGTCGTTAACGTGGAACGGTATTTTTAAACAGCCACGTTCGATCGCGTTTCTATCGGAATAATTGAAAGCATCGTTGGAATTTATCGTAAAGTATCGGTATGATGGGTAGGGAATTTATTAGAAGAGTATCCGTGTAAGCTGATTCATTCGTTCTGCATATTTGCTCTCGTTTTATCGATTTTACAGATACCGTTTGTTCGAATGGAATTAACGTTATTTTCAAGAGACTATTATATACTAAGAATAGTTCAAGAATATTTGCACTGAAGTACACGGGGTTGTAGCACGGTATAGTAGTTTCTAGTTACGATTTACGCGAAAGTATTCGAAAGTATTGGAACATTAAAACATGTAGTATCGGAATACTTAGGCTGCAGATGTCGCTCTGCTGGGTACGGCCGCTTTTCTTCTCATTTTTTGTGGAAGAAAAATCGGAAATCCGGTCGCCGGGATTCGAACCCGGGTTTCGAATGTTCACAACCTAAAGCGCTAATCACTGCGCTGCCGTCGTCCGACACTAGTTAGTGTCGAGTGGTGGTATTTGCTATCGAGTACCGCCACAGGCCTTTTTTCCACGATACTATATTTATCAGAGAATTTTGCTTTATGAATATAGTACGTGGATTGTACGAAACTTTTTGAAACTTTATTGCCACTGTAGTGTGGCGCTATCAGAGCGATCGTAATAGTAAAATTTGAGATCAGAAGTGCATGCACAAGTTACAAGATATTTATTGCCAACATACGTTTGCAAGAGAAGATCGTCAATGAGTAAATGCAATGTTATGTAGAGAAAATATAGTGTTATATATTACGCAAGTTTGTTTTGCTGCTAAAATTCACTCCGTCTACGGGGTTGAAATTGATCTTTGATTTTTAATCGAATGACAGATCTAATGTAACTTTTGTCTGAACATTTTTTCTCTGTCTCGTATGGTTTATCAGTTATAACGCAAAATCGGAAAATACCCGAATTTTCAGGGGTCGATGTCGCCCTCTCAGGGTGAATTTAGTAAAATAGTAAAAAGTAAAAAAGAAATAACATAACAAAGTTCCATAATTTTTTAAATTTGGCGGTTGGGAATTTTCGCTTATTAGCGAAAAATTGATATACAGCATGAATAATAGCTTTAAACGTATAATCAGCACCGAAGATGACTTTACTGCATATCGCGACTTACTGATACGACGAATAATTGACCGTTCAAATATTTGGCAATCTCTACGAAGTGTATGCTACGAATAAATATCTTCTAGCTTTACATTTGCAGATTCGTTCTAAATTTTACCAATATAATGACGATAGTGATATTTCGTTATAGTGCTGATCGAAAAATTTTGTACGATATACGTAAGAAGTTTGTAAGAATTTTCAATACTTTCCTAAGGCTTTGTATACGTTAAAGTGTCATTTACTTGATGATTGTCAGATACAAATGATGTATATATAATATTTCAGCATCGACATTGTGTTATTTGTACAGCAAAGCTGAAGAAATTATAAAACGAGCGGTTAAATTGGCCTACGAAGTCTGTTTGGAAAGTACCCAACTATTTAGAATAATTCAGAAACAGATTAGTTTAAAGAGCGAAATTCAAGGATGTGATGCAAAATGGACTTTATTTCCTGTACAGATGTCGCATTGTAAAAACAAAATGAAATGGTGACCAGTTACGAACGAATTTCATGCTTGCCATGCACAGTAGGAACTTTCGATAAAAATCTCTGGTTGCTCCTGCGCGAACGTCATTTTTCTTCCCTTTTTATTCTCCTTTCTTTCACTAGAACGCCGTTTCCCGGCCTGATTTCCTTACCGGACGTACGGCCGTTCGACGCAACAAAAGTTTGACGAATGCTCTTAACAACGGCAAACGTCACCGATAGCTTTTAACCTCGCGTTAAGGTTCGTATTAACATCTGCAAACGCGATATAAATTTGTATAATATTTATCTTAAGCGATCTAGAGAAATTTAAAAAGAACACGATATAAATTTCAGTAACATTTTTTTAAGGAACTGATGAAATTAAAAATTAAAAATGTAAGCTTCGAACGTAAGAGTATAATGAAATTAACAATAATCTGTTGAACAAATTTATTAGCCATACGGTATTTATTATTGGTGTATAATCTTGTTTATTATTGAATTTTTGTTTATTTACGACGAGCGCAGCTCTCATTGTCATTTTTTGGATAAGTTTTGGATTTTTATAAAATTTCCCCGCGAGAGGAAGATTGAGTATTATCATATTATATATTATAGCATATATATAGAAATAATATTTCACTAGTTAATTTATGAAATAATAGAGAAATTTACATAAGAATATACATAAATAAATTGTCAGATACACGCAATTCATGTCGCGATCCGTGACAAGTGGCGGTTTCGTCGATAATACAGTTCTTCGTTAATATTGATTTAATGAAAAAAGCTATCAACGAGGCCATCTAGTTTATAACTTACCACGTATTCTCCTTCAAATTCGTTTTTTAATTCGTAACGCGTGAATTTCGATATAGGCTTCCTTTTTTCCGTAATAACAATTGTAGGATCTTACTACAATTAGTTTATTTAAAATAGATTAAATAGGTGTTGGTTAAACAGGAAACGATGGTTGTTTAACGTGAACTAAATTTTTTCGCGAAACCATTCGATTGAAAGACTGACGGCACATTGATGGGCCTGTTGGCATTTAGGCTTTCTCGCGACATTGTTTATGGTTCGCTCGATATCTCTTAGGCGTTTCGTCCACGATACTACACAATTTTCAGCCAGTCTTAATCGATTTCTAATTAAGTTTGTAAATAGTATTGCAAGTAATTTATAAATAACTATACCGCAAGCTATAAAAATTTAATTACTTAATACTAAATTAATTACAATTAGTCAGAATTATGTATGCAAAAAGTAAAATTCTAACTAAACCACATTAGCCATTAAGGATCAACGTTGGATTAACGCAACGCTTCGTTCTCAATTTTTCCAATCAATTTATATTCTCCAATTCTATTTTTCGACACTGTGACTATGAAAGGGAATTCCAAGAATTCGTTAAATTTATTATTCCCGTCACTGTTTCTTCCATATACGATTTTATGAAATCGAACAAAATTGAAGTATTTTCGTAACATTGTGATAAATTACTGGTCTGCTTCTTGAAGAGTTAAACCACAAATCTTGGAATAAACAAACATAAGACAGACATCTACGATCAATTTTATAATAAATCACGTTATACTTCTCATATTCCATAAAAGTTCACTTTAGTTCCGATAAGGTAACGTAGGTAATTCTCGGTAACGTTTATCAAATTTATTTGTTTAAAGAAGTTTAAAAGAAAGTGAAGAGGAATATATGAAAGAAAAATTAATAAAAGAAACGTGGCTGGTTGAAAGGGAGCGACAAAAGGGTTAAAGTCGAGCGACCTTATAATTAGATAAACCATGAGCCGCACACAGACACGCGCTGTCCACGTGCTTTATCCGTGGTGTTTAAATGGAAGCCGAGAGAAGCTATTACTTCAGCCGTGCTATTACGGCCCGTGTTATCACTGTAAATGTCAGAAAGTGGACGGCTATGTTGCACTCGTAATCCTCCTATTTTAGTTATTCCATAATGCCATGCATCTTTCATTTTCCTCTGAGCGACGTTATTAACAATTTACTTTTCAGTCACAGACGAATGGATCAATGCAGTGGATTCTTATGTCTTTCGGGCATTTGAAGATTTTTTTGGTAAAATTACTGGGTGGACAGATTTTTACATTCTTGACATTTATTATCGTAGATTATGGATTTTTATGAAAATTCATATTTTCGAGGATATAATTAACAAAAATAGGATCTCGATAGAAAATTGTTCTATCAATCTAATATTACACAAAGAACTACATTTTATATATTTCATATATTTTTTCTTTTTACATATTTTATTTATTATATATATTTTTTATTTTATTATTTTATATATATTTTAGAAGAATCCGCAGTCTATGTATTGTACAGGGTCAAAATGAAACTGTTCGAGATTTGTATGATATATAGGGTACACCATTCTGACTAAAAAGAAACTCAATAAACTGACATTTTGCAATGATACAGTTAGTGTTGCTTCGTCTAACGTTGCTTGAAACTTCCGGAAAAGAGCTGTGTCCAGAAGAAAAAGAATTCCGACGTTTCGTCAATATTTCAGCTAGCTTCGTCAGAATGTCGTACAGTGCGGCATTTGAATGAGGTTTCGGGACAAAAATCGAAGTTCTGGTCACGTTCGCATGTCACATCCGCACTTTTACAGGCCACATTCGCGTCCATGTTCGCAGATCGGATACGCATGTTCGCAGGACCAGTTCGCATGTTCGTAGGCCGCGTTCTTACATTTCACAGTGCGGCAATTTGAACGAGGGTTCGGGAAAAAGATAAAAAAATGCGTATAATTTGTAGTTTTCCCGAAACTCGACATCAGAGGATTCAAAATAAACAAAAGTATGTTTATCGAAGCTTTGTTGGTATTTTTCCTATTCCTTGCCTCGGTTGAAATATCTTCAATATTTTTTTCATTGTTTAAACACACCGACGTTTGAGTAAACAACGCCAATAAACAAAATTATAGAAATAATAATAATAATAATGTAAAATAAACAAAAGTAGGAATTATCTTCCTACTTTTTCGTAAGTTCGTACGCAGATCAATCTATGCCGACGTTTAGTAAAGAACGGAGCTTTTGCGTAACTTTTAAAATTCTCTCGGAATGAATGCGGTGGTCGGAAATTCGCTTTTCAATTAAAAAGCTATTACGGATGGATATCAGCAAAAAAAAAAAAAATTAGAAAATCCAGTTTGTAGCAGAAAAAAATTACGGGATAGTCCGAGCCGTTGATTTTTAAATTTCTCCTTAGAGGAAGAAAGAAACTTGTAAATTGGAAATAAAAATTACACGTACCTTTGCGCAAATTCTCCATATCTCAGACTGTAAAAAACATTGTTTGACAAAAATTGACAGAGAGGAATGTACAACGAACGAGTGACCTAATTTTCAAGTGATTACATTTTAGCGTGCAGATGATTTTTATTAATCTTCTATCGATTTTCGCGGAAATTATTATTCACGTACATATCACTTATTTACAGACTGACACAATGATAGTTTAGATTGTTGTCCACTGCACGTAGTGCTGTTAGCCATGCTGATTCTGGCGTGCGCCTGGAAAAACAGTCTCCTATGTAGGTCTGGCTGTTCCGGAACGGTGATCAGGATGGCGAGGACTTCCGATTGAGAGTTCCGGATCGGTCGAACAGCATTTCTAAATTGTTTTCCCAAATGGACACCAGAATCAGTGCGATACTCTGATGGAGCCAATTGCAATTGCTGGCAAAAACGTCGGAATTCTTTTTCTTCTGGACACAGCTCTTTTCCGAGAGTCTCAATGTTAAATGAAGCAGCGTTAATGTATCAGTGTTAAGTATAGCACTGTGAACAGTGACAGACAATCCAGGCAGTGAAAGCTTCGTGAGTTTCAATTTTTATTACAATATTTAAATTCTATTTCTTCGGAGAAGAAAAAAGAGATACTCGTAGATTTCGTATTGAAAAGCGTCAAAGTTTATTGCTAGGAATATTAATTGAGTGTGAATTTACAGCAACGTTTATACGTGTACACTTTAAAGATATGAATAGAATTTTAATATCAATTTTAGAAGCTTCTTCGGTACGAGCAGAGCTGCAAATTTTTCAGCATTTTTCGACGTGGAGACATCATGGATGATACTTATGTGCTTTTAAACCTCTCAAGGTTGTATTCAGAAAATTTTATCATCGCGTTTTACTATTTTATTTCTTATTTAGCCCTGACAAGGAAAAATAGGGACCAGATGAAGAGCTTCCTGTAGTAGAACGATGAAGAAGAGCTTGTTCATGTACATATTTACCAACATCCTTCCATCATAGAACATTTATATATTATTGGTCTTTCTACCTTGAAAAATTAAAAAAGAAATATATATAAGTCTTATTTCCAATAATTTAAATGCATTTACTAACATTTTATCTACAGCATGCTCTTAGTTGAACAATGATTTTGTCCTAATCGTACGTACCACTTAAATTAGCAAATATATTGTTGTAAAATTTGAAGTATAAAGAAGCTGCGTGTTATATTAGGTTGTCCGAAAAGTGTCTTTCTTTTACAGCCCACGTCTTTTACAACGATGCATCTTTATACAAACATGAAACCTAATCTGTCGAACGTTGTGATCTTTATTTTGATAGAACAAAATAGATCATACGTAATTCGGTAAAATAATATGAAACGGAAAATGTTGTGTTTCCATTAATTCCTTACAAAACGAAAGAAACTTTTCGGACGACTTAATATATATAGCGAAGCAGTCATGTTAGATCCATAATATTTATTCCATTCTTCGTAACAATAGGATCAGTGATCTGTAAAATGAAAGTTTTCGTGTATGTCGTGTACTTCCATGAATTTTCTTTCACATTGTGCTGCGCCAGTGAAGCAGAAAGGCTCAACACTACATAGGACCACTAGAGTGTTCAAGATGAGTAGTTCATCACCTCCCACATAAATTTATCAGATTTACTGCACTGAGTTTCCGAGAATCTTAATGGTTTTTGTTAAAATCTACGAAGAAGAGTCTGTTCGTCTGCTCTCTTGCATTATATCGATTTCTTCGATACGAGTTTTATATATCCGAATCATCGATGACCCTGTTCGCATGAAATCTATACGCGTTGAAGACTTCTTTCCTGCATAAAAAGAAATCTACCAGAAAATTCGATACAAACCAAGATTTTACAGATTTGAAACGGTGAACTTCTCTGAGTGTTTGAATAATTTTTGATCAAGCCACTATACGGACAGTTCATTTCAAAACCGGTGTAAGTCGATTTTTTCGAAACATTTGAAAAAGCGGAAAATTTATTTCTGGCCAACTTATTATTTAAATCTTAAAATAGTCGTTTGTTTTAATCTGTAGTTTAATCTTGTATTCGCATACAAGTATCACTACTACGCAGCTGATCTGGTCAAGCACATAAAATTATACATATCTCAATAATTTTGATATCATTTCTAAGTGTAATCTAAGCGTTCCTATAAATTTATTTCCGCGATTAGGATGCACAATTTTTAACAAAAGGAAAATGGATATACACCACATTCAAAATAAAGACCAGTATTTTCCCCTGTAACGAATATTTTTCATTTCAATTCGTTCGTCAGAAATTCCACCTTTCATTGATAATTTTGATAATTCTGTCCCGAAGAGATCGGCTCGTACGTTCAAGATTTCTTCTTTCTATGCAAGAAGAAGTTCGCCGAAAACTTAGCAGAAATCGAAGCAAATGTTCAAATATTTATGAATGCCTGGTGCACCTCCGGTTCGATTACCGGCACCTCGTTCACTCGGCGGCGCGCCGCTTCCTGTTTCAATAACGTGGTCGTGCCGCGTAATCCTTAATGGAAGCTCCGTTGCATGCGAGATTACAACGCAACGATACAAAAAGTCGTGGAATATTCCGTTCTCTATCTACTCGACGTATCGGACGACGAAAAATCTAGAAAAAGACGAAACCAAAAAGTGAGAGATAGAATGAAAGAGGAAAAAGAGAGAGAGAGAAAAAAAAAGAGAAAGAATGAAGCATGCAACGCGCCAGAAATTCGCAGGATATTTTACGTTTCCGCGTTGGCTGGTATTCCCGTGAATCTCACGGGGCTACATACAACGATCCTCGAGGATCGAGTAATCGCGGCCTGTTCGAGATACCAGTGTTTACGTTAATTCCGAATGTAGCCGAAACGAGAGGCGAATAAATATTTCTGGGTCGTTCAGTCGATGAATATTTCCTCTGCTTAACTTTTAGCCCGGTTCTCCTTCCTCATTTTTCCTCGCCGTTCTAAATGTTACACAGCGATCGCTATTTCTGTGATCCACCTCGGTGAATATATTTCCGCTTTTGGACTTACCGGCACTTTCGATTGGAATTTTAAGCTCGTGTCAGGGAGTACGAATTATTTGAAGAAATTAATTTTCTAATTTATTTGATTTAGCTCTGGGTTGTATTTAGAGGAGACTAGTGTAGTATCGTAACTACTATAATTAGTTTATTAATGATAAAGGGATTGAACAGGTGTTAATTGAACAGAAAATAATGTTCGTTAAACATGAACTAATCGCAGCAAACTATAATAATTAACACAACTAAGTAATTAATCAACGAACCCTTATCAACGCAATCCGCACTCTTTGACATCTCAACTGCTGTTAATTCGTTTATTGTCCCCTAGCAACCCTTTGTCTTTTGTCTTAGCCTCACTACGTACATGCTCAGCAACCGCTTGTTTATAATCCGCACAACACCCCCCCAGGCTCCTCATCCATGATACTACACTAGTTTGAAATTATTTATGACTAGTATACTTGTGGTAATACGTAATGTATGCTAATTGTATGCTAATAAGGAGATGGGGCAAGAAACGCGAAATTTCGAACGAGTTGGCTGTTGTATGTGCGTCCGACGTTTTAGGTTGATGGTAAAACAGCCTCGAAAGAGTTTCAGTGCACGGTTCCTTTGTTTTCGACAGATTTGGTGCGGTTATTTTTTATATTTTAAATATTTTTATTACAATTTTCACCGGAAAAATTGTCACAATATGCAGAAACACTGTGATAAATAAAAATAATTAGAAGGACATTTATCAAAATAAATTATGAAAATTGAATATTAAGAAAAATATAATGTCAATATTAAAAGAGTATCTAAAAGATGTATTAATTTCTCAAAAACAAATTAGACAAAAACAGAGACATTAAAGCGCCTTGTGGCGCTGTTTTACCTAACATTGACCTAAAGCATCGAACACACATACAGCCAACATATTCGAGACTTCTCAGTTCTCAGCATTCGCTTGTAATATCAGGAATTGAAACAAACGACGTACGACACGAATAGGATTCCGACTATTACATTGGAGCAAGGAACATGGAATGTGAGTCGGATAGAGAGGAAGATTTTACTGATTCATTGATACCAGTGTATTTCTAGCGTAAGATACTATTGTTCATGGTTTAGAAAATAAATCGCAGACGACGTTTCTGTTTCGACCACTCGCGAAGAGACGCCGTCGCGAGGAAAACGCGTCAGCGAGAGGCGTAAATTCTCGCTACGATTCTGATAATCGATGCCGCGAATTAGTCGTTCCCCTGTTTCGATTAAGATAACAGAGGTGGTTCAAATGAGTTTAACACTGAATTAACAGGGTTAATGTAAACTTGTATATTTAACAATATTTAATATTATAATGAGCACGTCACAAATTATTTAAGGATAAATACAATTAGTTTGATACAGGAATTTTTTATATTTCTTGATATATTCGTTAGACTAAGCGACTTTAATTTTATTGCTCAGAACTCCTCGATGCATTCCGTTTGGATCCTCAAACGATACTGATTGCCCTTCGATCTTTTTCTTTGTCTTCTCTCCGGAGACGACCCCCACTATGGTCACGCCACCGTTCACGTCTATGATCACGTTTGCCACCTTCTTTGTGTAGATGAAATAACGGACCGAAGCAGAATCGATGCTTCTAGAACTCGCTGCTTGATGACGACTATGCGTTTGTCGCTACATTCTATATATTTCGCCGGTCCTATAAGACGATCCGTCTGCGACGCTATAGTTCCACGGTTAGGGACACGACCTATGGTAAGCCTCGTGGCGTAACAGTTTCTGTAATAAACTTGCTTCGTTATTTTGATGTCTACAATCGATATAAATATCGCCATATATTTTGTGTGCAAATTTTCCGTAAAAGATTCAGTTCAATCGAAGCAACGAGAAAGAAAGATTGTAGAAATTTCAGACGTTTAGTCTTCAATCGTTCAAATGACCGTGTTGGAAGTAACTTTACGGATCGAATGAAATCATCGTAACGTCAGCAGTAATTACAAGCTTGTCAACAGGATGTTCTCGTCGAGGACGAACCAACCAACCGAGATGTCTGACGCATGTACACGCTTGTCACGACAGCTCGAAATTTACGATTGTCAGTGAATGTAATCCCCTATCCGGTGGCGGGAAATTTAATTACCGTTATTAAGACGCTTCTCGTTTCATAGTCGGAGGATATATCGGTCCATGGCAGACGTCCGGGGATTTATCGCTTTTATTCTGTCTCGTATCCGTGAATAGGTGTCACGCCGCGTGTAAAATCGCCTTCTAATAACTGGTTAGGTCTGCTAAGCATCGTAAGATGCAGCTATTCATGCAAAATTTCTATTTTGCCTACGTGCACGTACTTGTGCTGAAAGTTTTAATTGCGTCAGTTTAATTTTCATGCAGAAGGTTTGCGTAATGAATGAGGATACGAACTTTTGTTTCTGCGAAGCATAACATTGGCATTATATAGTGAAATTATTAAATAATATTAATATTCAGTAATTTTTATAATTTCAACAACATTTTAGCGAATCCAATACTTTCTTTAACGATCAACTGTACGAATTACATTTTATTAACGACGTTGATAAACAATAAAAATTGCAATCTTAAATTAAGAGTGTTATAAAAAAAAACGATTAGTTTCCTGAAAAATTCGATGAAGAGTATTTGTAAATTTGTTTACGTTAACGAATGTACCAAGAGGTATTAATTTCTCCTGTTTTGTTTCATTAAAATTAATTTTCGAAAATGTTCGATAACGGGCGAAGCATTTTTTATTTTTACGAGTTTAATTAAATATTGTCAAGTGACATATCATAATAATGTGAAATCAAGCGCAAAGCCATAGAATATTTCGTTAATAACAGATAATTTCCTACCTTCGTTCCGATTGGAAGTTACGTTTAGCATGATTAAAGAAAAAGTATTTTTGTAAAAGAATAAATAAGATCATATGTGTGGAAGACACATATTTGAATAAAATACGAAATTTGTGATAAATTAACTAGAAAATAAAAACAGTGAAACGCATACAGTTCGTATTAAATGTCGGCAACTGTCCAGTGTTTATGACCGATAGCGTGTGTCGGACTATAAACAACCCATTCCACTTAATCTCTTGCGCCGCTTGTAGTTTTCTCCAATCTTCCATTCAGGATTAATTTTAGTTAATTATTAAAAAATGCAACAAACAGGTGAATATCTTGTCGAATAAAAATATTAAAAATATATATCTCGTGAACTAGACGTCTTTATATTTACTGTAACAGTTTTTCTACATAGAATAACATATGGATTCGATATGACACAAAAGAAAATATACGGTGCTGTTTGTGAAAAATATTTGTGTAAAAAATATGGTCCTGCGAAGATAATCCTCTTGGAAGTATTGTATTTACTTTTTCTCTGCAATATTTATTTATCTATCGTAACCAGAAAAGAGATACACAATATCCGCAAGTAATTCCAGTTTCTTCAATTATCTTGTATATATATTTTGTTATATTATATATACGTTTATACAGACTTAAAAATGTATAAACTATCTAGGATTATTTATATTTATTTAATCGAAGTTTTCAGATTTATTCGTTTCATGTAATTATTTTAAACGTAAATATTTTTTTCTATTTTGTAACAATTTTAAGAAAACGCTCTCTGTATTTGCATAACTTTATGCGCCTCTGTTTAAGAAATATTATTTTTCAACGATTGTTACATTATTTAATTTACATTATATTAATAACATATTATAAATATAATACTATAAAAATTATTACAAATATATTACGATAATATTTTTGAAATTGATATAAGATTTGACTTTTGTTCGATAAGTAATTAAATTCATTCACAGATATAATACAGAAAATTCCAAATATATCAATAATCGCAATTATTTATTTCCATTAAAAAATATTGTAACTTGTCCAAGTAGAAATTTCTTGACCAAACTATTTTCCCAACAATACAAAGTGATAAATGAATTCAAGTGTTGCTCTTTATCTTCGTCGCTTTTTTCGCCCAGAAACACTTCTTCAAACCTTCCAATATTCCTCCTGAAAGTTCCTTGTTCACGAATTGACCGTCTTCAAGGATGCTCACCTCGACACGTATACACTGAAACACGTACTTCATCACCTCTTTATCGCATCCTTCAGATTTTATCAGATCTAGACATCAAACTCGTTTCAACCTAAAAGACACAATAACTTTCGTCCGCACGATTCATGAATACGCATTGGTGAACGTACCTGCGAGCAAAGTTAGGAAAGAAAGTCAAAAGACAAATATTCAACGAGTGTTTACCCTTCTTGTACCAAAGTGCAGGATCTCGTTCTTTTTTCCCCTCTTTATTTACAGGAAGAAAATGGAATTCCAGTTAGATCGAGTCATTTTCGTAGTACATTGTCGAAAAGTTCAGCTATAAAAACGTCTATTCTATCTATTATCGAACGTAAAATAAAATCTGAACTACCTTCGTATCTTGTGATTGCTATTACTTTAGCCGCCAGTTGGTTAAGTTCTCATAAACTTCTTTAGATTTTCACCGGTCAAATCTGTTTAATCTTAGCCGCAAGATATTCCTATTCTCCTTTCCTCTCTATTAAATTTTATAGACAAAAATTCGTGAAATTCGCTTTTTAAATTATCTCGATGTATAATAAAATCAGTATCTTACGATTCGGTTTTTCCGATATTTTTTTCAATTTTCGGTGTATCGAAAAGGGCTGTTTAAAAAGGTAAAATATAATTTAAAAAGTTACATTAAAATGTTGTATTAAAATCGAACCATTTTTTATTTTAGTTTCAATTAAGTTCAGTTTTAATATACGATAAAAGCTACCTAGAACATAAAATATTCGCAACACATAAAAATATTTTTTAATATTTTACCTTTTCAGATGACATTTTGTAGTTTGACAAAATTCGGAAATACCGAGCAAATTGTAAAGTATCGTCCTAATTAATAATAATTTAAGTCTCGGAAACGCTGTTACTTTGGAAGGTTCGTAGGAATTCTGGCCTTGACTTTGAAAAATTCCCACGTCCACCTAGCCATTTTTCTTTTTAACTTCATCAGTCGCTCTCTTCCTCGCTGCACCTCTAATCTTGGTTTATTTGTAGCTTTCCTAATCTCGACCCTCTATCACGCGGCATTTACCACAACCCAATCCCTGCGGAGATGATAATCACTTTTGGCATCCGAACCAATCCCAGATTGATCGTCCAAGGTGCCAGCATCCAAGAATCCACGCTTTTCCTTCGCAGGTTAGTACAAAAGCCAAATGTTCCAGTTCCTCCATTCGAATAAACTTTCTTAAACCTGAGTTATTCAGCTTAGTTCCTATCCGGCGTGAACTCACTCGGTTGTTAAACTCGCGCAAATCGTGTTCTTTCTCTTATTTACATGTGACGATCCATGAAAATATTTCAACACCTGTAGAAATCTGTTATGCATAGGTACGTCGTAAGTGTAGATTTTAGATATCCGTGCAAATTCGTATTTTTACGAAGGCAATTAAAAGAGTGTAATATTGGATTGATGGTAATTAGGTGGTCATTGGTCATTAGGTGGTAATGACAAAATCCGCAATCAGTAGTTAGTTGCCAACCCAATATAATCTAGCAAGTGTTATAACGAGTATTATAATTTGAATATTTTATATATTTTCGCGTATTATGTGCATTATCAGCATTGATTATGGCTCGAAAAATAAACGACATTTCTATACGTGAATTTTCGTCATTTTCACGTTTCTATATGATCGATCCTACAAGTATGGACCGTGTATTTTGCGATACCCTGTATAATTTGTGTAAAACATATATTTTGTCTCGTGAAATACACAAAACGCACAAATACGTAAAGTTTCGTTTCGTTTTAACCGCGTTAAAGATGCTCACCTAATTCGATGCTCATCGAATTCCAAATTCTGTTGAATCTGCCGTAAACGTTTCTCGTTTCCCGAATAAAATATTCCGCTTCTCCACATCGCTAATCCGTGCAACGTTTTCTTTTTCTATCTTTTACCTGTCATACGCAATCGTGAACGCAATCGATACGAATATAGGATAAGGATATCCGACGAAAACGTTCCTTTCCTCCGTGTGCAACTAAAAATAGACGGGATTGAGACGTTACTGCGTCGAATCGTCTCCTTTCGTTTCTTTTCCTTTCGTATTTCGCGAACGTTATCGCGAACACGCATGACTAGATTCTCGCAGATCGTTTTTATAAAGCGATAACGTAACTCGAGTGTTGGACGAACAGTTTGTTTCGGTATCAGAGTGGAACCGCGAGTTTGAGCAAAGTTTCACGGCGATTTGAACAGTTCATAGAGGATTATTACTTTGGACGTGTTTCTAGGGATTTTTCTTTTTGGAACGACAACTTTCTTTGGGAACTCGGCAACGTGATCTTTCGATTGTTTTATTAATTTCTTTTTGCCTGCACCTTTGTTCCTACTACTTTGATGGATGAGTTGGTATTGTCATACTTTTTCCTTTTGGACGTTATGTAATAGCCTGGTGTTGGAAGGCTATCGACCGAGTTTTAAATACCTTTTTATGGAAAATAAATAAAATATTTGTATATTTCTTATATTAATTTTGATAATTGAACTGTAGCAATTTTTATTAATTTTTGATCTACCGTTTTATCAATTTCTTTTCTTTCAATTTGTTCTCTATGTTCCCCGAGGGAAGATTAAACGAGTTCTAGTTACTTGCCTTGATCCAAAACTTTTAAAGGTGTTAAATATTCCATAACAGCGTGATAACGAAACAATAATATAATATAAAGTTTTGAATACGTTTTATCTCTCAGTAGAAAATGTAGAAACTTTTCTTCTACTCTACTGTTTTAATTTGCTTTCTCTAGCACTGCTCTACACATTTAATGTTACTTTGTACGCTTAGTTCAATCGAAGATAAAGAATGGGTCTTAATTCCCTACCTTTTCTTTTCTCCCCAGGATCCAATTACTAGGGAATAATTAATTTGCCAATTCTACATTTTTCTTAATGTACGCTCGTTGCAATATCTTCTACAATTTTTAGTGACCAAGAGAATTACGTTGCAATAAAAAACGAAGAATATCTTTGTACTGATACCAATCGGATCAAAATTACTTAAAAAGGATCATCCGTTCATTACGCTCATTCGAAACCGTGCAATTAATTCACATAAAATTTAAAGGAGATATTCATTTCAATACGTCCACTCTTTGTCAAATATTCATTGTAATTTGTAAAACATGTAAAAAACCTATGAAATTTATTTCTTATTTTTTGTTATATATTATATATTCCTTTATTTTTATTTACTTATGAATTATTCTAAACACTCTTTTCTAAATTTTGTTACTTTTACTTTATGTACGTCTTCCATTTGTGAATTTCCATAAATCATTTTTTTCTTTTAAAATGTCATTTTTTATTTTACGTTATTATTTCATTTATGAAATGTTACAGAAGATTCCTTTTAATTTCATAATTTTTATTTTGCTCTCCATATTTTACAACGAATCGATATTATACTTGTCTCTGTACTTTGAACCTGTAGCTATAACGATTATCTTAACAGTTGACTAAATTGAATTATTGTTAGGTTATCCGAAAAGTGTCTTTCTTTTACAGACACGTCTTTTACAACGATGCATCTTTATACAACCATGAAACCTAATCTGTCGAACGTTGTTATCTTTATTTTGATAGAACAAAATAGATCGTACGTAATTCGATAAAATAATATAAAAGGGAAAATGTTGTGCATCCAGTATTTCCTTATAAAACGAAAGAAACTTTTCGGACCACCTAATACTAGAAAATCCAGATAGAATTCTACTTCTTACTGGATCGAAACAGTGTCAAAAAATCAAGTAATTTCGAATCTTTTGAACGTGTTACGTACTTTGGAAAATATGTAGTTTATGGTGGTAAATGGTCATCTCTATGTACGCTGAGGCGCCCGGTGAAATGCCAGAAGTGTCATGGCTAAGAAAGCGCCTAGAAAGGTGACCCGACGTACAATCGAGTTGACGTCATAATACATTCTGGATTCCAATAGTTCAATCTCCTGTCAGCTTATTTTACGGCTCTATTCCAGGAAACCGAGTAGAAAGGATACCGGTCCTTGTCATAACTCTTTTAATAAAAAATAATGAGAACAGTGAATAGGAAAAGATACATTCAGTATTCTGATTCAATTTCATATAGCTTCACAATTATTGTTGTTATCGCTTACGATTCGACATACGGGCATACATTTACGTTTAGTGCAAATTTAGAGAAAGTTGTAATATCATAAAATATTATAAAATGTTAAAGAAATAATATTATAGAAAGTTTTAACAACGGGAATCGTTTGCAGAGATGAGAAATGTGTGAAATATAAGACATAATAACAAATGTTGCGATATATTTTTATTCAGGTATAGCTTCTTTGTTAATAGTGTAAATATTCTGTAAATATTGAAGTAATAGTCTACCTTTAGTATTATAAAAAAGTTAAATTAATTTTCCGTAATTAATAGACTATGGCGTAATAAATATCGTTTCGAAGCTAACGATAGGGACGAACATAAGAAGAAAATTTCGAGTTAAAACGAGACTTGTCTCATTTGATATATTTGCACTTTCAAATCTACTTGTACTTTTAAATCATGAATGAGCGTTCTAGATAAGTTGAACGAACTTCGTATTGTATTGTATTAAATTTATATTAGCCTTAAGCGAGGTCAAGGATGGTTTTATATTAGATCACATTGATCTTAAACTTTTTTACACGCGCCTGTGGTGTGTATATGTCGGTATATGTTACTTGTAACGTCATACAGCATGTACGTCATCTTTCTACGTAAACGAGGGGATAAAATGGTTGCGAAAGTGAAAGTAAGGATCGATAAAAAGTAAGAAACAAGCTCATCAACGCGTTAATCACATTCAGCCAAGCATAATTGAGATTTAAAACGAAGTATAATATCAGGTGTATAAACGAACAACCCAATTTTGTTCAGTGAATCTCAAAATCTATTTAAAGAAGTACAGGGTGGTTGATAACTGGAAAGGGGGCGATTCTACGCGAAAAAAGAAGTCGAAAATATAGAATAAAAATTTTTCGTTCGAGGCTTTGTTTTCGAGAAAATCGACTTTGAATTTTCGTTCGGTACGCGTGCACTTTATAATGTCTCGTTATAACGGATCTCACTGTAGATCGTTGTCTCGATGGAAAAATTAAAAAAAAAAAATTTATTCTATATTTTCGACTTCTTTTTTCGCGTAGAATCACCCTCTTTCCGCTTGTACCACCAGTTACCAACCACCCTGTATATCGCGAGTTGTTCAATCAAACTATTCGTTGCCGCTTTTCCCTAACTATGAGTCGTCTATCACGTGGTTGATGAATTTCGTCATGAAAAAATGCTGTGCCGCTAGACCAGATCAAATGGTCAGGCCACTGACAAACGTTTTGTGAAATTGCCGAACGACGATACTAGGCCACAAACTACTTCAATCACAAAGGACGTCATAATGACTCTTGTTTTAGATGTCCTGCAACAACCATCTTGTTCACTAGACATCCTTCCTATTATCACCATCTATATGTGAAATGATTCGTGATCCGATCGATGCAACACATTGTACCCGATATCCACTTGCAATTAGCGGACGAGATACAAAAATGACTTGGCGATTGAATGTTGTCCCGTGACGATTGAAAATTGTCCTGCGATGGAATTCGTTAGTTGGCTGACAGATGCCCCAAAGTTATGAAAAGCAACGTTAAATACTTCGATCGAACAACTTGCTGTACCTTTTTCTTTGCTTTCGTTCGATAGACGCTGTTCTCAGAGTTTCGTTGAAAAAATTTGGATTATTTATACGTACACCCGATACGTGATCTGTGAAATAACCGAACGATACACTGGCTTTTACTCAAAGCAGGTATCCCATTATCTTGTCTTTGGTTTTACGCCAAAGTGACAGTAAATATGGAAAGAGTCATCGATGCCGCGCCCACATTCCACAGAGTTTTCCACGTGGATTGCACGCGGCGCAAACGTGAGAGCATCGTTCGACGATAACGAAAGACGTCATGCCTGCTTTGACGCTTCGTCCGGTTGACGCCACAAATGGCGGCCAGGTGAGCGGAGATGGCAAAGGTGAGCGCTTAACGTCAGGATAATTCGAGACTCTCGTTTCCCGCCTGCGGAACGAATGTCCATAAACTGCCGGAAGTTTCAGCCTGGTAACCTGGCGACGAAAGTGGATTAACAAGTTTTGTGTGGGTGCGTGATGGCACGAGGCAAAGGGAAAGGGAGGATGAAGGGAAGGATGGAGCGGGCAATGGAGCTGTAGAAAAAAAGTTACGATGGATGAAGAGGGTGGAGCGTGTGGTGTAAATGATGGTCGTAGTGGTACGCGAGGCTGGTACAACACTGCAAATGAAAATTGTTTAGTTTGTCAGCGGAAATGCATTTTTCACGAAGAAATCCCATTGAAAGTTGAAAGTTTTCGAAGGTTTTTCAAGTCGTGTAAAAATTCGTTTAAAAGTTCTAATACAAAATTTTCGTTTTTACAATGAAGTCGTGTTTCTTTATGGTTTTAAAGTGCGCATATGCTGCGTATAAGCGCGGTAAAAATGGGACATCATATCGCTTGTAATAATTGTATGATTTTACGAGGATTTGTTTTAGTTTATTAAATTAAATTATCCATTAGTTTTACTTTTACGAAGTCTCTTGAACAGTTGGTTGATTATATTTGGAAGAATTTGTAATAAATTTATCAGTTCTAAAGTTGTAAAAGTTCCTTAAACTGTCACAGTTTCTTCATCCTGGGCAGATTTATTTATTGAAACATCGTCTGTATTTAATTAAATTAAAAATGACTGCTATTTTGAAATTTAGTCCAGTTTGAATGTTTGAGAAATAGCAAATAATGATAGTGCAGCGAGTATAAATATATGGTAATAAAATCACGTTGCTATGTAAAATAAAAAGTGAAAATGAAGTTATAAAAATTCCAAATTATTATAATAGGTATATATAACAATGTGACAGCGACTTATTATCAGATATTTGATTTGGAAATAGTACAATGATAAAATACGGAATAGTGAATATTGGAAAACTGGAAGAAAAGGACAGTAAAATAAATGAGTCAAGGGGGTAACTTATTGAATCTTTTAATGCCACCCTCAAGGAGGATCTGTACCCCGCAGATACGAAAGGAATGTAAATCTGTGAGAAACCTAAAACGATTAAAAGAGAAGAGAACAAAAGAATCGTTTTAGTAGAAGAGGCTCGATCAGAGTGTAGTTAATCAAGTCGTAGGATAAATTATTTCGATCGTTGAGTAACAAAGAGATTCCCTTTATAAGTAAATTAATTGTAGCAAGGGGGGGCGGGGATGTAGTTATACGGAAAAGAATGAAATAAATCTTTCAAGTTTCAAACTGTTTTGTAGTTATTGATGTAACGTTTATTATTAAAATACGAGTGCTTAAGGAAATTCATGTTCTTACTTGCAGGCAAAAATCGATAAACTGATTAATAATAAAAGAATTTCAACTTGAATTATTAAAATATAAAATATTCTATCTATTATATTGTATTTTAATATCTTTTATCGTTTCCTTCGTGTGTTTTTCTGCGAGTACTTATTTAAATGTTGTCTCCTGTATTTATTTAAATATTTATCTCATGTATCTTGGAATTTTACATATTTTTGTATTTACATTCATTCTCTTGCATGTTTGGATATAAATCCGGAGCGTATTTATTAAAATATGTATATGGATAAATTGATATGAACATTTTTTGCAAAAACATTTCGTTGCGAAGATTTTCCATAAACAGTAAGGCGAAAAGGTTATTATTTCGTATCGATTTAAATTATTTTAAACGTCGTTCTTTGTTATCTTTGGTATTTTCCAAGATAAAACGAGTTAGAAGGATATTTTAATAATATTAAAGATAAAACGAGCGAAAAATAAGCCTTCATTAGAAAGAAAGAGAAAAAAATGTAGAAAAAGAGGATATAGAAAAGCAAGTGAAGGGAAATACACCACGCGTAAGTAGAACGAGTCGATGTTTGATCAGTCTGAGGAAAGTATGTGCAATAGACAGGAGACGAAACACGAAAAGAGGAAGACTAGCACCGAATAGAGGCGCGATTTCCATGAAATGCGGCTCTGAAATTTCTCTGCAAAAGAATTCCCACTGGGTTTCCATATTTTCACGATCTATTATTGAACGTATTGAACTTCAAAAGATAAACATCGAAACAAACGCTCATGCTCTGGAGAAAATAATCATATACGAGCAACGATGCTAATTTTAGTTGTATTATCATATATTTCCTTTTTTTCAATAATCCAAAGTGAAATTGGTGAATGGAAAATTTGAAAAAATTCATTTTACGGAACCGATAAAATGAGAAACTTGGAAATTCATGTTTTTATTTGGAAAATTCATCCAGATCGCAATTCCAGAGTTTTTCACATTTATGTAACTCGTAACAAAATTACAGGAACATACAATAAAAAATTTATCAAAGAAACCGAATGTCCAAACCGCGAACTCAATTTAATATTTCAATTTAAATATTTAAACCAAAAACATTCGTGTTACAATATCCACAACAGATATAACTTACGCATAATATGTAATCTAAAATATAACGAAACAATATCACGATATAAAAAACACAAAAAATAGGGGAATATTAAAAAAAAAAGTCTACTAGGAAGAGCTAAAACTAACCCAAGGAAACTAAACTCAGAATACCAAGAAACACAAACATTTACAAAGCGCCGTAAAATCAATTCCAACCACAGCAACCAGCTAAACCAGCGTTCTTCCAACCTCTCCCTCATTAATTATCATCCTGCTCCAAACACCTGTCTAACCACCTATCCTCCCGACACGCACAACTTTCCCTTTCCCACACGCAGAACCTTTCTCACCTTGAATCCTCCGAACGTGCTCGATCCGACTTGAACAACCCGAAACTTCTCTCACCTATTCGAACTTGAAAAAACCGCAACAACAACAACACTAACAAGACAAAGGGAGAATTATATAAAAAAAAAAAAAAAAAGAAAACATCCGACACGAGCAGCAGCGTAGATAAAGCACGGGAAAACAGCTGCTTACACATGCAGGGGCGAACGCACAGGGGTAAAATAGGCTGGCGTCAGTAGGAGGAACAGGGCAGGGCAGGCGCGAGCTGAACAGTCGCTGAGAAGCCGAGCAGAGTGAGAGAGAGAGCGAGAGAGAAAGAGAGAGAGAGAAAGAGGAAGGTGGCAGGTACGCTACCACCCTACCGTGCACCCACAACGTGTCTAACAGAGACACCGAACCAAAGACACCGAACTCGACCGGCGTTGGTGAGTCAGAGAGAGGGAAACTCAGCGTGAGAGGAAAGGGTAGCTCGCAGAAGAGGATGGAGAACCTGGCGCCTGCGTGTTGATTCTTGAGAGCTCGGCTCTCATCCAAAATCCTGGATCCCAGTCGCGAGCGCGCCGCCGATAGAAAGCATTCGGAGGAGCGAGGACGATCACGGTCGCTGACCTGACTGCCACCCGGCGAGAGTCCACCCTCTGTCGCGCTCCCTCTCTCGCGCGCTCTCTCTCGCGCTCTCCCTGTCTCGCCCGCGGAGCCACAAGTTAGAATCCACGAGGAACACCGGCCGGCCGGTTCCATCATCTTCGTTGCTCCTCCTGGAAACGTGTGTCTAACCTGGTCACGAAACAGCGAAACAGTCTCGACGACAGGCTCAAGACTTTCGGGGATTTGTCCTTTCGCGATGTGGTTCGTGGACGTTCGTCAGGATGCATCGGCGAGTGACGTTTGATGGGTGAAGTTTGAGTTTAGAGAGAGGATTCGCGGTGCATCGCGCAGGTTTTAGAAGGTGGATGAGCTGGTTCGTTAAGGTGGATCAGAAGGTTTGCGGGCCAAGTCACTTGCAGCGTGTCCATTGTTCTGCAGGCGGAGGTTGAAAGCGTTGCAACTGGCAGGGAACATTCTTTAGGGGTAAGAATCGAAGAAGTGTTTATTGCATGCTTCTCCTTCTTTCTTCTTTTCTTTCTTCGTTCGGTGGAAAGCTACAGGAAGTTGGATATCGTAACTGTGGAAGCGTAACGCAGGGTTTACTTCCGGATGAGAGGAGTGGAAGAACAACCGAGTGAAGTTTTTTGGTAAATGGCGGGTTGTGTGCTTTTTATTTGTTCCGCTTCGTGTCAAAGGCTGATTGATGGAGTTTGGATGAAGAAGGAATCGGTAGGGTTAATATTGTAGCAGGTCGATTAAAACTCGAGGGTGGATCGGGCTGAGCTTGTGGAGGATCCTGCGTCAGATTCGTCGGTATCTTAAACGAATGTACTTAAAGATGATAGTTTTAATTAATTTCACCGTGGGCTGTATGGTTAAGTTGAACACCAATAAGGTGGTTAGCGGTCCAGAAGATAATTCTTTTGAACTGTTTGAAGAAACAATGGCTTTAATTCGAGCGATTTATTTAATTTGCATGTAGAGGGTAATTTATAAGAACGCCCGGAGCAATTTTTACTTTTTCACTGTTTAAGTGAATTCTTGAGGTTGAATAATGCTTGGCGAAGTAAAAATGTGAATTGTAGTGATTATTTAAATAATTACTCGAATAAATATACTGACAAAGATAATTTCAATCATTCGTGTGATAGTTAAAAGACACCGTGAAAAGATAACGTTCGAAAATTATAGAAATCTAAAGGGATGAAATTTAGTTAATCAAATAAAAATGTCAGTTTATATGATTTCCATATGAATTATATATGAATACACGAAAATGCGGTTACGAAAAAACTGTTACAATAGAAAACTTCAATTATCGAAATTACAACTTAAATTGAGTGTCAATTACGATAATTTGTGTCATTTGGAAGCTGCATTGTGATGTATTCTTTTTTCTTGCGTTTATCATCCTTTGTTTATTACTCTGTTACTGTATTCCATTATCGCGTTATTACATTGTCACCAAACAGACCATTTGTCGCAGTTACCATTATTCCTCCTCATATCATCCTGAAAAGCTGTATTAACAGCCAGCTTTGTCCTCATGAATAAAAGAATACCATACTGTAGAGGAGAGAAGAACAGAGTAGAATTATATGGAATTATAATTTTCAATTAGAATCAGTTGCGAGTGTATACGCTAGAATTAAAAAAAGATCGTTGAAGAAATCCGGAGAATAATGGTAAACCTAGCGAATGAAAATGTAACTTTCGGTTTAATAATTAACACGCAAATTAATGATAATTGAGAGAAATTCCAATATCCACGTTCGAAATTATTCACAGAACAATAAAGTAGAATAGAAAGGAAGTCATTAGTAGAACGTGGAGAAGAATAAACCGTCTAATTGCTCAAACAATAATTTCACTTCAAGTAATTTACACGCGAAATAATTAAAATTTCAGGACAATTCAGACTATGGTAAAATCACATTGAAACATGATCAATAGCGAAACCTGAATCATCCTGTTCCATATCGTGTTCTTCTAATTTACATTCGACTCTTCATTCGTTTCTTAAGGAAGTCGGTTTTTCTTATTTTCGCGCTAGTGTCGTTCCCATTTCGTTCATTTTGAATTCGCGATCCTAGCGTGGAATATTTTATTGAAGGAGAAAGACACGTACGGAAGAAGATCGTGCGTTATGCTTAAAGAAGAACATCTCTAATCGCGACGATTTGCACGCTTGCAGAAGAAACGACGCACGAACCTCGGTAAATCGGGATCTTCGACCCAGAAACAGGGAGTTGGCGCAGCTGGTACGTGTGCTGATACGTCGTATAACGTCAGAGCAATCCTGATCGGTGCACGTGTTCACGCAACGAGACTACGTTTGAAGAGCACCACCGATGAACAGGTAGATACGTGCACGTTTGCATGCCTCGTGATTAAAACCTTCGGACGATCAACCTTATTAACACGAAGGGTAAATTTACAATCCGTAAAGTTCCAACGCAAGTTCTTTAAATTTGGCGCTTTTGTGCTTTGAAACTTGCATTTAAAATGCAAAGGAATATAAATCTTCAGTATGTATAGTACTACGAAAAATTGAGAACGAAGAGCGATTCGTTGGTCCGTTGGATTTATTGATGAATGAAAGGTGAATTTTATTAGATTAAATTACGAAGGGAGGGTAAATTTGTAATAAAAATATCGGTAATTTTTAGAAATAAATTTAGTGTATAACTATAAATACGTTGCCAATTAACGTGTAATGTTAAAAGAAACTGTGATTTTTCATATAATGAATTTTAGAAGCAGAGTGGTGTTCTGAATTTGAGTGTAAATTTGTAATACGTGAAATGTTGGTAATTTTTAGAAATAAATTTAGTATATAAATATAAATACGTTGCTGATAAACGTGTAATGTTAAAAGAAACTGTGATTTTTAATATAATGAATTTTAGAAGTAGAGTGGCCTTATGAATTTTGGGAGAGGGGAGATTTTTTATTAAACGAAACGTTCGATGTAAATTGACTTCGTACTACGTCGAATTTTAAAGGAAGCATAATTTTCATTATGTGGTAATTCGGATGTAGTTTCACATCTTGTAGAATATTCTGCACTGTGTACATTTTCCAAGAGTAGTCATATTCACTGAAGAAATGTTAAAAGTAGAGTCGTTTCTTGCTGCGTTAAGTTCTACGAGCTAATTTTTATTATGTAAAATTTTGGAGAGGAATTTTCAGAGGATAATTCTTATCCCATAAAATTTGAAACAAAGAAGACACGATTAAATATGAGACACGTGTAAATAAAATTATACGAAACGAGATGATATTTTGCCGTGTTAATATTTTTATCGGGCGTAATTTTTCAGTCTGTGAAAATTTGTACGAGGGATCATTTTTCATTATGAAAACTTTTGAACGACGGGGAAATTGGGACAATTGGTTCGATGATCATTTTATTGAAGTTTATTGACGTGGACATCCTTCTTCAGGCCGTGATAATTAATATATCACGCAATGATATCTTGAAAAAGTGATTTATGAGACTGGCTGTACGAAACTTTGAACATAAAAGAATTTGCATTGTTCAAAATGAAGATTGATAGCAATTCTCCATCAATTAGGGAGAAGCTCTTTGTTGTCTATTAATTATCTTCACAGCTTAAAAAATTTACTTAAAAAGTATACTTAATTTAAGCTTCAGCTGCTTCGAATAAACTTTTTACTGTAATGTATAAATTTACATATTTCGATTATTAATCAATTTATCAATTCCATAGGAAATATCGGTAAAAATTAATCGTTTCTGAGTACTTCGATACTGAAATTAACTTCGCTTCTTTGTCTCTTCTATGTCTCTTTTTTAAGCTGTTAATTTTCAAAGGCTTCGCTGCAGGAGATAATAGGAATACTCGCTTGAAAGCTACCTATGGAGCAAAACTGTTCAACGATACGAGTAGATAATAGGGTCAGATTGAATAGACGCCTCATTATCATTATTCCTCGAAATAGATATCCCTTGGATTCTGCATTGTCAATAAAACTACTCATCATCGATTATAGTTTCAATAGATAAGATTTATATTGAAAATTGTTAAGAAAATTATAATCTTACAGTTCCTTTCATTTCCATTTTATGTTTCCTATTATCGAGGACTTTCTTCGAGGATAATTCTTCGATGAATAAAATAGATATAAATGTAGATAAATTGCTCTCTTCGTTTTTACAGACAAAAATTCAATCATTTTTACGTTTAACGAGATTTCAATATGAATCTTCGATTTTGTATCATCGAAACTAATTTACCTTCAAACGTAGTAAAGTTCTCGTAATATATAAATTGTGTAAATGTTCGAAATATAATTATACTACTCTTCATTTTCTTTTCTCATAAATATAACGAACATAGACATTGTTTAATATTATTCCAATATGAATCTTCGATTCTGAATTACTTTACACAAGTAATTTATAAAAGCTTCATACACATAATCGGGTGCTTCTTTATTTTTGATCTTCTCACCTGTTTGAATATAAAAGATTTAAACATCGCTATGCTCAATGTTACTCTGACACGAATTACAAATTCCGATTTACACGATCAAAAATATCTTCTCTGACGAATGACAAATATCTTTATCGAAAGGCGATTTCACACAAGTGGAAGGAGACAGGCGGGAAAAGGAATAGAACTATAAAGTATATTTCTCAAACTAAGCATTCTCTGCAGAACTATTATTACGTAATAAAGAATCATATCGACCTCCTTTTGGGAGTCATCCCGTACATCTCCACGAAGAAGAAAAGAATCCAGTCTATGAACGTATTATCTCCTTAAACGTGCTTCATCTCGGCAATATTCCCTCGAACTTCGCCGAGGGAGCAAGTAGCCGCTATCTCTTCGCCTAGGAATAGAAGGATCACCAGCAATAATACCGCCATTACCTATCCAAATGGGAATTATGCACTCAGAAAGAAACTTTTATCAAACAAATATCGTCTCATGGTTTTCTCATATCGTTAATGTCCTCGCATTCCAAAGACTATAAAAAAAACTGTTGTAAAACCGGCGCACAGCCGAGTATTTCAGGCTCCATGTCTGTAGTTTTGTAATTTATGGAGGAAATTGTGCAATGGAAATTTTACTTACTAACAAGTGCCTTCATAACGAGCATAAAGTAACATGTGTAGAATTTACTATACACTATAGGATATTGGGATGTTGTTCGTCATTTAATCTGACAAGTTTATAGCTAAATCGCGTATCTATATGCAAGTTCGTATTTTCTTCAACACGACTGAAAGAATAGGTCATTAAAATTCGATGAATATTCGAATTTGGTATAGAGGAGAAGGTAAAAAGTTGCACGAGATATTCGTAATGATTTCCTTATCAAATCTAGCTAATTTATCGATTAAAAATACGCTAATTAAAAACGAATTATTATATTGTGTTATAGGTAAGAAAAGTCGAAAGAAAGTTTCAAGTAACTTTATATTAGATACCTTTCACCATGTTGGTAATAATCTTTTATTTTAGGATATGTAGTTGCGTCTATTGGTTGCTGCTGTGAAATAGAATTCCGGTTTTTAAAACTATAGTGAAGTTATAGAAAATAATATTTTTTAAATTTCCTTCCGTCCGACACTTTGGTTCAATACAATCAACAAGCGTAAAGAAAAGTGGTACAGAGAATACCAAGATTGAATAAAGTTTTGAATAAAGTAAACATATATATATTTTTTTTGAGTTGCCACAGTCAAAAATGAGAATGATGCTTCTCAAAAGTGTTGAAAATTCGGCCTCGTGAACATTTGGCCGACGAGAGCCTTAACCATAAAGTAGAAACCCGCGTAAGAACTGTAGAAACCCATGATCATACGAGAGTGGTAAATGATAAGCGGCAAGATAAGCAATGGTACAACCAATGTTGTCAATTTTGTCGTTTATCGTTTTCTGTATGATCACAGTTAGAAAACACATCCGAAAACTAACACAATGTTCACGTTTCAAAAATATTCAGAATAAGTCGCAGAGTAGACAACGAATATGAAATTTTTAAAAAAGTATCGTCAAAATTCACGAGTATTACAAACGTCAGCAGGTTGTCGGAAATTTTACATCCTTCGTTTCCGTGAAAAACAACCTTCATTTTTGGTTCCAGCGATCTCAAAAAATCCCCGAAAAATGTTATTCTAGCCGAATATTTTGTAGTCCGGACACTACGCTAGAGTCAGACTTTTTAATTTATACCGTACTGATATAATAACAAAAATATAGTAACAATATATAATATTAGATTGTCCGAAAAGTGTCCTTTTTTTTACAGACACGTCTTTTACAACGATGCATCTTTATACAAACATGAAACTTAATCTATCAAACGTTGTGATCTTTATCTTGATAGAACAAAATGAATCATACGTAATTTGATAAAATAATATAAAACGGAAAATGTTTTGCGTTCATTATTTCCTTATAAAACGAAAGAAACTTTTCGGACGACCTAATAATACATAATACTTGATATAAAAAAGAAAAGAAAATAAACATAATTCACTGATATAATATAAAGCGTAATCCAGTCAATTTTACGTTCATATACGTCTCATTGTTAACGACCAGGGAAGTCAAACAGAAATGCGTTTTTCACATACAAATTTAACTCCTTAAGCTACGATTTACGTTCGAGAATTTTGGGCCGAAAACGTAAACAAGTTATTATATATTATATTACATATGATACAGAGTGGTTGGTAATTGATGGTACAAGCGGAAAGGGGGTGATTCTACTGATAAAAATTTTTTTTTAATTTTTTTAAAAATCTTAAATCTTAAAAAAAAGATCATCGTACTACGGGCTATGCTCGTAGTTGTAGGTTAAGGGGTTAACATTATTACGTATATGCAATAGTTAGGAAAATATCTCCAATATTCGTAATTTCTACTACTATTTATCGAAGAGAAGCGAATTCGCCAATGAACACGGGAAGAAGCATTGTTCGCGATCGTAAACGTCGAGTACACGCGACTTATCGTGGTTGCATGCCTTTTCACGCTCTATTTTCACAGTCAGGGACGATAGCGGCGACTTAATGAATTCAACGAGTCAGCACGAAATATGCGTTCGCTAAGGATTTATTTCTTTATCCTGTGTACACGTTCAATGGCCGTATTATCTGGCCGAAACAATGGTGTCGCTGGTTCGAGGCGCGATATCATGCATATGTAGGCTGTGTAATATCGCGTAGCCTCGACACCAAGTTATTTGTATTATAAGCATGCGTACGTGTGCAATGAACCGTACGTATCGTCTCTTCTCGCCTGAATATTGCGCATGTGTGTGTGTGTGAATATCATGCCGAGTGGACGAAACATTTTGAACATGAGGGAAAGAGCGAGGACATACGCTGGTGAATAAAGAGGCCTGGAATATTTAATTTTGACGGTGTATACGATTGACAGCGTTGAGATTATTTCATGTGAATTGTTTGACAAGTTGACGTAGGGCTGTGAGCGAATATAATTTGAACGAAATCTAGTGTGTTTATTGAAATGCAATTTTATTATCTGGTCTTTATTTATCGGAACAAAAAGAAGATTAAAGCGAAGAGAACGAATGAATTAGTATTGCCTGAATTGCAGTTGTATTAACTGTTCGTTCGGAATATTTAACTTTGACGGTGTGTTTGCTTGATCTTGCGATTATTTCGCGTGGATCGATTGGCGTGTCGACGTACGACTTTCAGTGAATTTAATTTAACTAAGATGTACGCTGGAATTCCATTTATTTAAACTCCATTTACTCGAGTGAAATTTTATTACCGGAACTTTATTTATCTGAATAGAAAAGGTCACAGGAAACGACGACAATCAGTGTACCACTATCTGTGTTCCAGTCATATTAATTGTTCGTTTTTTCCACGAATACAGTTAAATAAAATTCTACTACGCTCTAAACGAGGGACAGTGAGTAAGAAGACAGTGAAATAAGAGTCTTCTTATTTGAAGGATGAGAGATACATGAAATCTATCGAAGGTGTGTTTGTTAGATGTTACAATTATGACGTTACAATTATTTGAATCAACTTAATTTAGACGATATCTACCCTTAATGATGGACAAACGAACATTTATTCGTGATAGTAGTCGAAACGTTTAATTTTGAAGTTTAGTCGAGATTATGTTTGATAGAAATTGTAAAGACTGCGGTGTAAATTGCTTGATAAGACTGCGTGTCACTTTGAATCGCTATCTAAGCGAATTTTAAATGAAATTTACTTTAAACGAGAAATAAACGAGGGTGTATTACCGCAGGGTCTTAAAATCAGTGGAGGAGAAAACTACGAATGTCTCGAATGTTGATGGTAACCACAATTTAAGAGATGTTCAGAATGATTAAAGAATGACATCAATCGACGTCGTTGAGGCGTATGATACGATAATTTATGACTTCACTATTTCTTCACTAACGACTATGCTTCCAGGGGTGTTTCAAACGTTTTAACTGTACTTTGCGACGTAGGCTGCATACTTATCACGCGAAACTTTCCGTTTAGACCGGATATTTCCCCTACTATATTTCGTGTAAAAAACTTGGTAAAATTTCGTATTAAAGTTTAAACATCTACAATTTTTGCTTTACATCATATTTTAGGGTTTATGCTTCTCTCGCTAATAATTATTTTTATATTCTCTTCTAAGTATTAAAGTTATACAATTCGAAATATTCCCCTGTAATTATGCCATTAATATTCTATAATTATATATGTGAAAATTGTAAAATTAATAAATATCCATATTTCTAACACTACGAATATCCACGAGCTTCTTCTATATATATTTTAAGAAAAACTGTAATTTTAAGTTTTAAAGAAAAGCTCGAAGAAACTATCTGTTTAAAGTAATTTGCACGTAGTAATTACTTATTTAAGACAATTTTAACTTAGTTTCAGTGATATAGGATATTAAATCCGTTTATCAGAAATTTACTATCTCATCCAGAATTCTTTTAACACAGAACACGTAAATTCTGACGTTTGTTCGAAATTACGCGTGTTTGATAGAAATCGTTGAGTTTGATGTGGTTTTCTTTGATAATGCAACATGTAATGTTCGCTGAATCTAACTTATGTGAAGCCTCAAACAGAGGAAAAACGAGAATGTACTTCTCGGATGGTTGGATTGTTTAATTCTCAGGTTTACTTGAAGTTATATTTGGTAGTTAACGTCGACAGTGTAATGTATTCTACTATTTTCTGTTATGTAGGTTAATGTCGTTTGTTTATTAGCGTAGCTTGTGATTTTAGCCATATGTAATTTAAGTGAAATCTACCCTAAACGAGGGCAGATGAAGATATACTTCTGGTGTGGTTGAAGCATTTATTTCTGAGGATTATTTCCAATTATTTAGTTCGTTCATTTCTCCATAGTTATTAGTTGTATTTAGCGGCAAGCGTGAAAAATTGTGCTCTGAATTGTTTGGTAAGTCTGCCTGTAATTTAAATGAAAAAAAAACTTGACTCTAGAGGAAAATCGAGTTTTCCGTATAAAATGCTTTGAAATTCTACTTCCCTAGTATCTACAGAGAAAATATGTTTCGTGCAGATACAGGGTGTCCGAAACATTCCGGACAAAACGTATACTACGCACTAATGAGGTCAAGTAGATAAAAAAGGTTCATATAAATCTATGTCCGAAAATTCTTTATTGAATTAAACGTTTAAAAAGTTTTACTAAGGGCGTGTGCAAACATGTCGACTTCAGAAAACTTTTTCTTTGCTTTTTTTCAAGGCTGGATATATATAGAATAGTATAGCAAAACGGTATTTTACAATGTTAAAAAATTGGCGAAATCGTAACACGAATACGAGTGCACTCTTTCATTTTAGAGAAAGATTAACTTAAAACTTTAAACGTATTTTTCTCTCGAAACTATGTTTTGCTATCTTGCGTCCAGTTGATCTCCGAAATTCTTCATCCGATTAAGTTGAAATTTTTATAGGTTGTTCCGCGTAACATTATCTACAATGTTACCATTTTCTTGATATCGTAATTTTGATAAATATTAAAAGTTGATCTTCTTCAGCTTCAAAAATAAAATCTTGTCCTCAACAAGGTAAAGTTATGAAAAAGTCGTACGCTACGTCGGAGATTATTTATTTTCGTATAAGTTCGTAGAACATTTTTTTGCTCCTTACAGCCCCGGTCGCATTTGCCGCTGGGTGCAAGCAAACAAGGTTCAGCTGAATACGAAGTCAGATAATGTTGTGCCACATCGCCATTTTGTAATTTTACGTAATAAAAAATATACCAATGCAGAGATAAGGATAATGTTGCTTAAAGTAAAAATATTGAACTTTTACCAAATAGTTATAGGCGAAAGGATACGTTATATTTACTCTATTTTTTTTTAGGCTTCCAGGGTTGCATATCCTCTTAATTGCTTTGGCAGTTGTAATAAAAATACAAATAGTTGGAAATTTCTTCCTTCTGTACGAATGCAGCGCTCCATTTGTCGAACAAACGATTATCGAACTCCTTGGAATATTTCTACTGTCGTAAAAATAGCTGTAAATGCATTCTGCATTCTCGAAGCTGGTCTTCTCTTTCTATTACGCTTTTATAAACCAAGAACGACTTTCCCGGAAATCCGTGATAGTTTCTAATCCTTCGATAAACTATTTTCAAATTCCTTTTACCTACTTGACCTCACTAACACGTAGTATAAGTTTCGCCCCGACCTTTTCGTACACCCGGTATATATCAGGATGAGAAGAGATACCATTTCTCTTACAGGATAATATTACAATTATAATGAAATGTACACTCCGAAGCTTCACATTAATGTTTAAAATTTGCAATGTTTCATTATAACGTTTATTTATCATAGTAAATTCGAAGAATATATTTGAGACATACAAAGAACAAATAATTTCAGTTGGATTGTCGAAAATATTTGTACCTATTTGTACGCTCATTGTTTTGGATATAGGTAGAGCTCGAATATCGAAGTAGATTTTACCGAAAACCAGTTCAACTAACTTTTAGCTGACGATAGATTTTCAGTAGATTTCCTTCGGTCTTATTTAATACCTAGGTTTGGCAAGTTTCGCTCGCGCGGGTTTTAATTTAAGGACTTCAAAGGTATTCAAAGAGGATATTGAAGATCAGAGGACGCGTTAAAGGATTCAAATTCAAATCAGGCCTTCGCCGCGTATCCGGCCAGATTTTTTGCCCACTTAAGGATTAACTCTCGCTCGCTCATCTAATTAGCTTAGTCTCTATAGTCACAAGGATCTTCATCTTCCACCTGGTGCCAATCAATTATACCTTTTTTTCCTTGCTATTATTCGTTCCATTGACTCGGTTAGCGTCGAACAAATATTGAGTGAAATTTTTCATTCCATTTTCCACGATACTCGCGAGCTTCCACTGTTGGTCTTCGGTTTGCTTTATTTCGACTTGTTCGAAACGTGATTCTATATCGAGAAATGTACCAATGAAAGAGAAAAGTTTAATACCGGCCAATGAAAAGGATCTGGTTTTTAACGAAGCAAGAACATCTACTATTACGATGAAAATATTTATCGAGAATTAATCGTTCTTTGATCGTTAGGAAGTACTTCTTTCGTGACGAGAAGAAGCTAAATAGCGCGGCACAACTATTTGAAAGAATATTTTGCTGAGAGTCATAAGCTTTTCGGAAAGTTTACAGAAGCAAGTTATTACTTCTTCATTTATCTCTCGATGAAAAAAAAACGTCGATCGAAATGTTAACCAAGTTAGAATATTAACAATTCGTTTTACTCTTCTATTTGGAAAATATTTTCCCCGATCGTCTAATAATAAATCTTTCTGCAAGTTTAACGAAACACCGATTCTATAAAAATACGGCATCGCCAAATTTCTTCCGAATTTCGTTGGAAGTCTTCGAACAATTCAATATCTTCGATTATTTTAGAGATATATTTTCGTATAATTCCGCGATTCTATGAACAATATTTCCTTCTCTGTTCATGGTCGTGGATCGATTGTTCTTCCGGTCTTGAAATTTTCTCGTAGGGAGTTGTACGGCGCATAAAAAGAAAATCGTAAACTGCTTTTATGACAGTAAACGTTCATAAAACGTTGGAAACTCTAAATGGAATTCCAGCGCAATGTTTCTGTAAAATTCTGATTCAATACGCTACACCAAATAACGTGTACACGTTCGATGAAAGACAGGACAACGAATGGAAGGGCAAGATTGTTACCGCGTAAAGGGAAATGAACCGTTTGTAGTCAGACGCGACGCCAGACTGCTACCAACGAAATTATATTCTCGCGTAATACGTATTGGCACGATTTTAAATAGAAATTCGTTCGATTTTATAATACACGAATTTTATGAAAGCCCCGATTATTTATAATAATTACAATATATAGAGTGTCTTCAATCCTGCATAATGTCATGTGAATTGCAAGTTACATACACGGTCTCATGAAAATATTCGAAAATTTGTTGATAGCTTTTATGAATATATTATAGAAAATAAGTTATTAAATGATAATAACTATTTTCTCGAAAGGTAGGTTAAAGACTACATTATGAAATTAAATAGAGAATTAAAACAAAATTAACAATTTTCCATAAATATTGTGAGAGCGATTATATGCATATAAGCGTCAGGTTGCATTGTATTTTTTTTTATTATTATATTAACAACGTCATGAAAGATGAACCGGGGATTGACCTTAATGCTGTTTTTATGTATGCACTTAACGATAACTACTCGCTTTTTATGCCAATCCAACGTAACTGTGCCGCTTTACAACGCTCAGACGATATCACATCGAGAAAGGCCTTTCAATATTGCTTTTATATTATCTGCATATTGTTAGCATACCGCGATTCATTCTTCAATCTTCAATAGGTCTGAGCCGATAATTCGAAAAATAGACCACCATCGATCATGTTTCAATCATCAAAATAATTATATCTGTTCTGTGTCTCGAAAGCCATGATGGTTTCCAGATAAATTTCGAAACTATTTAATTTCGAACAACATTTCGTAACTCTGCAATTCTGAAACAACGTGAATGTTATCTGGTTCACACGATGTAAACGATACTTCGACAATCTGCTCGAAACGCTCAATAAATTTCAACTAATTTACAAAAGCTATCGCTATCAACAACCTCTCAAGACATTAAACTTTCGATGATCAAAATTACAAAACACTTAGAAACTCCATTGTTCGAGATCTTCGTCGAGCTAGAAACCCAAGTCAAGCTAAAACGATATTAACTTTGCAACGATCGAACGATGATCACCTTCTAACATACCAAATTTCTAATTATCAAAAATCATGAAACCTTCAAATGCTGTCGTTGGAGAACAACCCTAACAAGTTATCCCTTTTCTCTATTCACGTAAAACTACAAATAAGTTTAAACGAGTTCAAAACCTTGCAATACGTTAGGATCGCGAGTTTCTCTAAGTTCCTTAATTTACAATAATCTTATTTTAGAATATCTTTTTCGCTAACCATTTCCATTTCCATTCTCTAAACTTCAATACCTCGAACATTTTCTCCCAATCACATCTATTTACGAATGTATTTCACGTTTCCTGAAAATTCGTTATTTCCACGCCCTAATGGCTGTCATACAAACTCATGACAGCCGCGAAGAAAGAAGAAAAGCGAATAAAAATTTTATTAGCCTCCGAGTCGAGGCTCGTAGTCCCGCTAGATAAGAAAAGAAATCTCCAAATCTTTTACATCTTCTTTCGCAGCCACTTCTTCCTTTCCCCTATTCACATTTCCCATAAATTTAAATCCATTCAGTGGCTACTTTCCAACACACCAAGATCACACGATCGCAAAATTCCCAAATCTTCTTTACCTTGATTTACCTAAAATTCTCAACAGAAATTTCCAATAATACGGTTTACATTACCTTTCCTAACCCGCAATCCTTCGACATGTCTTTGCACACTTCATACGATCGTATCTTTCGTTTCTTATTACGCTCTATGTTCCTAAGAAATGTTCTCTTTCCATCCAATAACAGCTACCTACGATATATACGAATCTACGATAGCCACGAAGAAATAAGAAAGTCGACGAATAAAAATTTTTATTAGCTGCCGTGGGAGAAGCGTGCGGATGCGCTACGTAAGCCTGGGAAACGAACGTTGGACATTTTGCATCTCTTTTTCCCTGTCCACGCGAAACTTGCAATTTTACATCTATACAAAGGCTACTTCCTGGCATGCAAATCTTGTAAAATCGCGAAATTCTTAAGTTTTCTTTATCTAAAATTCTTAATCAGAAAACTTTGCACATTTGTTTTTCTCACCGCGATACAGCAACATCTCTCTGAACGCTGTCTCGCAATCGCGCTTTTCATTTTTTATTACATCATTTCACGTTCCTTGGGGAGCGTTCAGGCCAGACCGACCAGATCGATATTATCGCCAATATTGCAGTCGGTACTTCAGGTTTTCAACATTATCGTACGTAAGAGACCCTCTAGACGATCAATATATTAATGTTGAGGACTGAAATAATCACCACGATATTGATCTTGTAAACGCTCCCTTAGAAATTCCCTGTTTTTATTCAATAACAGCTACCATATGGAACCTATGAGAGTCAGGAAGGAAACCTACGAATAAAAATGTTTATTAATTGTTGAGAGCGAGGCTCGCTGTTTCTCTAAGTCTGAATATCGGCTTTACGAGGCGTGTATCCGCGCGGCGTAGACGCCGCTCGTCGCCAGCGTCGACGTCGCGACGCGACGCGACGGCTGCCAATAAATGCTTGACCCTCGAAGTCAACGACGCCCTTTAATATCGCTAAATGCAGTCGCCTAAGGTGCAGCCGCTCGATGAATAGGCCGACTGTCTCGTTTTGCCTCTCTTTCTCTTTCTCTTCGGGCGTTTTCTCGTTAGGAAGCCGCGCGACGACGCACAGTTGGCTCTGCGTTAAGCGGAGAATACTTTGCGCGCTTTTTTCTTCCCACCTCGAGGAGCTGCGAAACAAAAAACGACGGAAAAGGGTGCCGATGAACGTTCCTCGTCTCTTCCCTCCCCTTCTTCCTCGTCTCTTCGCGTTTCCGGATGCCGCACCGGCCATTAGGCAGGGCGCTGACGAGGAATGCTACGTCGTCGAGATCTTTTTCGTTGGTGACGTTCGAGACAATCTGAAGGTCCTTATTTTTTGACGATGTTGGCAGATGTAAGAGAATAAATTACGAGGGAGCTTGGTAAAGGTGTTATTTAAGGATTGCCGAGGAACAACCGTGTAAGTGTTGTTTTTCTACTACGAGATGGATACAGGAATTTATACGAATATTATACAATTTGGATTTACAGCATTCATAAGTTTATTAAACAAGTATATTACATTTCTTGCCAGCTCATTGTCAGTAGTAGACTCCTGGTACGACTACAGAAATTCGACGAGAACGAAACGTACAAGCTTATAAAGAAGATTCCTTTGTCTCCCGATGAAATTCCTATCCCCGCAAGCATCCAGTAAGCACACACAAGCCTGAAGAAAGCCTCCAGTTAAACGCAACTGTTAGCCATTAAACCTGCCACACAAAACACGCTTGACAAACGTCTAGACCAAAATCTCCGTCATATTTTCTTACCAGTCCCCACTTGCTCCCCTGTACAATCCTCCATAGAATTATTCAACGTTCCTCTATTGCAGCGGTTGCATTCATTCACGACCATCTTTAAAGCGAAAATCAGAAACGAAAGGAGAAGAGTAGGAGAGGAGAGACCACGAAGCGTGTGTTGCAGGGGTTGCAACGCGCGCGCTGAGACCTAATGAGTTAGAGGCTTTAGCGCGTCAAGTTTTCGGCAATCCTCGTGAAAGGATTATCCAGAGAGAAAGAGAGAGAGAGAGAGAGAGAGAGGGAGAGTCGTGGAGGAGAAGCAGGGGATTTCTTTTGAAAGGCGTAGCCAGAACGGTTAATAGCGGCCCGTAACGAGCGAGAACGTCGTCGAGGAGACGAGGGATGGTTCCGCGAGAGGGGATTTCTAAAGACGCCAGTCTGAAACCTCTGGCAGCCGCGATCAACTACTTTTCGGCGATTTAATCCCGTTGAACGGCCGCTAGGCCTTAATTACAACCGTGTCTAGCAAAGGCAGTGGGGATTTAGCGTCATGAGCAATTGTAAACGTGCATTCGCACGCGGAAGGATATCGTCGAGCTCTCGAGTCGCTTTCACAATGACAGCTTGCGTTAATTAGGCTCGCGAGACCCGTTTAAACGTGGCTGATTTGCATTATGTAGTTGAGCGACGTTCCTTGATTTTGCTCCAGTTGATTGTTCTTTTGCCTTCTCCGGTTTAGTTAAGAGGCGGAACGTGTTCGTTTCAGAGATGTGGCTGCGAAGAGCGGGATGGAGCGCGGAAGAAGATTCCCGTGGAATTTCGGAATTAGACCGTTCGCGGCGAGCGAAGTTCTAGAAATTTATACGTGTAAATTATTAGTTTGGTGTATTTAACTTGACTCGAGTCTAATGACTATTTTAAAGCGAAATGCGATACCGCCTTACGATGACTCGAGGAAACATCATCTATCGTACCTCTTGGCGGGTATTTATCGAACGAGAAAAATTATTGCAATGATATAATTATGTTACGTGAAAGGTAAATGACAATCCAATTATCCGATTATTTTACTTAACGTTTCTTCATTTTGCCTTGAACGTTTCGAGTCTCTGTCTCTGATACTTCGTAAAAAGTAGAAATTCCATTGTTTTCTTTCCACTATTTGGAAGGTTAATATTATTTTTTTGACATTTTTGTATTTCTGAAAATTTCTCGTTCTTAACAATATTGGTACAACTCTGGAATTAATTGTAAGTTAGACAGCTGAATTAGGATATTATATTACAGAGAAATAAAGATCCCCTTTTCTCAATTTATTTTTGTTACTTAATCTTCTTTTTAATAAATGTTTCATTTATCATAATTATAATAGCTTGTTCACTACGAAGAATTTGCATATTAAAAACTGCAAAAAAATATTTTATAAACAAATTCTTTTATGATCGAATCACTCATGCATATATTCGAAGGGTAAGTGGCAAAAGTGGCAGGCTGTGTTTCAGAAACTTTTTACCAAAGGGCACTCTCGTCATTTCTATTCTATAGCCAGATTTTTCAGGAATAATGGCCCTACTCTTTCAAAGAATATAACATCAGGTTGCTTACCGCCTTCCAAGTCTTTCACGCATCTTCCAAAAGTTCTCTGCGAGAATCACTAGCCATCCTTGAACGTCTGGATTGCTCCTTCTCACAAAGTTACAAGTACTCTCTTCGACCATACTTGTACTAGAACCTTAGCCATAAATCGTACGGAAGTAAAATACCGCCAAGGTAATTGCCTTTGCAATATTCTTGATTCCTGACAATATTTCGTCGTTTTCAGGAATTGTTAAAAGAGATTTTTAATTCTCGTAATTTCGTTGTTCGTATCGTAGGAAAAAGGTTACGTATAATGGGTGAAAATCAATTGTATCTCGTATTTTGTTCTATTCGATTATGGCCCTTCTTTTTTGCTGAATTATCGACAATGTACATGCGTCGATCGTCTAAAATCTAAAGAGTCTCTTACGCACGATGATGTTGAGAATCAGAAATATTGACGCTAATATCGATCGTCTGAAGACTCGTCACGTTTTGAGGAAAGATATTAGGTTGTCCGAAAAGTTTCTTTCGTTTTATGAGAAAATAATAAACGCACAATGTTTTTTGTTGTGTATTATTTTGTCGAATTACATACGTTCAATTTGATTCTGTTGAGGTAAACACCGGCACATTTCACAGATTGGGTTTCACGTTTGTATGAAGGTGCACTGTTGTAAAAAACACGTTTGCGAAAGAAAGACACTTCTCGGACAACCTAATACTATGTTCCAGTGCGGTATATTAAATCGTAAGAATTGAGTGTACAGTCTAGCATTTAGGATCCATCGATTCACCGATATTAATAATTGATAAATTACCGTGTAAAAAGGCCAGAAGTAGAGGGAAGCTGGTGTACCATTTTATGCTTAGAGAAATGGAAATGTCCAGGACTGTTCGAATGACATCGAGTTTCCATGAATATACGTCGCCAACAGAACGATTTATAATCTCGTTTCCCTGCTATGTATCTGAGAAAAGCATTTCCATGTTTGAATGACTCGACGTTGCTCGATTAAATATCAGCTTTCCATTCGAATATTGCACGAGTTTGCGTACCTCTAAAAGGAAGCTATTGAAATCGAGAATTTTGAATTGAATATTTTCGTACATGGAGTAATTATCGCGGCTAATTTTAACGCATTAAGGACCGTGTGCTTTGATAAGCATATAGCTTGAATTCCTATGTATTTTTCTAATTATTTAATAAATGATAATATTAATATAATATTTAATAATAATAATAATAATATAAATCTACATTATATATTATATCTATATATATTATAAATAATAAGATACAGAAAGGTCTCCATAATCTTTTTTCAAAACACAGCTACTTCTATTTCTATAATAGAAGAATCAACTTCACTGTCACTGCCTCTAATATTATTTTCACTTTCGGAATCACTTCGTACATTTGACTGTCTCGTCATTGCTAAATAAGAGGTTTTTATTAAATAATTATAAAATTTTTTAAATATTAATAACTGTTTCTTATTAGTGAAGCATGTAACACATGAAAACACATTCGTAGCATTTTGTTCATAATATCCATTGCTTCTCTTAATGTTTTCATTAACAATAGTTAACACTTTTTATAGAATACCACATGAAGTTTGTAAAACGCTAATTAACGTCTGCCGAAGTCAATGTGTTGATTACGTTAAATATGTTAATGGCCATTTAGGGTTGGAAGGCACGTTTGATGGGATTCGTCGGTGGAAGTGATTGGGGTTTTTAGTGGAAGGAGAAGCAGGATGGTAATGACGGTGACAAGCCAGGTTAGGTTCGGTGAATTAGCCGAAGATGTGATTATGGCACACATACGTGGCTTCAACTGAATTTACTGCTGTATTAAATTTTAAATATATACATATACGTATACCATGTATAGCAACTCAGTATTTGAACACTTGGCGCAAATGTTTAGAATTATATTACGTGTATTATACGAAACATTATGAAATTTCATTAGTTTTATAATGAGACTCGATTATGACGATGACATTGGTAAAATTTGGAACGAAATTAAAAATACATATAGAATGTGCATATAGAGATCACAAGACATTTAATGCAAGTTATACAGGGTGGTTGGTAACTGGTGGTACAAGCGGAAAGGGGGTGATTCTACGCGAAAAAAGAAGTCGAAAATATAGAATAAAAAATTTAAAAAAAAATTTTTTTTTAATTTTTCCATCGAGACAACGATCTACAGTGAGTGATCTGTGTATCTCAGTCAGACGTATCGCGTTTCAGCTAAACGCTTTTGCAACTCTATGCATTTAAACAATCTACTATTTTTCTCTATTACACCAGCAATTTTCTTCAAAATCCGATAAATCTCGAATACGAGTATTTGCTCCATTTCCCTCGACAGCCACACACACACACACACACACACAAAAGTAAAAGAAAAGAAAAAAAAATAATTCGAAAGCAAAAGAAGAAGCAAGTCACACTTGACCAACATGACAGGCTTTACTGGAACAGCGCGTTCCCAGCAACGATGTCGACGAAATTGCGGAAATAAAAATAGGACATCGTGGCTCGTTCGTTCGAACGGCGGCCCTTGAAACTCGATAAAAGTCCTCCGTTTTCTCGACGCGGCAATCCTGTCCTGAAGAAGAAATCTCCGAAGCCGGAAAAATCCGGACTGCTCCGGGGCCAGAAGTAAAAATTGTCAAACGTGGAGATGTTTCCACGTGTGTTCGATCGTGGCGGGGAAAAAATTTCGAACACAAGCTCCTTGTGAAGGAAACTTCAATTTCGATGATTAAATGGAAATATGGCGTGCGAACAGGGATCGCGATCCTCCTGGGACGTCGCTCCTTTTTGTCGTGATAAAAATAAAGATAAAAAGAGAGAAAGAGCGAGAGGAGCGAAAGTAGAAGAACAGAGGAATCGCGGATGCGGGCGGCCATTGTCTCGTTGTACCAGCTTCGACGCGTTGATTACGCGACCGGGTATCTGTCGATGACGGTGGAACAATACGCCAACGATGAATGAAAAGGCAAATAAACGGATATCTCGAGGTGAGGGCAAAGAGTTTTTAAACGGGTTATGCGATAACGCGACGATCGAGATATCAGGATGAATGTATCTTCAGTTGGAATTGGAACGCGTTGTTAATGCGGGAAACTCGGTTGCCTTCGGTACGTTACGTTTCTCTGGAAAAATGACAATTCGTTTTAGGGATCTTTTTTAGTCGCTCATTTTCATTTCTATTTTTTCTTCTAACAGATACAAGAATACGTATCGCTTCTTTTATTGTTTCGTGAATTTTTGTCGTTCGGGTTTGTTCAGTTCGCCGTATCTCATATTACGTGTACGTGTTATCTTGTTTCTGTTTTTTCCAAGCTACGAGGACATGTTGAATTTTTTACCGTTTCGAGAATTTTAACCTCTGGACTTTCTTCTTGAAACTATAAAGACACGTTTAGTTGTTCTACTTTTTTAATACGTTTACACGTTCTCTCTGTATTTCATGTGTGTAATTTGAATACAGAAAACATCCTGGAGGATCAATATGTATCTGTGAAAGTGTTTCTACGTCAATGGATTAGCTTTGAAGCTAGTTAACACTAGCTGTATAAAGTAATTTAGTTGACTGAAGGGGACTTAGCGGATTTAACTGCTTGGGTCGTTCTCGATCCACGTGACTGCTGTGGTTTCATGAATTTTCTTGGGAATTATGGAGTTAATACAAGAGTTTATATATTGAGTCCATACTTCACTGCAAGACAATCAACGTAACGTAAAGTGGAGAATTGAATAATTTAATTATAGTATTTCTTCCTTCATTTAGATTTTGAGCATTCTGTGAGGTTTAAAGGACTTGAAGCATTTATGGCACGCACTATTAATAAAACGAACCATGTCTGTTTAAATTGTGAAAGTACTTCCAAAATTCCGATTTGTGTAACAGATTCCTGTAAAATACCCATTACTTTATTATATTCTTTGTAACTTATTAAAACGACATAATAAATTATCTTATATACACTTGCCAATAATTCATTCGTATTAATTTTAAATTTCCAAATTCTCGAACTTTCAAGGTTCCAAATTCCAAGTTCTCGAATCTTCGTATCATCGAATTTTAAAACTCTCGAACCCTCAAACTTCCGAGTCTGCAAACTTCCAAATCTTGAAACTCTCGAATCTTCCAAACTACGGAATCCCAAGTTTTTAACACTTCGAATTTTCAAATTCCTCAAATTACAAAATTTCAAGTTTCCAACTCTTTAAATCTGCCAAACTTTCAGACTCCCAAAATTACTGAAAATGCAAGTTTCATTCGTTATACTTCAGCAACGTTTGCAACGTTCATGCAATTTGTCCGCGTCGGTTCTTTAACACATCCGGCGAATAAATTAGCCGAAATCGTATTTTTCTTGTCAAACATCTACGTCACACACATACGTACGTGTCAAATTATCGTTTGCAAGCTGTAAGCACCTCCTGATCCCTTAACATCGATCTCTTAGTTAGAGCGCCAGATTGCTGGGTAGTTGCGCGCGGTTTCCGGGTTCTGTCGCTACATTCCGGCAGAACACCCCGCAGACCGCACATTCCGCGGGCAAAATCGAATTTCTGTCTCGTTCGCGTCCTGCCACTCTCCGAAACTATATTTACGCTGCGAATTCCGACGCTCTCAGGCGTTTCAGAAACTTCTCTGACAAATGTCTGGCCGGAAACGAGCGACAAGAATAGATTGTCACCGGTTGTTCCTCAGCTTCCGGTGACGGATCAAGCGCGTCTCTCGAGAGACGTTTGCACACCAATTACGAAAAGATTCCAATTAGAAGCTTTTATGGATATTGTTGACTTTCTTTTCATCGTTACGATGAAACTCGTTACAGCTAGAACGTTGTATTTATATAGCCAGCTTGAAAAGAAATTCATCCATTTTCGTTGAATATGCAACTGTTGTGCCTTCGTGTATTCGAGTGTGTTTCATCGTTGTGAGATTCTTTAGTGGGACACTTCTAAAAGATTTTGTTTTCGGGAATAAGTGCCGTTGATCGTTCAGTTGGAATCACCGAACAGTTTCAATATTTTTAATTTAGTAAAGTCGAAGGAGAATTCAAAGGCAAAGTTTATTAATTACGTTAATGGAGTATTATGATTGAGACAAAGTTTCGTTTGATATACATCACGTCCATATGTGTTAGGGCACTTGCACAAAGTTGGGTAATTTTGGATGATCATTAGGGAAATATTCAATTCTTGAAGAATGATCATCTCGTTCGAAGTTAAATCGATTAAGTCAACAAATATTACACGCTCGTGGCTTTTAGATCCACATTTTCGCCCGACCTTGTTAGGTGTAAATATCAATCAGAGTAAGCCATACATGCGTGTATAGTGGACTATAATGAGTACACAAGTGATTTGACTGGCCTTCAGACATTCTCAATGACACTCAATTGGAATGATTCGCCTGGTCGTCGTAAATTAAATAAATGATATCGATAACGTGTCTACGTTTTTAGTAATATGCCATTTATCGAATGTTTCAAGCAACCACACGATTTCTATTCGCATATAACAAACTAATTAATCGAATATATATTTTTAATAAATCGCGTTATGAAATAAATCATATAAATTAGGAAAAGAATGATGAGAAAGGGGAAGTCAGGAATATTTTGTGTTACACGAATTGTAATTTCGAATGGTATTATTCTCGGGAAGACAAAGGAGAGTGACACAAAAATCTCTGGAAAAATTTCCACAATTCGACGTGATAGAAAGATTGGAATTATGGTTGTTATTCGAACAGCTGTGCACAAGGATTCAGGTGTCGCGTGTAGATTTGTTCTTCTTGTGGGTCGTATCAAAACCAGCGTCATTTGTGCGTCTTCTGGCAAAAACGCCATTTCGTGATTACCAGCGAAAGAGACGAAATGAAGAAGACCCAGGCTTTTGTTTTATTTATCCGCCTCTCCTCCGACTGTGCCTTGCGACTGGATAAGTTTTATCCATGTTATTTTTATTTAATAAAATCTCACTCTCCTTTCTGTATTGCCGTTGTTTTTTAAACGATAAATATCAATTAAATTGAGATTAAAATCTAATTAAATTTTAATTAAAACATTTTGATTTCATATGCACAGAAAATACGTTTTTTAGAAGTCGTTCTAGTTTCCTGCGCGGGATATATATTGACCAAACTTTGTTCGTGTTATTATTAAAGTGCTTATCTTCTGCTTTTTATTTATATTGTTTTCCAAGAGTAAACATTAATTAAATTTTAATTAGAGTACAGTTGGATTTTAATTAAAATGTTCCATTTCGTATCTTTAAAATAATTTGCCTGCTCCTCGTGTATATATCATCGAACATTTTTATCAGCCAACATCGCCGTTTCCTAAGTAACAATCGTCGAACATCCTTTGAATAGATCTTGTTCCACGTTACGTTTATCACACAGAACAACCGGAGAACATGCGCAAACTTTCCTCGACGTAGCTAATAATTCAAATACAAGTTAGATAGCAGTTGCTCGTGCGAAGAAATAAAATTTCTCTTTTAGCCCATCAAGAAACTGTATATACCTATACGCTGTTGTAAATCAGACGACAGATTTCTTACTTCTGCGATAAATAGTATTTTAACAAACCAATTTTCTACAAATGGTTTCGTATATTTTATTCAGTTTCGAACCTGAGAATGTCTCGAGGATCAACATTCAAATTTTACATTCTACGTCATAATTAATACTGACACAGAAGTTTTATAAAACCAGATAAAGATTTCATAAGCAGTTCCCTTAAAAAAAAAAAAAAAAAAAAAAGAAAGAAGAAAAATATACAGTGGCGTGAGAAAGTTTCCGGACAGAATGAATTTTTAACTGTACACTTGAACAGAAATATCTACAAGAATTTTAAATAACATCGAGCATAACAGTACGATGGACGAAAGAAAATAGTACGAGAATAATACACGAGCACTGTTGTACAGTAACGTATTATTTTAAATTCCTTAAAAAATATAAAGCGAAAAATCGATCTGGTTGGAAACTTTTGCACGCCGTTCTATCAAAAAAAAAAAAGGAAAAAAATACAATTTTTTAACGAAAATTTCACACGAGATAATTGCGAAAGAGGATAAAACATTTTCCAAGAATCGAAATTATGTCTCCTAAACGCTCCTGTATTCATAAGTACGTGTCAGAAACGTAACGTGTCAACAAATGCATGCACTTAGGATGAAAATCGTGTAACACCCGCAAGCACCGTACACTATGTACGTCCGTGCGCGTTTAGAGTACTCGTTACCTTGTGGAGAGAACAAAGTTTATAGCAACAGTCGAGTGCACGCAAAGCTTGCCATTGTTTTGTATCTAACGTACTTGGAATATCTGCCAAACTTTTCTCTCTACCTCGATAAAAACAATAATTAATTCTTTTGTTAATCGCGATGGCTAACGATCCCGTTAATTGCCGTTGCTAATGAGCATAAGAAATACTCTTCGAGCCAGCTTAAATAAGAAACGAATAAGAAAATGACAAGTGATCGATTCATCAAAAGTTAACGAACGAAAGTTACGTTACGAGTTTGGAAGCGATCAGGATTTTCCAAAGATTCGTTGAATCGAAGAAATCCTGTGAACTAAAACTTGGAGGATTACGAAACTTCGCGACGACTAATCCTCCGCGATATATAGATTCCAGCTTCTTCGTCGAAGAAACGATGGATTCTTGAAACGTTGTGGATGAAAGATCAATGGAGACATTTTTTCGTTGAACTGTGTGGCATGCGTCGAGGGTAAGAGGACGATTTGATCGGATCATTGAGATCGATTTGATAAGCTAGATAGAAGGAACATTCATGTTAACGGATTTCTGAGTCACGAGATGGAAATTGTTCGCGTGGAAAATTGAAAAATATCCTTTTTTTTGCCAGTGAATATGGATTGTAGTTATTCTATATGTATTATTGTTAGGATTAGTAAACTACGAGTCCATTTGTCATAGGAATATATGATTATGAGAATACGCGTAAAATGTAAAAGTATAGAGAATGTGTGAGGCAAGTTACTATAATGATTATTATTGTGTGTATGTAATTATAATTGGAGAGTGGATTAAGGGTCTTTCGTAATAATTAATCGCTCCGTTGTTCGAGCTTCATTATTTGACGTTACGAGGCATCAGGATTTCATGAATGTATCGGGTTGGCAACTAAGTGATTGCGGATATGTCAATATCACCTAATGTCAAAATCCGCAATCACTTAGTTGCCAAACCGAGTCGCAAGCAACGCGATCGCGCTGTTTAGATTTTGTGTCGAAAAGTCCCGGTACATTTGAACGTTACGGACGACCGACGGTATTTTGTATTTCATTGTTATCTTCTCAATAATTTTTATTGAACAAAACTTGAAATATTTATAAACTAATAGTACGCATATATAATAATATAGAAGAGCAAGAAAAAGAAAGAAGAGGTTAGAGGAGGCGAGAGAGGGAAGGACACAAGTGGAGACAGGAGATGGACAAGAAAGGATGACAGCAAACCAAATCATAGAAGAAAGAGGGAAGAGAGAAACAGAGGGGAGGGAGAAAAGGATAAGGGAATCTAAGTACAATAGATATTACAGAAACATAGCAAAAGAAGAGCTACCAAAGTATCTAGAAGGAAAGATGAAATGGAAGGACAGAAGTATGTTAGCAAGATTTAGATGTGGTAACGAAACCAGAGCAAGGGAACACTGGAAAGAGGAGGGAGAAAGAGGATGCAAATTATGCAAAAAAGGAGAGGAGGACTTGAAACACATGTTAGAGGAATGTGAGATAACAGGAGGGGCAAGGAACATGGTAGAACCACTAAATGAGACTAGAGAAGGACTGGCAGAATTGAAAGCGATAATAGAGAAGAGAAGAGTAGCAGAGGAGGGGGAGGAACGACAGGAAGGGAGCACAGCAAGGAAATAAAAGCCAAAGACGGAAAGAACACTTAGTTATAAGTGTTAGTTATAAGTTAGTACATAGAGATAGATCAAGTAAGGTGCAATAGTTAAGTATAAGCAGTTGTATATAGTTATAGAAGAGCTAGTGTAAGAGATACATAAGTGATGTAATGGAATTATAGTAATAGTAAAGTAAACCGTAGTAGTATAGTAAACCGAAAGTCGTCCAAAGCCGAAAGGTATGGACTAAGTATAAATAATACAAAAAAATATAATAATGTAGATGTATTTTATAAAAATAACAAATATAACGAGCGCCATTGCACCGCTTGTTTCTCTTCGCAATCGATTAAGACTGTTTGGGATTTTTTGACCCTGTTTTTTCAAAGACCTCTGGGACTCAAACGGATATATATAGAAAAGAATTTCGTTTTCGACTAGATTTGATCAAAATAACGAAGAGTATTCCATTATCAAGCACGTTACTCTTCAAGAAATTGAAATATTCCTCTGACTTTTTAATAAGATAAAAAAGTTTCTTGTCATCGCTGCTTTCATTGCGGAAAGTAATTTCAATGTAGAAGTGCTTTATGAAGAGCTTTGATATTGGCAAACTTTTACCCTCGTTGGTTTATCTCAAAAGAAAGATAAATAGAATGGAACAGAATCGAAAAAATAGAATTGGAAACGCAATGAATCGAATTTAACAAGATGAGATCGCGTGGGAAGGTTTAAAGACGTCCTAAATACTTTTTTGTTTCGTGAACCATTTATAGCAATCAGCCATAACATTCTATGAACGATATTCTATTTCCAATCTCTAGGTGAAGTGATTTTTTGAAGTTTCATTTACCTTCGACCGTTCAACTTCTATCATCACAAATACTGTTGCAATAGAGTAGCCACTTTTCATTTCTGCTTCTACTTCTTCGTCTTCTTATCGTTCGATATTCGCAACTTATACTTGCGAACGAGAATTATACTTGGATTTAACTTTTTAAGTTATATGCATTTATTTCTGATGCATTCCGATTTATGTGAATATTTATGCATTTATATTGTTGCATCAGAAATGTAAAAAAGAAAGATAGAAACAAGAAGTGTATTGATTGATTTTATTCTATGAAAAATGGATTCTAAGAAGAATATAAAAAGGGAAGGTATTGCGAAATATGTATAATTTAGCTTAAATAATATTTCGTCATATTACTCTAGATTCCAATTCCTAAAATTTGTCGAATTTTTTAGATCGTAAAAATTCAACCTGAAATATAATCTTGCATCTCGCAGAAAAATAATTTTCCACCAACTCAGCTTCCTTACACGATTTAAACTTCACAGCGATATTTTTTAAATCGTAAAACTCCAACCTGAAATTCAATCTTCAATCTTCCGAAAAAATAATTTTTCATCGATCTCGGTTTCCTTACACGATTTAAACTTTAATCCGATATTTTTCAAATCGTAAAAACCCAACCTGAAATCCAATCCCTCGTTCTCACAGAAACAGACAATTCCTATCAACTCAGCTTCCTCGCGCAATTTAAATTTCGTAAATCGCTAGTTTTTTAAATCAGTTAATCATAGTTTCAAAATTCAGCCCAAAATTTAATCTCCGACTCGTCCAAAAAAAAAAAAAAAAAAAAATTATTTTACACCAACCCAGCTTTCACACAGAATTTGGACTTCAAAAACTGCTATTTTCTCAATTGTCAAATTTCAACTTAGAATCCAATCTTCGATTGGCAGAAAAAGGAACCGCGAGAGAAGAAATCTGAAGGAAAATAATTTTCTTCCTCTGTTCCTTTCTTTTACTGCGTTCGACAGGATTCTTATAAATCACAAAATATCGTTGCCCGGAAGCGATATTTATGTTCTAAACGGTCGAGGAGGAGTGGAACGGATACACAGCCGTCAAGTTCTATAACAACATACATTCAAAAGCGAAATTTCACGCTCGTCGCTCAAACAACAACGAGGATATACGTTCCACGTTGTCGGCGATTCCGTCTTCTCTGCGATTTGCACAATATCGCGTACGTCAGTGTCATTTGCATTCTCTTCTGGAGCTCTCCGTCCCCATCCTTCTCTCCGCCCTATGGTCCGTTTGAACAAACTCCGTGCTCGCTATTGAAAAATTATTCGAACGAAATCCACGCTGGATACACGTTGCTCCTATCCGCTGCTTTTCAATTTGATTAAAGTCTGTAATTAATGGAACAGAAAGGATCGAGTGAAAAATTTGTTTCTAGTTTTCTATAGCTACTGCTATCGCTCTTTGATATTCTTTGAGCGAGCGAAGCTTTTTTCGTGATTTTTAGGGACACATTGCTTGGCGTGGAAATTTAGCATAAAAGTTTAGGATAGTTTTGATTCAATCGAAATCGATTATCAGCTTTTGGTATATTCGGGACGCTTAACGTTTATTGGATTTAGTATTTCAAATTTTGTATGGCTATTGAAATTATTGTTTAACGTTCTTTGGGTTAGCTGAAATAAGCTTTTCTTGATTTTGGGCAGGGACGAGTATTTTTTATAGAATTTTAGAATACTTGTTCAGATGTACTTTAAAATCTCACATTTAGTTTAGGTTTGGATCACAGCAAGTTACATTTCGGAGAATTAATTGCTTTCACTGTTGCTTTATTTCGAGATTTTGGCGTATAAATTAAACGTCCAAACATTATATGTTTTTTATTCTTTTTTTTTCTAAGAAAAAAGTCCACTCTACCAATTAACAATTCATGTTTCTACCAAATCGTTTTTAATTGATTCACGAATATGTCGATATTTCCGGGAGATGCACGAGATTTTCATGGTCCCATTAAAACGGGAAATTACCAACGATTTAGTACACCAAACGGGGTGTTTCGAGTTTTATGGACGTAATATTTTCGAATTCAACACACCGCGTTCTTTCATTCACCTAAAAAGAAAAAAGAGAAAAAGAGAGACAGAGAGAGAGAGAGAGAGAGAAAGAAAAAAAAGGAAAAGAAGCGACAGGGAGCGAGTTCCATTTTACTGGGCGTTAATTGACGCCTTTTAAGCATCGCGTACAACTTCTCCACCCTACTTCAGCGTCTCGATTATTTTTCAACGCATTGAAAACTGCTCGGCGAGCGATTTTCCCCGCGTTCTTTTCTGTCAGTGCGTGATACAGCCGCTCGCGAAATTATTCAAGCACCTTTGTAGCATATTTTTCCGAATACGTCATGTGCGTCGTATGAAACATTTTGAAATTTCATTGACACCATAACGAGATACGACTATCACGATCATACCGTCATGATTATGGTGCCAATGAAATCTGAAAATGTCTGCTTTAGCATAGATACTAACTAACCAGTATATAAAATCTTTCTGTGAATGTTGTTCGACATTTCCGCGAGTTACTGTATCTCGTTTATGTTAACAACGTCACGTTAACATTGCGTCGAATGATCCATTGAATTTCGTTTTGTCGTTTTCCAAGATTCCTCCTGGTAGAACGAGGAATTTTCACCTTTTTCCTGGCTGATTCTAATGAAAAGGTAAAATAAAATAACGTTACATATCGATGGAAATATTCATAAATACGAAAGCTGTAGGGTTTTATGCAAATTCATATTTTCATTTTAAAGAAAGAATTTGAAATAAAGACCTCGGTATTATACACATCGCTTCATTCTAAATATTTTATATATTTTTGAATGTTTTGCTACATATTTTCGAAAGCTTAATTCGCACATTAAATACACAAACATCCGCAATTCATAATGTATTTAAATATATCAAAATTCGTACAAATAGTTCAACGTGTATCTGTATGAAAATCTGCAACGTGTAGCAGATTACCTGATATATAACACAATATCATAATTTCGTTGCAGAATAAAATGGTAGAAGTGCATATTAAAAAGGAAAAAAATCGCCATTATCGTTTCGGTATTATGAATTTTCAACGATCTATTGTCTCTGGTCTCGAATGGAGATCGTTTCATGCAGATGGATAATACATCGTCAGATTTGTAGGGCCATTAAACTCAAATCGGAAATGCGGTCGAGTAACTTGATTTGCTCGAGTTATCGGTAAACGCGTCGTTAATGTCCAATTTAAAGCTTATAAAAATTTCATTTGCCGCTTCAATCCTTCCAGCTATATAAAAATCATAAAATGAAAAATTGAAAAGTTGTTGCCTTCGGTGTGTAATCTTTCGCGAAAATAACTTCAATCGAACGAAACTTCTCGTAGAAAGAAGACTAAAAAGAAAACACCCCACTGACCTCACTAAAGAAATAAAATAGTCAAACTCGAAGATGATATTCCGCTGGGGGTAGCCATCCACATGTTATTTAGCAATTAAGTTAGAAAAATGTATCAAATGTCCAGCTGGACAAATTAAATGTAAAGTACAAATTAAATAATAATAATAAAAAAAAAAGAAAGGCAGACGAAATATAGAATATAGAAAGAATTTCTTTTTGTTTTTTGGATATTTTGAGAATTCGATAATTAACGTGGTCGGGAAATTGTTACTGAAAATATTCATTAAACTAAATGTTTTTATAATTTGTCCAAATTGCGCTAAAATATTTCAAGAAATATTCCCAGCATAGTCTTCCTTTAACCTCATTTGAAGGAGACAAGCTTCACACAGATACACTTAACACGCACAGTGAAGTAAAAATTCTCACGTTCCATTAAGTAGAGTAAATTAATCTTCTAACCAATTCCATCTCATTTTACGCGGATAGTACCGGAAAATTACAAAGAAGAATCACGATCATTTTCCTTTACACTCATCCCATTTCACCGTGCCCAACGAAAACAAAGGGACATTTACATAAAGGAAATGAAAATACTTACGATCCATTTAACATTCTCCTCAGTAACGCTAAAAGTTTCGAATAGAATTGGTAAGATTATTTTTCACTGAACTCGCCCCTTTTTTTAATTTATCCTAAACGATCCAAGTTCCATTTAAAGCATACATTGCATACGTATTATACAAATTACTTCTACTGGTCGATAAATATTTTCGAATAAATTTCTATCGCGTATTGAATTCCATTGCTTTTTATTCTCTGTGAAACGAAACAAAGGGAAAATTATAATCAAAAGACAGAATATCGCAAATATTATTTCGAGCTTGTAATATGTAACTTCGCACAATTGATATCGAAAAATATCAGACAAAATCCCTAGACTCGTGTCTGTTTAAATCGATCTCTACAAATCATCTAACTTTGTACAAATGATACCGAGAATTTGAAAGAGAATTCCCAGGATCGTGTTTCTTTAAATCGACCTCTACAAATCACCTAACTCCGTACAAATAATACCAAAAATTTCAAAGGAAATCCCCAGGCTCGTGTTCCCTTAAATTGATCTTCACAACTCACCCGAAGGAACAAACACACGTGCGCAAACAGAATTGTAGCTGGCGTTTCATTAAATGTATCGAGGGAACAATAACAGCGAAATCCAGGATGGCGCGATGGATGTTCCTTCGTGACGACGAGACGTGAACGTTGCCACTCGATTCGCCATTCGCTCGACCGACGCGATCCATTTAATATTTCCATTTAGAAATTACACAACGAAACACTCGACAACGACTATGCCTGGCATTCGTTTTCGTGTCGTAACTCGATTAAATATACGCAGTAGCTCGGTAAAGTATCGGAACAGTTAGCATAGAAAACTTCTACGTGAATATCGTGTGCGTTGTAGAGAATATTTGGAAATTTCATTGATACTCTAACTAGACGCGAATGTCATCTTTGCTGGCCAAATTTCACATCGATTTGCGAATGCGTATACAAGTTGCGAGATATTAGCCGCGAACATATATTTCATTGAAAATTAGTATACAGCGTAAATAATTACCTTAAGCATATAATACGCGTTAAAGGTGGTTTCACCGAATATCGAGGCTTATTAGCATAGTGGTTAATCCACTGCTTAAATACATTTTCATCTCTGTGAAATATACAGGGTGGTTGGTAACGGATAGTACAAGCGGAAAGGGGGTGATTCTACGCGAAAAAAGAAGTCGAAAATATAGAATAAAAAATTTTTTTTTTAATTTTTTTAAAAATCTACAGTGAGATCCGTTATAACGAGACGCGATAAAGTGCACGCGTACCGGGCGAAAATTCAAAGTCGATTTTAAACAAAGCCTCGAACGAAAAATTTTTATTCTATATTTTCGACTTCTTTTTTCGCGTAGAACCACCCCCTTTCCGTTTGTACCACCAGTTACCAACCACCCTGTATAACTTGCTCTGAATGTTTCGTAGCTTCTATACAGGGCGTTTTGTTAGTTGCCAGTGTCTTTCTCGTTAAGTATGAGGAAAAAATGAATGTTCTAAATGAACTATAACTTTTCATATTTCGTAAGTGCAAAAATGCATACTGCAATTGCGCTATTTTTTAAAACCTTCCTTATTTTCGTATAAATCGTCCACAATCTACTCGCCATTGTACGAAAACAATGGATTAAGGTAACGTGGTCGAAAACTGATTAGTTTAAAAGATATTTTAACTTTAATTTCATATCGTAGAATATGACGTAGGAAGAGCAAGGAAAGACGTAAAACACTACTCTTGTATTTATATTTTCTTCATCTTACGTACGATATTGTAGGAAATTCAAAATAAAATCTCTTTCGAGTTAATCAATTTTCGACAATGTTACCCTAACATTTCTTTTCGTAGACTGACAAGAAGATTGCAGAAGATAATCACCTTCGAATAAATTTTGAAAAATAAAATTTGAAAAATACAATTATGATAGCGGTGTCTCGTTACGGTGTTAATGAAATGTTAAAAAGTTTCCTATAACACGCATAATGCTTTCATTCAGAAAATGTTGTTACGAGAATTCGACTACTTTCTCGAGCCATTGTGCTCAGATTGTTCGTTTGTCGACCGACGAATCGTTTAATAAACCATAAATCTGAGCACAAAGGGCTATTCACGTGGAAGAGACGTGGGAACGGTGGTACGAAATCAAAAATGTTCCACGTGAAATTTTTAATAAACGTCCGCTGTTCAAACGACTAAGTCGAAATTGCTGTGTGGTCGTGTAACGTCTGTTATAGTGTGTACGAAAAGGGTGAAAAAATGTTTGGGTGAAAAATTGCGAGAGATTTCATGATGATTTCTCTTGCGGAAAATTTCGAACTTCTCCGTTCTAACGAATTGAATTCCCGATGTTTCCTGAATATTGTACGATGTAAGTAAGAACGAGATTTTTGCCACGAAGTTTCTTAAGTTGTTTGCGTTAGTCTTCACTTCGTTTGAAAATTTCGCTCAGTCTCATCCGAGGAACAACGATCTATTTGCCGTGATAAATTGACTTTACGATGTCTAAAATATTGCATTGAAAACAGATTTCGCAAATGAATTCTCTGAAGCTTTTATTATTAGCTTCTCGACGTATGAAATATCATAATGATTTTCTTTAAAAAGTACTATTTTTCCGCCATCTTCTGTTTCGTTACGAATAAACTGTGAATTTTTATACAAAAGCAGAACCTCGATAGAAAATTGTTTTACAGTAACTGAAAGACCAATTCTTTGGACCAATAAATCAAGTCGATGAAACTTGTGAAATGACGTATTTGTTAGAGTTGTATATTTTTATTCTGCTTCCGTGTGATTTATGAAATATAATTTGCCGATGGAAGTGAAATGTTTATACAAACTAAATTTGAATCGGGAACAAGAGACAAAGAACCGACGATTCTTATGAAAGCTTTCATTCTATGTAAATTTACAAGAAGAAAAAGAGGCATAAGAAAATACAGTAACAAACATAAAAGACGATATTTAAAGGGATACAGCTGCACGAATACATATAGCTTTTGACATTAAAGAAAATTAAAAGAACGGCACGAAGAAGAAATTTCCATCCACCGGGAACGATCCTTCAGAGAACAAGATACTACAGGGAACGTGCGAGGGAAAAGTACATCGGAATATTCAGATTCGTGGAAACGAGTGGTGGAACAATCATTTTGCCAAACAACGTACGTTCTCTATGAAGACTCGGCAAGTTCATTAAAATACAAAGCGTCTACAGAAATGAATTTAATTTGCTGCAGCTGAACGACATTAGTTTTAATTCGCGCGAATCACGCGGCAATAGAGATTATAATTAAAATCGTGAACGAAATGAAGTTCCCATGTTAGGTAATATTGCGATGCGCAAGTAGAATTCCGTGTAACGAGTTTACATTTGCTGGTCGATTCTGTTGAAAACTCGCAAACGATTAATCGAACCGTTCCCACGTTCTTCGTGTGAACGATTCGATCGATTCTCGAAATGCGCCCGGAATTCTTCAACCGGTGATTTGTGATTGATATACCAACCAGATTTACCTTTCTAGTGAAATAGATCGATAGCACTCTGGTCTGTAATTTTGAAACGCGTGTTTTTCCTCCATTTTCAGTCGCTTTGAATTTTTTTCGTTTTTTTTTTTTCACCAATTACGAAACTGAAATTATTTCGTTTTAGTTGGATTTTCCGTTAGTTGCTGTGACGAAATAGCTGGTGATTGAATGGAGATTAATGGAACCATTTAGTATCAGGTACCATTTAAACAGAATTATTCAGTGTTAGTAATATGTAAACATTGATATCGATATTGCTAATGTATTTGAAGCATAGTACTAGTATTATCAATAGATTTTATTACAGTACAGTTGATCGGTGAATTTGAGAGATTTACTTAATATCGATGATTGATGCGTCAATCAGATTTAGTTCTCTCGTGAGTTGTTAGTTTGATAATTCTTCTCTATCCTTAGGATCGTGTATTTTTGCCGATTCCATGTTGGTTTGCATTTTGTTGGCAATTACGCAAATAAATGAAAGTTGTGTTAATTGAATTTTCCAATAGTTTCCGAGATAAAAGAATGCTTTGTGTTTTGTCGTTATTTAGCAAAGTTTAATCAGTTAAATTATTTAGACGTAGAATATTTGAAACAGAGCATCGATTAATTAACTTATTTTAATTGAAGATATTTAGAAACTGAACGGACTGCACACAGATTAACGACAAATCTATAGGATAAAATGCCAATGACTAATCGTGTATATTGGCTTCGAAAAGTATGTCGTCGCTGTATATTTAAGAAAACTGTTAACCGTAGCGTTGTCAGCAGTACAATGCTGTTACTGCAACATCGTTCCTTTGAACGGATGGCATTAACCCAGGTTGGCAAGAAAAAGTACAAGAATGAAGCTTATCGTAGCGAAACGCGTTAAGACTATGTTGCGTACTTTAGCCGAATGAGCCGGTTAGGAGTCGACGGTATATTTGATCCAACTTGTTACCTCGTAGTTGCTGGTTACAGAGTAAATGCAGTGAGCTTAGAAGTTATAAGCAAATCGCTTGAGTACCCATACTCTCGTATATACCTCAGTGCATACTAATAGTAACTTTTATTAAAATATAAGGCACCGGGAGTCAACACGTTTATTATAGATATTAATTTTAAGAGCAGAGCAGCCGTTTTCAAATTTACAAAATTTCAAAGTGTAACTTTTTCGCTTATTAAAATACAAAAAAGAAATGAGAAAGAACAATTAGAATAACAGACACTTTAAAGCATCCGACAAACAGGATTTTTATGATTTAAAAAGGATAGCTTAATATATTGCTCTAAATCCTACAATTTCTTCAAATTTCACAAAATTGTGAAAGGCGAGTGCTGATGGACAAATATTAAGCGTATACAATGTTAAAAAAAAAAAAGAGGATGAGGTGGGAGCCTAACCCCAACCATTTAATTAACTAAAAAAATTGTAAATAATCGCATTGCAAATAATAATTGTAAATATCGCATTAATTTAATGCTTGTCCTTAACAACAATTGATAATAGATTAATATTCGTAATATTATACGTATACATTCTCTTCGCCGTTAATAATAATAATAACAACAATAATAAATCAATAGTCATAACATCATCTTCCATTCTTAATAATTGTAATAAATTAATAGCTATATAATTTATTACGCTTTCGTTTATTTCCAACGTTTGTTACAAATCACGATCTCGCCGCATAATATCCAGCAGAGAATTGCTTTTAACATCAATTGAAAATCACGTTCAAGATCTCTTTCTTACACAACCATATATATATTTCCTCTTAATAAAGAAATCGAATAAGGAACCAGTTTTTTGGTGAAGCGAGAGAAAAATGAGATTCACGGCGGACAGCTAGAGATTTTTATCGAAAATTCCTGTCGTGGACAGCGACGATAAAGTTCAACCGCATCCACGTTCGATTTGTTTTTCGCCCTAAAGCTGATTTAATGCCCTGCCAAAATAGCGGGCCAGGCATTTAATTCGTCATTCGCGGTGCATTTCCGTCCACGTTGCTTCGAACGTTGGATCAACGATTTATTACGAGAAATATTAAATTAGAAAAAATAAAAACATCCAACGACGTTGCCTTTGTACGATTCGCCAAATTTTCCGATTTATTTTCCCCGCGGATTAACATGTCTAATGTAAAACGTTCTGTCGGCAAGTTATTAAAGTTGTTAAAGCTGGGTTAACAGCGTAAATGTTTGTAATCTTGATATTCTTCCAGCTGGCGTTGGTGTGGAGGTAGATTAGATTTACGGTCGAGTGGACAGTCCAGACTTCCAGCATGTTTTATTTATCTATCGTGAAACATTTTCCAACGTTTCAGGATTTCTTTATATTTCGAGTAAACAGCAGAAAATTTACTCTTTATTTATCTATTTACTCCTCATATTACTAATTCCTGAGTATTACTAGAAATTCTGTAATTAGATGTTACTACAGACTATTACTTTTAATTTATGTTTTGTACCAAGTTGCAAATCAAGGGACAAAATATCAGCAATTTTTTAAATTTTTAACCTTTCACCCGCAACCTTACTTTTACTGACGTCATTTGCATACTGGGTCTTTTAAGTGCACGCAGATTCTTTTAGTATTTTCTGTTTTAAAATATCTTTCAATATCACCCAACAATTTTTATTTAGCCTGTTACCTTAGTCTCTTTAAGCGAAGTTAAATCTGAACGAAAAATATGGCAAACGTGAAAAATTATCTAAAGGTGCTGGTTGAAAACGATCCTGTAGATGGAGAGTTAAGAAATGATTCTTCCTATGCTTGGAAATATTTCTTTTTATATTAGGTCGTCCGGAAAGTGTCTTTCTTTTACAGATACGTCTTTTACAACGATGTATCTTTATACAAACATGGAACCTAATCTATCAAACGTTGTGATCCTTATTTCGATAGAACAAAATGGATCGTACGTAATTCGATAAAATAATATAAAACGGAAAATGTGCATCCATTATTTCCTTCTGAAACGAAAGAAACTTTTCGGACGACCTAATAATACATAATACTTGATATAAAAAAGAAAAGAAAATAAACATAATTCACTGACATAATATAAAGCGTAATTCAGTCAATTTTACGTTCACATACATCTCATTGTTAACGACCAGGGAAATCAAACAGACATTGTTTATGGTTCACCCGATATCTCTTAGGCCTTTCGTCCACGATACTACAATAATATGAGTCTCTCGCGATTCAAATCTTTCGTTGACTCATGTGCCGCTACAAGTAAAATGTCTGTAATTAAATTTCGCGTTTTTTAGGCGACTCTTTAATACTTTGAAGACCGTGTGCTCAGTAGCCTGAATTCGCACGTATTTTTGAAGCGATTGAAAAGGTTCAAATGGTCGCTCGGAAAATTCGTTTCGATATACATTTATTGAATTATATAGGCGCTATTTTGTTCCACAACCATTTTCCATTTTGCATACAACTTGAATATTCCATCCTTGCAAAACTTCTCTCTCTCTCTCTCTCGCAGGTTTTTCCGGTGAGCAACTTTTCAATATGAGTTTTTACGTCGGCCAAGAAGTTCAAAATCGGAACGAACTTTCCGACCAGCATTTAACGAGTGTAATATTTTATTAGAAATCAACGAGCACGTTCAACGATACTTCCAGTGACGTTTTTCAGTGTGCTATGCTTGAAAACAATTTGTGAAACAAGGAAGCATAGAACATAGGGAGGGCAAAACGACGGGAAGCAAAAGTGAAAAACGAAAGCGTAAGAGGAACGTAGGAGGAGGGAAGAAGACTCGCGACGTCACCATAAAGCCGGACAATTTTCTCTCTATGTAGGCTCTTTCTTCACGGGGAAAGAAGTGGAAACATTGGTGGGCAATTGCCGTTTACTGCGCGGAAATGCAATCTCATTTTCACGGACGACGTCTCAAAAAGTGAAACACGCTTTCCTAAGAACGACGACCTTAATACCTGCCGCTATTCTTGTCGCGATTTAGCATTCGCCATTTCCACCTAACAACTGTTCGACGAGCTCGCCAATATCCGAGTGTAATCCAATTTCATATGCTGCTTCGCCTATTGTTTCTATTTATTTTGTTGCCACCTATCTATATTGTTTATATTGTTTTATCTCTACATGGATTATACGCAAGGTTATCTGAATCTTTTTGCGTAATAATTTATTGACGATAACGTTAATGAACTGATAAGTTCTAAATTGTAAGTCGCAGACTTTCACGTTAATCTCGATATTAATAGATCGGTTACAGATAGATTGATAAATAGGATTAATAGACTTCTAGATATATAGAAACAGATATAAAGACTTCTCTGTCAGTTTGAAGAATCGTTGCTGTTAGATAAAAGGATTTATTGAAATTGCGATGTGTTTCTGTCGTTTGACTTGTATTTCGTAAAATTTCGCTAATGATATTCGGTTGAATTACACGAGTAGATTCTGATACTAAAATGAAAGAAAATTGATGGAATTCATTTTGCAATCAGACGTATTGTGTTACTGAAAGCATAGAAGCATAAAATATTAGCAATTTAGATCTTTTGCAGAGGATAGAAAAGTATTGCTGAATAATCAAATAAAAATTCTCGAATAACAATTCTTAATCTATGTTATAATAATGCGCTGAATTGTTAACGCATAAAATATTCGTCATTTTGGTTTTGTATCAAGTACAGAAAAGCCGATCATGAATAATTAAATAAAATTACCCGATTATGAATATTAAGGTGTACGGTATAACGCAAAGAATTGTTTGGAAACTTGGTAACATTTCCGACGATCGATATTAAATGCTGTTGTCTAAAAGGTTTGGCGTGATCGGACAAGGATTACCAGGTTGACTGACAGGTTTTAATTAAACTTTATCAAAATGTTTGGAACTCGATTTTTGGACACGGTCGCAAATTGCGTAAGTTGGAAATTTAAAACCCTAGAAAATTAGGAACATGTAGTAGATTATTGAAAATACGAAGAATGATTAATTATGAGAGACGTTTAAAACAGAAAGAGATATTTTATTCGCTAAATTAAATTGTTAAAGAAATATCAATTTAATTTTCTTCGATAGAATATAATATGCCTGTTTTTACGCGTATAATTTGTATCCACAATATGAAGTCACTCGTAGATAGAAAGTACATAAAATTTATGGATTGTAGATTTTTACAGAATTTATATAAAGGATAAAATTTCTTCCGCCTCTACATTCCGTCACAAAACGATCGAGGATTTTATTTTAACGTGGAAAAAGATGGGGAAAAATGTTACTGAATTGGAGATTTTAATCTTTTTCGATATTATCTTACACTTGATTTAATTGAAAATTGAGTAAAGTTAATAGCCTAATAAAAGGAAGATAAGAAATAATGAATCAAGAGAACCTATTAACCCTTGTCTTAACTTTTCCAATAAAATTCCACGGATTTTCTTGTACGAATTACTTGGTCAAAGGAAATTCACCATCTGTCGAACGTAACCAAGCACTTTGCTGCCAGTTGCGCTGGATTTTTCCAGCGATCACCCGGGATTTCACTAATCCACACACTTAGTGAATACGACTCGTCGAATTTCACTGGATGTTCGTCAGGATCTTCGTTAGATACAAACTCTATTGCACGACGTGTACCCTCCTACGCCCTTCTAGATTTATCTGTTTAATTAATTCTCATCCAATTTATTTTTATTCCCTGTGCAGGTAATTCACGAAAATATTCTATGATGTTGTCACGCACTAAAATATTTTGTAGTCTGTCTTTCATAAATAAAATGGAAATATTACAGCATAGGAATTAGGAATGAAAAAATAGAATTGTTAAACTATTCACCAGGCAACACATGTTAGCAGACATTCGAATTAAAAATCTCTTCGACGCGATCATTTCTTTGCTTATAATCTGCTTGATTTTTAATGTCTCATTTCTCTTGCAAAATAAATTATATCATGTACGTGTATGAAGAAAAAATCAAGATTAAACTTATTTAAAATTGATCATTAAGATCGCATAAAATCGAGCGTTAAAATTGTTTAAAATAGATCAACATGTAGATCCAAAAATACGTAAAAAATCTACGTGTACATGTACATAAACAATGGGCAAAAAATGTCCTCGCCATTGTCTCCATCATTACACCAACGACATCATGAACATCATTTATATTTCCATGCAGAGCACCGCCACCATTCGCGTGATTATCTTAACCTCGACAAAACACCCTCCATCCACATCTCCGATCGCAGAAACAATCTGTCAGAAGACGAAAGATCCATTAGAAAGCAACGAAAGCTGCTTTCTTTCCCCTTCCATCGCTCCACAGCTTTTATCTTCAACCTCCTTATTCGAAGCTCTCGCCAAGCGGCTGGTGCCTTCATTAACATCGCAAGCAGATCGAAAATCTAGTTGTCGAATACTCGTTTCGACGAATCTTTTTCCCTGGAACAGAAATTACACGAGCGTCGCTCAAAGGGATCACGCGATTCCCAATGGAAGGGTCGTATGTGACCCCAACTCTTTCTCTCGCGGTCTCTCTTCATTCTTTCAAAGCCTTCTGCTTTGCAGCGATTTATAAAGTCACGCGTGCGTATGCTCGTTTAGCTGAGCGTGACAGAGCCATCGACCAGGAAATTCGAACTGTTCTTTGGTTGGCTAAGTTTTATTGCCTTGGTTCGATTTGTAATTTTCGAATTTGAAATTTCAGTAGTCAGGGTAGAAGGTTAGAAATAGTATGCTAGAAATTGGAAAGTATTTTCGTAGATGATATGATAAATATTTGACGGTGGAAGTTGTATGGATGATTTTTTAAGTTTTAATAATAATCGGTAAATTGAATGTTCCTTTTTTCTAATTTTTAGTCACGTGTTCAAATATTCTTCTAGTGCAGGGAAATTCGTGTTCCGATAATTTTGAATGTGACGTCACTTTGATTTCCTAACTTTGTACAATTGCAAAAACAATCAAATAAATATAATGAAACTACGATTAATGAAAAATTTCGAGATGATCGTCTATAAGAAAAAATTGGTGAACGAGAAAAGATCATCGAAGTAAATTATTATATTTGTAGTAACAAATTTTTGTTCCTATTTTATGTTAACATTGTACAAACTTAAAATAAATGATTTTCTCTTATATGAAATATAAAGTTATTCGAATAGCGTGTCTGATGATTAATTTGGATAATCTAGGTCTTAGTATGTTGAAGATAGATAGCAGCAAGTGGTACATGTAGATAACATGATCCGACAATATACGTCAGAGAAGTAACACTGTTAAAACTTGTCAAGTGGTACAGCCCGCGCTTTATCAGACAGGTGCACGGCCAAAGCTCGATCATGCAAGTGCATCAACACTGAATATCCTCGTACAAGTAGTACGATTAAAAGTTTACCTAATACAATCGTGATTTCTATCATGCCAGTAGTACAAGTAAAAGTCAAGTAAATCATACAGATAATAAAATCACGATTTATTTTCATAAAGTTCATTATTACGTTAAACATATTAAATGAACATTAATCGATTGTAAATTTACAGGACGTTTAGAAAAGTTACTTTATTTTCATCGATTTTGAATTGATCTTTGTTGCTTTACTCGAATGATTGAAACTATTCGAACATATTGCTAGAACACGATTTCATCTTATCAGAAATGTGATCAACAACAGCATAAGTTTTATAAAATGAAAATCGCTTTTGACAAAAGGAAGGTTTTGACGCATTTAACAAAAGGAAGAACCGGTACAAGAACTTTCAATGTAACAACGACACTTTCAAAAAGTTAATTCTTTATCACTGCGAAGATATTGCGCTGAGAAAATAACGACATATTGGCAGCGACAATGGCGCCAGCTGTTTGAAAAGATCGTAGGGAAAATAAATAATAAAGTTTAACGTGGAAAACGAGCGGTCGCAAGCCACGAATAAGTTAGACAGTTGCAAGGCAAAGTGCATAAACCACTGGCCTCTGGTCATTCGTTGGCTCGCAACTCAAAGTTTGTTACACTTCTTCGATTTCTTCGTACGGTTGTGTAACGGTGAAAAGAACGTAGAATTGGAAGGCAGACCGTTAACTTTGAACGAGCTTGATGTTAAATTCAATTAATTAAAATACCGTACTATTTTCGTGTTTCAAGTCGTGGCGTTACGATCAAAGCAGTGGAATGTTTTCGCTCGAGTTTTGAAGTTGAAATTATATCGCAAAATTCGAGACAAACGAAAGAGAGGAGAAGGTTGAATTTTTGTCGAAAAGATAGATTTTCAAGGAAATAATAATCTCTGTAACGACGAAGACTGGATCAATTCTGACACAATTCTGACATATTCTTTATGGTTATTGTCCTCTACGTTACATTTACCAGGATAATACTATTCTTCTACTTTCTACGTTATTGTTATAGCATTCTAGACTTTAAACTTTCATAGCAGTTGGATGACATGTTCCTGATTCTTCGGGTTTCAGTCGTGTTATTAGTTACTAGTCACACGAAAAATTATATATATAACATTATTATGATTATTATTAAAATTATATATACAGGGTGGTTGGTAACTGGTGGTACAAGCGAAAAGAGGGTGATTCTACGCGAAAAAAGAAGTCGAAAATATAGAATAAAAATTATTCGATTGAGGCTTTGTTTTCGAGAAAATCGACTTTGAATTTTCGCTCGGTACGCGTGCACTTTATCACGTCTCGTTATAACGGATCTCACTGTAGATTTAAAAAAATTTTAAACAAAAAAACTAAAAAAAAAATTTTTTGTTCTATATTTTCGACTTCTTTTTTCGCGTAGAACCACCCCCTTTCCGTTTGTACCACCAGTTACCAACCACCCTGTATATATATATAAAATATTATTGGTTTATCAGACTATATGAATAATTTCATTTTTTAAGTGAACGTGATTATCGTATAGCATCTTTCACTTAAATATAACCAGTAGTTGGTATTTATATTTTACACGGTGTAACAGCTATTTGATATTCGTTACTGCGTTTGGATTTATATCAATATTAAGTTCTCTTTTTTCGCCTAGCTTGGTATGCATGAATTTTAAAATACGTATGAATGCGAAACGAGTAACCGTTTCTCAGTATAATTTCCTTCACGTCTGCACCGCTCTTTTCAAATCTAATCTGTAGGAACGCTTCTTAATATTCGCTATGCCAATGGAATATTATAAAATATATCCGAAAGTAATATGAAACGAACGCAATTACTTTTGGATAGGGGTAACAGAAAAAGGCAATTAAACTATCAAAAGATGTTCTTCGATTATTGTATTGTGTAAAATGGAAAAAGAAATATTAAAATTGCGAAAGAAGAAATGAAAAATTGGAATAAAAATGTTGTCAAATTTCCCTACTAACAAAAAACCTTTACATTCATTCTATTCGCAATTCTACCAGATCATCTTAAACTTTTCACAAAGAATTTTAATATTCGCTTCTAAAAGCACAAATACGATAAAAATTGCAGTCAGAATTATTTTAAATTTTTTGAAATCCATCGCGAAGAATTACTATAATTAATGTTGAATAGCTGATCGCTATTTTTTCCAATTATTTCAAATCCTTCACAGTCGATGCTAATCGCTTATTTCTGCAAACACGCAAACCCGAATTCCGATCACGATTGTGCAGCGGTAGGATCCCGTAGAGCGAGTGAAAAATGTTTGGCTCAGAATGATTGATATGGGAATGATGAGCTCGTGGTCTATGAAGTTATACCTCTGAAAGAAGAGTGTTTGGTGTAATTGAGAGAGATCATGTGAACACAAAATTTCGTCTGAGTTTACCTCGAATCTTTTGTAAATATTATTATGTCAAGTGAAAGAAATATTTAAACTAAAAAAAAAAAAAAAAAAAAAGAAAGGAAAAGAAAGATAGAAGAATAGAGAAAGAGGGAATAAGAGTGAGCAAAGATGAACTCCTACGAAGTATGTATGCGTGGAATAGTTAATAAAGAATTATTGCTGCATTTAAGAGTTGAGTATACGAAATGAGGGAAGAGAAAGGGAAGCTTTTGAGAGAATTGAAAGTGGACAATGCACAACATTTGGTTTAAATTATTTCAAATATTCCCCAAGATATTCGTATTCTTAAAAGCTAAAGGCAAAATCTAATCAGAATTATTGTACATTTTCTACATTGCTTTTTATTTTACCTCGGTTTATCACAATCCTTCTTCCCTTTATCTAAATTCTTCGTACATCCAAAGTTTTCCAATTCCTTGCTTCTGTTCTTATTTTGTCACGATCTACCACGAGTTCTCCTTCTTTTATTGAAATCGCTCCACATTTCCTATGCTTCCCATTTCTTTTATCAGAATTCCATTTTTGTCTTCCATCATTTATAGTTGCAGAAATTTTATTCGTTCTTCCGTTCAAATTGTCCAATATCTTTTGTACCTTCATTTATTCTATCGCAAATTCGTTCTTTTTTCATTTATAATCGCATCAATTGCTTGTATAGTTTACTATAAGTATATACATTAGAACGAAAAATTTTAACTATAGTACCTACTGATTCATAGCAATTTATGTAATTTCGTACTTCCTGTATCGATTTCTTTCGTCCAAGTTCTTCGTTCCTCTTTACCACAATTTATTGTAATTCCTTTTCCTCTTACAAATTCTCCCCATTTATTTTTCTTCTATCTTTCGTCACAACTTATACCTCTCGATATATCAAATAATATTTCAAATTCATACCAATCATAATAAACGAACACGTCGAATCACAATCTCGCTGGATTCACTCAGTTATCAGCAACAACATTTGACTTGAAGGAAAACATTTTACTGATTTAACAATACCCCAAACAATCTTGTAACTGTGTGTAGACGCAAGAATAAAGTTTTCGTGTCTGTTCAGTGGAAATTGACGAAATGATACCGAACCTATCCGAAACTCGACTCACGTAAATCTGGAGGCACACATGGTAGAATAGCGAGTCACGTTGCAGCGAAGACTTCGATAATACCATCCGGTCTCATCATCGATTCTAGACACCGTGAAGCATATAAAGAGATTTCGTTCGAGCCTTTGACATTGCACGTTCTTCCAAAACTCACGTACTCAGAAGTTTATGATTATTTGTATTATTATCGTTGTGTAAATCGACCTCCTTTGACGCTATTACGAATAGATGAACAAATTCTTGAATGTTAGATAAAAATTTGTATTCTGTTATCTTTGAAAAAGTGAAAGGATGGGGCTACGAAACATTTTCGGCGCCAAATTAGAACGATTATTTTACTATGTCAATTTTAAATTATAATTCAAATTTGTTTCGAATTACGTACGTGGTCTTTTCCCAAGGTAATAACATTTTATTTTCATTTTTCTACTTTATTTCATCTTAGGAAATTATTAGTTAGCCAATCACGGCTTTTTCGATATTTTTAATGACACATATGGACGATGATCTTCGTATGATTTTTCGTTCCGGAGAATAAGAGGAAGTGGAATCTTCTTTGTAACTGAATTCGAATAATTTGACGCGAAAGAGGAGTTAAAATTGCGATTAATCGATTTTGTATTAATTGCGCTAATTAAGATGTGATGTAACAAGAATATTGTAAAAATATAGTAAGATACCTATGTCTGAATATAACTTCTAACTTTTAACTCTGGAAACAATTAATTAAAAAGATATTTTCACTTCAATTTCTGTCACCTTTAACTTCTCTAACTTTTATTTTCAATCTTTTTAACTTTTGTAGAATTTAGTATATGAAAACCTAGAGAAATGTAAACGTGTAATAAAATGTAGAATTTTGCTTCGTGTCTGTTCGTTCGCTTTAGAAGCACATTTAAAAACATGACCTCAGTTTTGGATCGTTCTGTATCTTGCGTGATGAGACATTTAAGAAACAAAAAGAACTCTCTTCAGCTTAGAGAATGAATCTTTAAGAATTCTTCTGTGCTCGACTTTCGAGAATTTCTTCTCCGCTCTTTAACGAACTTTGCTCCGAGCTTAGAGAATCGTGTTAGACTTTGCAAAAAGAATCTTTGGATTTCTCTGGATGTTTAAGAATTCTCCTTTTCTTAACATTTGCATGATTTTGTCTGAACTCTGTGATGGATCTTTATGCGGATTTAAGAAAGTAAAGAAGCTCTCTAATAAACTTAGAAAGCAGGATTGTGAAAAAAAGAGGGATGTTCCTTGCTGCAGCTTGAAAGAATTCTTTGTTGTTACGCTTTCGAGAGTTTTCTCTGGAATTAAGAAACTTCACTGTAGTTAAAGAAAGAATCATTCCTCTTAAATTTATAATCATTTCCACTCTCGTGGAATTTCCTCTGGTATTTGAAGAAACGAATTTTTATTGTTGTACATCACGAAGAATTCTTTTCGGTAGAAATTCAAAAAATTTCCTCCGGATTTTTTAACAAATTTCTATAGATCAAAATATTGTTTAGGATATAGAAGAGATATATATTCTCTATTAAATAATTAATAATCCTCCTTTTACAATAATTTGTTATATAAGTAACATAAATAAAACAACAGGCATTTTTCACAGTAATTACTAGAGGAGATAAAAATGATTAAAAATTTCGAAGAATCGTTCTTTCGAATTTTTCGTCGAATATTCGCTGTGAATACGTTTGTCATTCGTATTTGTCGAACATTTAAGTCAGCTGGACTTAACTAAACTCCGAGCACACGGATAAACACTATAGCGGTCAATGTGTTTGCGCCGGCAGTTTGCGGTTGCACGGCAAACGAACCACGAAGCTCGTAGCGTCGTGTTGTTTAATCTCGATAATAAAAACCGTGCAAGATTCGTTAGCAATAAACGGATGTTGGAACAGATACGTAGTACTCCATCGTTTGAGTAGAATGTGAATCTGCGTAGGATTTTTAACGAAATATATTATTTTCTAATTATAAAAACGTCACAAAAATAACGTTACGTATCATGTTACATTATTTCCAAATATTTGTATACAGAAATTTGTATACAGAAAAATAAAAAATCAATGTAATTCCTTCATTAAAATCACCTTATTTCCGCTATTACTCTAAACATCTTACAACCATTAAATAAGACAAAACTAACTAACATTAAAACTATCTTATTCCCCTTATTATACTGGACAAAAATAAAACTAACTAAACACCACTCAACAACTTCTAAAACTCGATGTAAATCCTTTTTCAATCCTTTCCAACAATCCTGAAACACCTCGAAAATATAAGTAAACCCATTGAGTAGCCGCATTTCTTTAACCGATAACGAGGACAAAGTTTTCCAAAAAGATACTAAGGAAACATCAACGATAGAGGAAGACTTCGCCATTTTCGCTATTATCCCTATTCATCTCACCCCGTTTGTCGTTTCCATCCATTCATTCATCCCCGTAGCGATCTCTCGAGCATCTATTTGTTCTTCGCTTTCCCACCATCCGACGCTCCCTAATTTTTCCTCGGTTTACACGGTTCCTTCCGCCGGTCGATTTTCGTTCAACCCTCCATTCACCGCGAAACGCACCCCAGCCTTCCACGCCCTTTGTCCCTTTATCGTCCGACCGGTTACCGACTTCCTACAGCCTCTGGCAAAATTAACAATAGCCAGCTTTCCGTCTGTTAATTTGCTGCGGATTTTTAACTGCAGCCCACTTGAAGCTCGCGGAAAAAGCCTCCCTGGCATTCTCCCTTCTATTCCATTGTCTCTCCCTCTTTCTCGGCCTCTCTGTATTCTCTCTTTCTTCTCTTATCTCCCTCTAACGTCTCTTGCCACTGCAACCGTGGCACACGCTGCCTCGATGCTCTAAAGACAGGCCTACCTACCCCTAGAGTCGATGCTCACGCTCTGATCTCGCCGTTTCGTTGCTGTTATCGCGTCCGTCTGACGAGTCGTCGAGAAACACGAGCAATGATTACCTCTGGATCGAGGGAAAAAGTTTTGAGTGCCAGTTTATCCTCTACTTGGAAAGCATATCACGGTGTTCCATGGGATCAAGTATATGGGTATGTGTATTGAATATGGAGGGTGATGGTGCGAGCAGCGTTCGCTGTTCGGTATTTCAGAGGCAGCCAATTTCATTAGCGAGCTCAATGGAGGGCTACTCAATGCTATTAAATAGCCCTCTTAGCCTTTATTTAGCCTTTTATTCTTTTCATTAATATATATTATTTTATTAAATTATTGTATGTTTTTTATTATTTTATCTAGTCTTTTATTCTGATATCTTATTTTATTTGTTTTTGGCTCGAATTGATAAGTTGTCTTTACTGATTAACTCGTTGTCTTTATTGTAGGTTGGTTAGGTTTTGGTTAGGTTCGTAGAAACTGAATGACTGGCTATTATAATATATATATTAAATATATATATTTTGATTGAACAATCGGTTATTTCAATATACCAATCGAAAACGATATTTATTACGTTCATATGGACTGGACAAATTATGAAATTTAATTATTTGTTTAGAAATTTGCCAAGACCGAAAAGGGGTAGCAAAAGACAGACAAGTAATTGTGTTAATCTTGACAAGCAGGTGAACACTCTATAGTAAAAGTAGGATGATTAATGTGTAGAAAGAAATAGGAAAAGCTCGGAGGAGGAAAAAGATTGGAGGGGTAGTGGAAGGTATAAATGGTAAAAATAGAAGATTCTCTGCAAACGGTGAAATTGGCGTTGCTTTTTTGTAACCACCTTAATGCTTTTTGTTGGTATCAATTAAGCAGGTGCAGATGGTTAACGAGTATCTTTTTCATTTCTAAGCTTTTCGATAACGCTTTAAAACTGTTGATTCGTGGATGTAGTACATACACAAAATTTTAGAATTTATATTGCATATATATATTCGTATATTCCTCAGATCAGTAGTATAACCGTACGAAACAGTAATACAATCACGATCGTCGCAAAAATAATAAAACTGAAAATTTCTAATACAAAATATGACGAATGAAATGCTTATTGTAAATGCTTAAGAAAAATGTTCTAATTAATAAGAGAAACGTGGTAATGACTTTTTCGCAGTGGTATATTTGTAACACTTGTCAGACAAGTAGTACAGCTGACAGTACCACAACTTTAACGGTGCAAAAAGTCTAACTGAAAGTTTAACAGTCTATATAGTACAATCACGATTTTTGTATCACAAGTAGTAGAACGTATTTTCTATCTCTCTCCTTTCTTTCTCTGCAGGAATTTTTATTAATAAAAGAGACACAATGATTTTCTTTTAGTGACGCATCTATGACGTTTGTCAGACAAATAGTACAGGAGACGGTTTAATGATGCAAGTAGAACAACCACGACTTCGTCCATGTAAGAAGCCTAAGTGAAAATTTAATAACGCAAGTAGCATAACCACGACTTCGTACGGCGTACAAGTAGTCGAAATGGAAGATTTATCAAACTCGTAACCTTACTATAACTTTGTCGTACTGGCGCACCAGCGGAAAGTTTTATTACACACATATAAGTACAATGAAAACTTGTACTTATATAAATTATGAAATTCGTACTTGTATATTTCGTGTCGAGATACTTTTCATGATTTTTCTTGGATAGACTGGTAACTCGTTTAAATCGTTATGAAACTTTATGATAGGAAAAACGTTCGTTATTCTAAATCGGATTTTAGAGACACTGGAAAAATATTTTAATGACAAAAATGAAGAAGTCAACAGCGATGTAATGAACGAATCGTCAGATTGGTGAGAAATAAACACGAGTAACAAAGAGTATTATATCGCAGACTAATTACATTTTAGTCAAAACAATTGATATCTTCCCTTCCAAAAAAAAACTTTCACGTGACTAAAATACAAATTATGTTATACATTTTTAATTGTCATATTACTGTGGGCATTTTCACGATTTCTAAATAATACACATCTCAAAGTATGATCGATGAAACAGACAAAATAAATCTACGTTAAAGTGTCGCAGAAACTGTCACTCTACATTGAATGAAATAATACAAATAACTCAATTATCATCCAAGTAGTATAAGTCAAGCATTATGATCATATCTGTAATATCGATATAGTACACTTGAAACCGTAATTGTACGAAGAATGCAGATAAATTTGATTTCAATGAAGTCGCAGAAATATCACTCCATTCAACCAAGTAGTCGATTATCATTCAAGTGGTACAAGTCAAACATTATGATAATTTCTACAATTTTTAATTAGTACACACTTCCAATCACGATTGTACGGAGAACGTAAATAAATTAGATTTTGAACAAGTCACAGAGACATTATTTCGGTAGCTTACAATTTTTTCCAAGTAGTTTACATTACATGCAAGTAGTACGAGTAACTCAATCATCATTCAAGTAGTATAAGTCGAGTATTATAGAAACTTCCATGATTTCTACGTAACGCGCTCTTAAAGTTACAATCGAACAGACAACACAAGCAAAATTTGACCTTAGAAACCTCTTCGGAAATCATCTCTTCGATGAACCAAATACTCGAACTGATTCAATCATCGTCCAAGTAGTATAAGTCCATCTATAATCAGATTTAAATAAGGACAGACTTAGCACCAGAAAGAAAACACAGCAACGAAGGAAAAAGACATTGGCTCTTCAGCCAGGATAGAAGAATCTCGAGGAAATTAGCATATCAAAGGCTGGCAAACTATTCGACTGGAAGACTCGCGTCCGCGGACCAGTTGTTTGCCGAACATTAATGTGATTTCTCTTTGCCGAGTTGAAACGACGTAATTGAAGAGGATGTCGGTCGAACGTTTCTCTCTGTTCGCTTCTAATAAACCCCGCAAGGCGACAGCTACAAATCATATTTCCATCTCATTTCCCGTATTCGTGTCAAGCGTTCTTCTTCAAGGCTTGAGACCTCGTGTCTCGTCGACCGTCCAAACAGACCCGGGGTAAATGTTTCTCGAGCGATGCGAGCTACGAGCAGAGCAAGGGTCTGAAGCGTTCGATGGAAAAAACACAAAGCTCTGGAGAAGCTTCCATCGCTTTTTAGTAATTCTTCCCTTCTTTGTTCCTTATTCGATGGTTTTGCCGATGGTTGACGAAGATAGGAGATTTTGTGAAACAAAAATGCTTGGATAGATGTGTCGGGATCGTTACCTTGAAATTTTGAAGACAACTATTACGAGAATGAAGTGTAGTGGTGGATCATTGTAGAAGAAAATTGTCCGAAATGTTGCGTACATTTAAGCCACTCAGAAGCCAAACTGATTCACTTCATCTTTGTGGATCCTTCAATTTCAGTGTCTAGAAATATAGTCGGCGTTCATAAATATGTAATCAGCGTTCGATTTCTCGACAAATCTATAACTCACTTCCATGAGTTTATTTGTTGAAATAAGGTTGTCTAAATAATCCTAAATCCCAATATGAATTTTAAAGAATGATGTTTATATATAGAGTTTTCCTGCGTCGTCTTCTAAGCAACAATACTTGTGGTTAATGAAATTGAGAAATCGCTAGGTTTTTAACCAATTAATTTTCTGGCAGGACAGAACAGTCGATAAAAATTCTGCTACTTTATAAAATTACTTTACTGAAATCACCTCGATCCGCCCAAAAATTCCACATAAATCAAGTTCAAATAAAAATTCTATTTCGTGAAACAAAACTCCATTTCATGTAGCGTCACGAAGAAATCCTAAACAAGACATCGAATGAATGAAGAAAGTTGACGATGTCGATCAACAGAAACACCTTCGACACAGACAAAAATCCTGTATTTTCCATCTGGTGGCGCGTGAATCTTTAAAATCAGAACTCGGTGAGAGGATCCGCGAGAACGTGAAACAGGCAGCTGGTAAAAACCTTCCGATTCAAATCGATTCAAAGTAGAAAAACTGTCGAAGGCCGAGGGGCACGTCTGTAATAACGAAACTCTCGTTTTACTGTTTATTACGTATTGTTCATCTCGACGAGCTTTTTTCACCGCGTTGCGTGCTTTTTCATTTTCTTTCCGGTCCTTCCGCCAATTAAGCGAAACAACGCGACGTACGCCATGTTACCACGAATAAACTTGTCCCAATGGATATAGTTCCTTCATTCTGTGATGAAGCCAGGCTTTGGTTTTAGAGTTAGTTGGACGAGTGGTTGCAGATGTTTAATAGTTTTTTTTCAATTTTTTTTCTTTTTGTTGTATTCTGATGAAAACTCTTCGATGTTTATTTTGAAGGAAAAAATTGGTTCTTTTCAAGGAGGTCGTGCTTCTTCATTAAATGAAGGTAAAGTGGTTTGAGTTTAATCTAAGCTTGGGTAAACGCTTTCGCACGAAGCCCGCAAGTGTTTGTTAATTTTAGGATGGCTTTGCCAAACCTAACCTATATCTAATGAAGTTATTCTTAATTAAATGAGATGAGCGACATATGTGGATTAGTAGACAACGTAGAATTTGATTTTCTCTGGACTGAGAATTTTATAGTAGTCTCACGTGGAACAAAGATTAAAGTTCTTCATCCCTTTTCTTCTTATTCTTCGTACTTTGCTGTCTTCCATTTATTTAATACTTGTATCAATTTATTTATTCCAGTATCCTTTATTTCCAGTCGTTTAATTTATTCATTTACTTCGACCTTATCCTATTCTTGTATTTTATGATAATATCTCTATATTTTTATTATCTCGTTAATGATTTTAAATCTACCGATATTTGTTTGTTATTATCCAGAAAAATGCTTACAGTTCGAACTATATACCCCGTGTAATAAAAGCATTTTCTCGTCAGCTCCGCAGTAATAAAAGTGTGAATGAATCTGAATCTATCAAACTAAATTCTACAAGCACCTTTCTCTTCTCGAAATTTGTCTCTACCCAGACAATGATCAGGAATATCTGTAGCGAAACTCTATAAAACGCGATTATTTGCAACGAAATGAGATTATAAGTCTCATAAAAGACTAATTTTCTTTTTTACCAGATGCACACCGTAGGCTGTTCGTCACGAGAATGTGGGTTGATTCCTGGACAGAAATAATATTCGCGAAAATGAAATCCAAAGTTCACTTTGTAATGCCTCTAACGAGATTACTCGCGATGAATAACCGTCACATTAACCTTTCATTCCCCCTAATTCGCTTCCTGTCGTTTTTAAAGGTCTTCAGTTATTTTTATAATTTCGCAGCGGATGAGTCGTTCCTTTGGAATTTATTTTCCACTCGCGATTCGCAGGTTTCATCTTCTTTCCGATAACAGATAGCAAACTGTTTACGAAGCCATTCGATATCTTTTTAAGTTCCTTTTCGAGCGAAACGTTCCTCTTACTACGAAACGTACGTGCTCGATTTATTATTCAACCGTATATTTCGCGTTATTTTTGATTCCATCATTAAGAATCAGGAAGTGGAAGTAATGCGTAGAAATTGTATAAACGTGATATGAATGTTCGATAACGCTTTTAATCAAGAATATGTTATTTATTATTTTTGGATAACCCAGTTTCTTGACACAGTGAGTTAACTATAATATTTCAATTAAATGAAATTATTACGGTAAATTCGATGGCAATAGCTGTTTAAATATCGGCAGGTAGCGTGTAATTTTATTAAAAACAATAATATGTTATTTATTATTTTTGGATAACCCAGTTTCTTGACACAGCGAGTTAACTATAATATTTCAATTAAATGAAATTATTACGGTAAATTCGATGGCAATAGCTGTTTAAATATCGGCAGGTAGCGTGTAATTTTATTAAAAACAATAATATGTTATTTATTATTTTTGGATAACCCAGTTTCTTGACACAGTGAGTTAACTATAATATTTCAATTAAATGAAATTATTACGGTAAATTCGATGACAATAGCTGTTTAAGTATCGGCAGGTAGCGTGTAATTTTATTAAAAACAATAGAAAGAATATCCTTCGATCATTAAAACTGTCCGAGAAATGTCGTTGTATTCGAAAGCTGTATGTTTCGTTTAATTAAAGAAAAAGTCTTACCGTGAAAGTATATCGATATTTATAACAATATCTATAATTTATATTTACAAACTTCATAGCGGAGGGAAAATAATATTTTACAAATTTTTTAATCATTCACGATATATATCAACCAGGCTGCGAAGTTTATAGGAAATTTAAAGCAAAAACTTACACAGTGCATAATACGCAAAAAATACATAAAATATCCACGCTACGGTATTCTTTATAATGTTTAGTAGATAGAACTAATTTACTACATATAAAGTTCCATCTTTTTAATTATACCTACAAAAATACGAATTTGCATAAACATCTTCAGTTTGATCACGATAAATAAAATACAAAAATAAATGATATTATTAAATTATATATTAATACTGATATTATTATGCGAATAATATTATCATATATGAAATGAAAGTATGGTAATTATTTTACGCTTATGGAGTAGCTATACACTGTCCACGTGGTTAATGTATACTTCTAGCGTACTGTTATTGTATTACGTATTTACCGTCCACATAGTTAATGCACACTTATGGCTTGCTGTTTAATGGTGGTGTAATATCGACTGTTTCTACTGTAACGAAAGGGTTGTAGGGGTTTATACGTGGCTCTCGTCTAGTCCTCCATATGGGACCTCTTTCATAGCCAAACTAAAATGGCTCCAAACAATTTATATATTACGTTATTGCATTATAAATATTTCTACCAGCTAATCCCTATCCATACGTATAATTTGACCTAAAATTGGACATTTTTCATGAAGATAAGAACTTCCTGAATCGATGTACAAATAGAAATAATATGCTTTCTTGACTCGCGTAAAATATGTGATATTTAATTTCAAGAAAATTGTCAGAAATATTAGTGTCTATTTACATGTAAAATCATGCAAAACCCATGTCCCTGTATATTTCTTGAAACAGTGAAATATTTAAAAGAAGTTAAGAATGTTATGAAACGAACGAATAAACAATACGAACTATATAAGTTACGTAGAAGAAAAACAATTTTCCAATATTTCAAGATTCTCGATTGACTAAGACGAGACACTGTTAGAAAATTTAACACTCAACAGCATGTAACAAGGTCTTAATTCGCCAATTAAAGCCTAAAAACGAAACAACATACTTACGGTAAGACGCGGAAGACACAGCTTGAGGAAAGGAAACTTGACTCGACAGACAAGATCTGCTTATTTTCAAAATGTGTAATAACGCTTCTCACATATGTCGCGATTCTAGCTTCACGAAGATTATATCGCGAGAGCATGTGCATGTAGAACGAAGAGGCGTATAAACGTTAGACTCGGCGCGTACGTGGCTTCCGTTCCAATTTCTGTTTTCCAATTTCGTCGCACGATTTTTCCACGAAGCGTGTGCTGCGGTGCATTGCTCTAAATTAATTGAATCGCGCTAATAGAACAAGCATCAGAGCAAGCACGGTTCACGGTGCTTAAAATCGATCCCGTTAAACGTGACACGCGCCAGCGACGTTATGTCAAAGATCACTCGTTGGACAACTGTTCGAGTGGCGAACACATAGAATGATGGATGGAAAATAGAAGAAGAGAAAAAAATATAGTGAAAAAATAGTGATATTTTTTCTTTCTAAACAAATGTTTTCGAATGTTTTGGTCTCTTTCAGGCTTTCACAAGTGTTTTTTGGCAAAGTAAAGCTCGTTTGCGACGCTGGATTGAATTTTTCTTTTATCAATTTTCTGTGTTCTGAAATATTGTTCCATATGTATGGTAGATAATATGGTCGATGCTCGAGTATTGTTAACACTGCTATTCCCATTCCTCGTGTTTGTACGCTTCCACATATCCTGTTTTCGAATTTTTAAGTACTTTGTTCATGAAAAGTACAATGATAAAGTACAAATACGCTGAATATTAGGATGAAATATTTATCAGATCACTATCTGTATTTTGACGACACGTAGTGAACATAATTTTCATTTTGCGTACATGTATGGAATTTTTCTTAGCGCTAATGAAATTTTAAAATTTGAAATTTCGTGTAACGCGCATTACGATATATTCGCAAGAGATTTTTGTGATTATTCGAATACTTTCACGTATCACTGGATGTAAATTTTATTTCAAAACGAAGATATTATATTCTGATATTTTATCATATACGTACGATAATGTCACGCAACAATTATCTTTCGTCGCTTTGATAACGCTCTTCGAGATAAAATTGTGTTCAACGTGCTAACGCGAACATACTAATTGCTCTAATGCTTGTTTATCGTCGGAGAAGTACCAAACGAAATTGATCATTTGCGTTTATCAACGATATCTAATACCTTGAAAATCGTACTGAAAATAACGTTTATGGTAATCAAGGTTAATGGGATTAACCGTAACACGGCGCTCATAGCCAGCTGGTAAGCTTATAATTAACGCTCTGGATTGAATTATGAAGACTCCTAAACTGGTTTCCAACTTTCGGTCGCAGTACAAACGATCGTATAATTTGCGAATAACGAATTTTCAGTTATCGTGCCATTGTTGACAAATGGAGATCACAGGAGAGAAACACGACAAGCACATTGTTGTTGATTTTCTGATTTTAATGTCAATTCGTGATTAAACAAAGTGGATTTTATTATGACATAAACGAAAACGGAAACAACCTGTTCGTTTCAGAGACGTGGGTCTTTCAGAAATATAACTGATAAATTGAACAATTTATTTCAAGTCGTTGAAAGTTATGTGAAAACCGATGGAATTATTACGACGACCAACGTTTTGAAAATGTTTGAAAACACACAATAAAATGAAAAGTACAGAATAAAGTTAGGAACATTGTTTTTTTAATTTAAGCCATTTGTTTCTTGAGAAATGATCAATTACGTGTATAATTATAATATAGCGAAATTAGAAAACCGACAAAAGTGGAAGTTTGTTTCCGAGCTCCAAACAGATTCAAATAGTTATAAACAAAATTCCTACAGTACAATAACTCATCCTATATCATCATTAATATAACTCTATTAAATATCGACGTCATTGATCACTCAATGATTCATCCGAAATGATCTTCGCGTCACAAATCATCTCTCTATCCTCGTTATCGCACTATCTAACTACTTCTCCCTCAAAAACTACATTTTTTGTTCATAGTCGTTTCTCGAATTCCAGCCATCTATTTCGAAACTATTACACAGTCGTTAGCACAACGAGAAAGAAAGTGCACGAACGACCAGCTTCAGTCTTTCCGATTCAGCACACGTAATTGTAATCCGTTGAAAGGAAACACGACCTGTTCCACGAAACGAGGAGACTCGACGCCATGATGAGCAGAATGGGTCTCTGTTAACCGTAATCTCGTTCAATAGTAATTTACAACCGATTTCTCGGACACAAGGACTGATAGCCGTAAGTCAGACGAACGTGTTGGTAGGTGACGAACAGTATAACTATGTCGAAGAGTGAACGATTGTAAAACTATAATATAAATCAGCACAAAATTGATTTAACAATCTCAGTAAGCCACTTATTTTATTTCTACCAGTTTCTTCTTCCCTTCTGAGGATTTTTGGGTGACTGTAGAGACTTTGGATATTTACAGGACACTTACACACTTTCATTCTTTTCTACCATAATTTCAATTTCACATTTCTGCTCGAAAGTCTTATCGCTAGCATGTCTCTTGCTCTTAACGCCATTAACAGTAAAGTAACGAAACGTTGTGCGATGCAACATTATTAAAAAAGTGGAAATAAGGTTATAAAAAATATACTAAAATAAGGGATATATTAAAACACCTATTAGTCTGCGAGAAGGACGTTTCTTTCTTATTGGTTATTAATAATAGAAACATAGTATTTAATGGTTTTCTGAGAAAGACATGATGCAGTTAAATTCTTAATCAGTTTTACCATTTACTATAATTACTTGATAATTAAGTTCAATAAAGCGACGAATAGACGTAATATTCAGAATACACGATTATTATCGAGTTGATAAAAAATGTGCAATAAAAAAGTTACTAATATTAGTATTTCACATACATACACAAATAGCAATTTTTTTAACTTTTTATTATTACTCACTATACCGTAGCTTTAAGGTAAACGTATTCGTCAATCTTCAACGTTTGCCCGTACGTTCTGTGCAAAGACAGATACGATCGCCAAAGTCATTAAGCGACACTACACGTGTTAATTCCAAAGACACAGTCTCGCTAGTCAGCCATCAGATTAAAAGATTCATTTCATTCAATTCGCTATTCAGAACGAATCCCTTATTTTCCCCGAACGCACCCCCTTAGGATCTGCTGGCCTCGAAGCCTCAGCTGGTTATTTATTCAAGAATCGCTTACACGATTTCGCACTCGGCAGTTAATTGCTCCCGTTTCCCATTCGCATACGCAAGCGTATTTTCTCCGCTTCGATAGCCCGGTCGTTGCTATGTTTTAACGCGGTTTAACTGGCCTGGTCGTGCGGTATTTCGTCTGCCATTAATTCCTGATTATCGTTTCATTCTGCTGATTGCGATCAAATTAAGTGCGCGACCATTTTCCATCCCCAAATGACCGCATTGTGACACGCGTCGATCAAGTAGAATTGGCACGTCGCGCGTCAGACCGATCCGTCCACTCGTTGAAGCATATCACTCGACTGTTGTCGTCGAAGGAACCTGGCCACAGGTGAAAGCGCGGTTGTAGCATAGAAAAGGAAATTATAAGTGTGAGGTTCCGATCGTCGATTGATGTTTTAATCGTTGAAAGGCTTATTACGATGTTTCGGGGAGAATATTTATTATCGGAGAAAATTGCAGCTATCGTTGTGTCATATAAGAAGCTGTGGTTTGTGTAAGAGAGAATTGTAAGAAACACGCGTAGAATTTGGACGTTTCGGTATCTTAATCGTAATTTAAAGAATCATTAAGGCATTTAAGAGAAGTCTATAGCTTTTATCATATAATCTTTGTTATTGGAGAAAATACTGTAGTTATTATCGTGTAATTTTTGTAGGGTGTAAAAAGAAGTTAGATGTGTGGATGTTGGATGTTTTTATATTTTAATCATAGGAGAAAAAGTTAGTTATCCAGGAGTGATCTATTATTTATTACAATAAATAGAAGATAATTCGTAATACAAAATAAGATTGTAGTGTGAAACTTAAAATTATAAATTTAATGCTTATTGTCTATTATTACTAATACTTACTATTATTAATACGCTAATAATTACTGATACAAATAATGCTTGGTTATGAAATCTAGAGGAGAAGGACGAATGACGTGAAAAGAAACGACGAACAAAAGTTATAAGATTGGATATAGTCTTCAGGAATATTACGATAGTATGTTGGTATGTATGGTCAACTTGTACGTATATTTATAGCCTTCTATCGTAGATAAAGTTTGTGGTGTATGTATGATCTCATTCTGGGATACCTTCTACGTGACTTGATTCTTCCATGATACGAATCTCCTCTCAATTTTCTACAAGTCTATTTTTCAACTATATATTGGACTTGAAAATACAATTTTTTCGGATTCTAGCAATTCATTCTTTCGAATATGGACCGTTAAGCTATTTACAATATGTCAGCTACAATATCAGAAACTTCTATATCCCAACTTTAGAACACTTCTCGGTGATTAAATCTCTTTTTACTTAGAAATTTGATAATAATAGAAGGAAATTAAACTCGGAAATGGAATTACAATGCATATCTTTCAGTTATTAGTAACAATGACCTATTACAGTTAAGAAATGAATGTTACACGACGTTATATGTTTCATTTGAATAAAAATGGCTTTCTCATAAGATATACGAAGATTTGTATGTTTGACTGCTTATAGTTTCCAAGTTATTGATGATTAGAGGTCAAGTTATGACTAAAAATTAACTGTTGTCTTTGAATTCACTGATATAAAATACGAAATAAAATTTGCATATTCTTATAGAAACTCCTCGTACAAATATTAATTATATCACTGATTTTGCTAACGTATTTACGTAAAGTTAATTTAGTATTAAACTTACATAGTCACGAGTTATGAAATGAGGGACGAAGATGATGTCAATAGAGTTTCCTTCGCAACTCCGTAACTTGGCATTTTAAAAGACGTAACTGTTGACACTTTGTGCAGTATCAAGATTGTACTCTTTAGAATATAAATAGACTTGATTCGTGTACGCTGTACTCGTGTACACGGTACGTCGTACAATAGGGACATCCAATACTATGCACAATCGCGAGTGATTCGCAAACATTCATCGTATTCCGTACTACGATGGTAGAATAGCTGCCTTCCATTCGGTGAATAATTCGACAACCATTTCGAGCAACATTATGGCGATATTGAGCAGGCTTCGTACGAAACGATCATTAATATTCCAGTAGGATAACATAACGGACGATACTGAGAATTTTAAACGTTCGAGTAATCGAAAGAAGTTCACAGAAGCTTGCAATCTGAAAGTACAACTACATGTACGAAATGAGATTCGATTTTTACTGCGTTAGTGAATGCTATTAACATTCGAAAAATCGAACATATAAAATTATTTCGAAATAATCTAAAATATACAGATGCACGTAAACTCTTTCATCGATTCATTTTCAATAGCTTGCTCGATAAAAATGAATCGTAATAACAGGATTTCTATTACACAGCCTCTGTATTAAATGTGATTAAATAAAATGCAGTTTTATTAATACCGAAGAATATTCACTTTATACGCATTTTAAATTCGCTTTATATACGTTTGAAATTCTAGAATTTCTAGAATAGACGTTCCTAAACTACTGAGAGAATTTTTTATTCTTAGAAAACGAGATAAACAAAAGATATGTTCGAATATCGTGCAGAGAAGTACATTTCAGTTATTATTGCCATGAGAAGAACATGTATTTTAATGGTAACATACTTGTAGTATCGTGGACGAAAGGCCTAAGAAATATCGGGCGAACTATGAACAATGTCGCGAGAGCCGAGGCGCCGTCGGGCCCATCAATGTGTCATCGGTCTTTTCAAGTGCATAGTTTCGTGGAAAAGACCTACGTGACCCTGGCCACGAGCGCCTGTAGAACACGTGTGCGGTGGGCCTAGGAAAAAGACAACGGAATGCGGCAACGGCCAGAGCGTTAGTCGAAAAGCAGAGTGCGAGTCGAGGAGCTGTGTGTGAGTTGAGCGGAGACAGAGGTTGCGAGTGGCGTTGCCGAGAGAGTGTGGGTTGCGCTGTTTTCTGTGCGTTTGGCGTGAATAGTTCAGGTTGAACAACAATCGTCTTTTTCTGTCTGATTAACATCTCTATTGTCCACTCTTTGCAAACACATTATATCACGATATTACATACTCTTCTTTAGACTCGTTTTTAACATAAGAAAGCAACACGTGGTAAGAGACGATCCATTTTTCTATTATTTACGTTATAACCTTTCTTGCGAGGAAATCAATTTTATGAACCATAGATACTCGAAGAGCAGACAGTATGTGGTAGTAAACACGTGCAAGGAATACTTTGATTTAATTATTGGGATATTTTCTATTTCATACAGTATAAAGGAACAAACATGTTATTTAAAAAAATTGTTTATTCTTATTTCATAGAATATAAAAGAACAAACGTATATACAAAATACTTTTTATTTCTTCTATTTTCTTTAAAGAAGTTTTGTGTCCTTTAAGCAAAGACGTAGCGTGTACAGTATAGAATATAGCGCAAGTAATACAAAACTAATGGAAGTCTCTTAAAACTAAAGAGTTTATGTAAATGACACCAAGGTAAAAAAATACTTTGCATAAGAAATGTTCATACTGTATTACTTATTATTCTGACATCAAAAACGTAACAAGAAACGTTGCAAGCATTCTTCACGAAGTTTCTGAACAACCATTAACTGAACAGTTAACTGGAAACTTTTGGAATGTTTTCAAAAAACGTGAAACAAAATGTTGTATACAACGCTGAAAAATCTAAACAATACATAAATCTTTATTACTCTTAGAAGTTCGCAGAACACGTTTGAACAGATAAAATTAATAATTTCAGTTTGTTCGATACCGTACCGATACGTTTTAAACAAAATTATACACGTAGGTTCTTCTTACCATAAAAACAGAAGCTTAAAGACTAAACTTACAAAAAGCACCTCGGTAACATATTAACTTAGTTAACGTCGTATTGTTAGAATTAGAACAAGCACCTATATCATGAACTAATCTAGGTCGTCATGGTTACAGATCAATGATGATCATGAACTTATCAAGAAATCGATTATCACATATTTAACCTTACATACGTCATTGCGGAATGTTGCACGAGCTTTTCTCGTTATATTGGCTTACCGAAAAGTTCGTTCAGATTTTTAAGGAATTTGATCAACATAAAAGATCATATTGAAAAGTTCTTCGCTGAAAAACCTCAAAGGTTTTGAAAGGATGAAATATTCAAGTTGAGTGAAAGATCGAGATAATTATAAATCGAAATGTAAATCGGAACGAACTTCTTAACCCAATACGCATATTATTCGTATGTTTCATCCAATTTGTAAAATCGAGCGAAAGGTATAACCAATCGTGTTCACTCTCACGACGCACAACTGCAGGAGACAGATTGATTACGATCGATTCATTCTGATTTTTGAACGTATTTTCTCTCAAAATAGGTGTACGTATGTATGTGTATGAGTGTAAAGATAGCGACGTGATGATATAACTTGACCTTTTCAAAATATGTTTGCAAGTTCTGTCGAAAATGCGTGCTTTCGGTGTTTCTTATGTCTCGTACCCTTTGCTCCATTGCACTTCGTGCCTTTGGAAGGGAGATCTCAGTGCTGTATAGCTGTGTGGAGGTATGCGTCGAGGTGGTGAAATGTACAATCCCTGCGGAATATTCCAGAGGGTACGAGTTATTGTCGCGGGAACTGTTAGCTTGGCCGTCGTATGGCCGTCTGGAAACTCCAAGATTTATAACAGTGTCTCGGCTATTGAGCGAAGAAGTGGCGCGTGCAAGTTAAAAGTACAGAGTATTCCAAACCCGTAAAATTACTTTCGTACCACCTGAGTTCTGGCACATGGATAAGGCTAAAATTCTATTTCTGAAAAATAGCGATGGTCTGGTGCTTGCTGCATCGCGTTATAACACTCAACACGGTGGTTTAGCTATACCGCTACTGGCAACCGTAGAGAATAGAACCCTCAGGGAAAAAGTAAAAAATAAAAAAAGAAAATTTCTTCGATTATAAATCTTCTTAAATTAATTTATGCGTCCCAAGAATTGCTGTGAACTAAATTCATATTTATGGTGCGCGATCTCGTTATTTTTCTGCAAGTCGCGCACGAGATTTTTAACAAATTTTGCCAGCTATCCTGGACATTTGTACTACATAATTTTCGTCAATTAACAGTTCCTTTGATAGCTTACACCTATTGTTACGTTTTGTATAAAATCAGTAAATGTGCCAATATTTATGAACCATCATAAGAATTGAAAAATTCAGGATGATTCTATCTATAAACGTGAAACGCAATAAATAATTAACGACGAAAAAAAGTACAAAAAGTATGAGGAATAAACAGAGAAAAGAGCCAGGAAAGGAGAAGAAATAGAAAATACAAACGACTATCGATCGCAATGATTATCTTTCTGTGCAGTTAGAGTGCATCGAAATAGAGAGCATAACGGACACAGTGATTATTTCTCCTTGGTTGCTGGCAATTGGACTAGATTCATAACCACTGACATGGTGTACGCGCGTGTCTATGTATGTGTATACATGAGAAATGTTAGACGAGAGTTGCCTACAGGTGGTCCTGGGCAAATCAATATTCTTTGCCTGTATCTGTGAATACGTGAGTGGCCTGAATGCTCTTCGCAACACGCAGTACCTAAATCCACCCATGATCATGATATTGCACGTTCCAAGCACTACCACATGCCTCGCCCTAAACAGGGCTGTGTATTCGCAACTAGATACATCTTATGTGTTTCATGTAATTACAAAATTTCAACGCACAGCATTCGGGCTTGCTGACTATGAGCATTGTGAGGGGATGTGGACTGATTTATGGAGTTCTTTCGTGTCGTTGTGTTTGGCAGATGAAGCGTGAATTTATCATTCCTAATAATTATTTTCTTATAGGTGCGCTTTCTTTTGATTCTACTTGGATATTTTTGCGTGTCGCTTGATATTTAGAAAGAAGAAAATATATTGCTGAGACCATATGAAGTCGTGCGTCGCGTTGAAGATGCTTTCAAAAATCAGTTATATCGATCGTTCGGTGATTGGTAAAACGAAAAATGATAATAAGTATTGTTTGCGAATATTGTAAATATTTAAGAAAAGAGCCGCTGCCCTATCTTTGAGGAGTGCGAATGTTCGAGTTCGCGTTGTAATATAAAACAATCCAAATAAGAATATGTCTCGCGGAGAATTGCTCTTTTCTATTGCTACGTTTCGTGGATCAAGCGCGAGATTAGTATTCCTAATTATTATTTTTGTACAAATGTAGATTTTATTTTAAATTGATCGTATTTGGGTGATTGTTTTGATATATGTATGTAGAAAAATATATTTACGATTAATATTAATATAAATATTATGATCTACGAGGCACTCTTCTGTTATTGTGTATTGCGGATAAGACACGAATTTATTATCTTTCTTATGAATTTAGATTTTATTCTTAGCTGGTATTATTTTGCTGATATCTTTTTGATGCATATAAAAATAAAATAATATATATAATATATACACATATATATATAATAATAATAAAATAAAAGAACATGTCTATAGTTACTTATACGATTTGAAATGCTTTTGTGTTGCTGTGGATAAAGCTTGAACTTACTACTGATTATTTCTAGATCTGATTATTTAGTTTTAATTGATCTTCGTATTTATTGCAGTATGAAACAGAATTTGGAATATTGATTTGTATGTTGATGGTAAAATAAATTGTTCAAAATCAATGCAATACAAAAGTTAACATACTAATTGAACAAATTTTTAATAAGTATCGATAATTTTTTCAACTGGTAATATAAGAAAATAATTTTGTTAGTAATTACATTATGATTGTTTTCGTTAGCGAAGTGTGTGGAACATTGATGGATGCGATGAAAAAGTTAAATGAAAGTTTTGTTATGGAAATCTAAATTAATTTAACGAGAACAGAATATCTTTGTTAAACTTACTGTTACCATGATATATTTTGATCTTGTTAGGAGATCAAATATTCATATATGTAATCACAGTGGTAAAAATGATAACAAAATGTCTTATATCCTGCCATAAATATTACTATCAGCGATACATACAAAAAATTCCTCATTAAACGTAATCACTTCCATCAAAAATCCACATATATGGTAACTTAATTCACCCTTAAACAATGTTACGAGAACAAAATCTGTTGCAAAAACAAATATTCCCTTTGTTATAGACTATTTTCTCCAAATATATATAATAACTAAAAAATATACAAATTTTCTAAACTAAATCATAGGTATAATATGCGCAAATTATTCAAACGATGTGGCACTGATAAGGGATTTAAATTCATGGAAATGAGCGGAAGTGAGTAATGCTCGACATGAAATTATGCTAAAAGCAATGGAGCCCCGCTGAATGTCATGTCTACACATCGCACGTGCTATCAGAATCCCAGCCAGTCTCTTCTTCGACAAGATATTCCGGATAACCAAGCGCGAGAACGTCCTGTCGCGACAACTCCTGCAGATATGGATAGAACGATATCAGTTTGTACTGACTGATACACTCGACTATCCATTCGTCGACGATTGCTATGGCACGAGTCTGTTTGTACCATTCTACGAGAAGGAAAAGAAATGAAAAAGAAATAATTAATACGTCGGGACAGTTTTGTGGCGAAGGGTAGTTTAGTTCAGTTGATACATTTCCCAGGAAGTTGTACGTTGTGGGAGACGATAGTTGAAATTTGCATGTTATTAGTGTGTTGTTGATACTTTGCTGTTGCGAACGGTTATTTCAATCCGAACTTGTTTTAGTAGATAAAAATGAAATACAGATATTTCGTAGAACATTGAAGTTACTGTAAAATTAGAAAAGCATTTTGGTTAGTTAATTATTTTCCTGCGCTTGTTAAAAAATGATTTCCAAAAATCCCTTTATGACGATGAAGTTGAAAAAACTATCAACGAAATGAAGAAAAAGTTGTGCAAGATGGAGAAAGAGTTGTGCAAAATAACGACGAATCAAGAACTTACAAACTGATCTGACATTTAAATATTTCAAGTAGATTAATCCATACAGGAAGGACATCTTTCTTCTTTTGACAAATTTCACACAAAAAAAAAAAAACAAAATCATTAAATATAATCAATCAGATATAATTCTCAACTTTGTATATCAGATTATATCCAAGATTTATATATAAGATAATCAGATTATCTTAAGACGTGAGATTATTTTTTTACACAACTATTCATATACATCTACAATAATGATTAATAAAAACAATTATCAATTCAATGTTGTCTCCAACATAATTTCAAGATTCATTGAAATCATTCTTTTTGCATATTCTTACCTTTTTAATTAACAGTATTTAATTCCATTGAGAATACGTTTACTCGGCATTTCACTTTTAATTTTGATAAATGTGATAATCTTACCAATAATTTGGAATTCATGAAGGTCGGCCTGAATCAAAATGATCTTCATCAAATTCTTCTCAGCGGCTAGAGCGCATAACGAGTCGACCACGATGGCACCCGTAGCCCGTAGCAAGTCCTAAAAGAGACAATATCAGTAAAACTTGGCGTATATTCAACTTGAAACGGCATAGCAAGATTGGATGGTCGGAGGAACATAAATAAACGCCTTTCTTGAATTGGGGTTTCGATGCGAACTATTCAACCATAATAATACGCGAAACCTTTAAAATTTATAAGCGTGATTTAAACGCGGAATATTCTCGCGTAACGATACTCTCTGCTTCAAATTTGATATAGTTTTACCTTAGTTTCTTTATTTTCCTCGTTATACCTTTCTTTTCTATTTTCTACTATTTTTTCCGCAAGTTGAATATGAAAAATTTGTGAGCTTTCGTGGCACAGTTGCTCACGCAAGAATTCAAACGTTCACCATTTGTGAATATATTGCACGTTTTATACGAAACGTCGTTTAATTTCACTAACACCGAGATAACGAGACACGACTATCACGATTACATTGGAGAAATTTAAAACAAAGATAAAATTGTTATTTAATAGAATGCTTATTCTTTATGAAAATATTCCACTAAATAGAGACAAAGACCGTGTCGAAATTTTGAAGATATCTTCGCTGATTAAATTTCGCTTGAAACGTTTCGCTCGCAACAGACGATTCTGTAGAGAAATACAAATGTAACATTCTTTATTCGTTCTCGCGCTATAAAAGGACGAAATGGAAGAAATATTCTGAAAAACATGCTCACCTGATACTGTTCTATAGAAACGTTGATGTACGGTTCAATACATAGAAAGCAGAATCCCTCGAATAAACCCTTCTCTCTGCATCGCGATTTTCGAGGGCCTTCTTCGAGAGTCTTCGAATCTACCACTTCGTACGGTTCCTCGTTCACTAATCTTCGCTCCTTTACCGAATCCACTACCCACTGATAACTCACGATCCATTTCCTATGGACTATACCCTGCAGGTATTTCAACGTGTTGCTAGCTCCGTTATTTTTGTCAGCTTTCACGATCACGTGTGTTACATCCTTATCGAACTGAGCCAGGTATCTACCGTCCAGCATTTGCGTTAACTTCTTCACTAGATCGATTTCATGAATTGTCAGCCCGCTGCATACAAAACAGAACTTCTGTCTGTTGGTATAGTGTGCGCGTTGAGCGATATTTTTCTCAACGCCTCGAACATTATTTGTAATTTTAACGATATTATCCTCACTGTTATTTATAATTTGAACACTTTCCTCAATGTTATTTGTACGTTGAACAGTGTTTCCCTGAACGCTTCGATTCATATTTCGCTGAATGGAATCCTTCGTCTGCTTGTTAGAGGGTTCATTCGCGCGAGGAACAAGCTTCGTGGCGTTATTGCAGGTAGACTGATGCATTTTCGGGGTGCTCTGGTAGAGAGGAGGAATGCTGATCGTGGAATTTGGAGTGCTGATATTGGTGAGGCATCTTCCGGTCGCCGACTGTAGAATTTTGGCAGGCAATGTTTTTTCGAAGGTCTTCGAAACCGAGGACGACGATATCACACTTCTCTGCGTCGAATTGATCGCTCCCAAACTGAAGAAAGTGATACCGGTTGCGTAAAATTGCTCGATTTGATATGCAGAATATTTTTTGATAGCGGATATTGGAGGATTTAGAAGGGTTTAAGGAATTGATGTGCTGTGTGGCTTTTCATAGCGCGCAATATGCCAAATAAAAAGCGATCTTCGTGAAAATCGAATAAAATGGAAATAAAATAAAATGGACGATACGTCTTTTTCTTTTCTTCGCTTTTGAACAGAAATTTCTAGTTAATGGACTTTTGTACGCGATGTTAAATCACATAGAACTGAGGAAGCTGTGTTTCTAATTGCAAAAGTAATTTCACGTGAAGTTATTCTGTTTATTATATTTGTAATATTATTACAAATTATTGTTATCATAAATATATATTTATATTATCAGTCGTAAAACGTTATTAAAGATAGGAGACTTTATTGCATGTTTGAATTTTAACCAACAGATAGTTTTCAAGAAGGTAAATTAGGCAGCTTCGATGAAAGTCTCTTGATCCTCGTTCCAAAAAATAATTATTTTGTGAATCATTGCAAAATACGAATGACGCATTGATAGAGAGTAAACACGTAAAACTCTATGCACATTTTAATCTCAGTAAACAAACAGGTAAAATTGAATTGCTTCAATGGAAAGTTCTTCATCTTCATTCCAACTAGCAATTGTTATATAAATATAACACTTATTAGAAAAACTTGAACGGTGTAAGAAAAATTACGTTAATGTGTAATGCTGTTATTGAAATGCATAATGTACCTTTCAAAACTGAAAGAAGAATGGACGTTACGAGAGACTCGTGTTACTTACTTTTTCGTCTTTGTGTTAGGAGTGTTCTCGACAATGTCGTCTTCTTCACCCGAGTGTTCGACGTCCTGGATATTTCAAAGCAGAGAGTGAGTATTTCAGACTGCAGGATCTTATTTATCTTTAAGTAGCGGATGGACGATAAAAGTTATCAATTAAGCACCGTGAATAATACTAAAGCACGAAGCTTTCTAAATGATTGTTTTGAATTACGTGAAATTTCAAAATTACGAACGAGTGACGCTCAAATGGAAATATCGAATCATTTTTTAAATTAGAATAATTAAGCGGCGGGTGGTTGAAGAGGGGTTAAAAGAGTTATTCGAATTTGGCAAATAGAAGCTTCATAATCTTCTAGACAACTTTTAGGTTTTTCTGTGAAGAATTTATTAGTTTACAGCAGTCTTTTCAGTTTCTTTATAGGAATCTTCCATAGAGAATCATCGTCATTCATTTTTATTTATAGATCTTCACGGTCAGTAGATTATTGAGATATTCCTTAAATCTTTTTTTTTAAATTTGTATATAATTATAATTTGCGAATTGAATAAAATTATTTTGAAATGCACACAAATTTTAAAAGTAATATTAGATTCGGAATGACTATAGTGTTTGACTATATACGGTCTTCTTCTACTCCCTTTATTAAATTTCTCTTTATAATTAAAGAAAAATAAATAATTTAGATTAATAAAAGACCTGAAGTATCATATTCTAAAATAATACTATTGCACTACAAATAATTAGAAATATTGCACTAAATATTACTATAAATTTTTCATTTGTCCTACAAGTAAATATATCATTTGACACTTCTTATAATTTCAGAAAAATTATAAATTATTTATTATTTATTAATTATAAATTATAATTTACCGATACTAGAACTTCTCAAATTTTGTGAAAAATATGTGAAACTCTTTTAACATCACCGTTTTCTATACTTTCACCTAAAATTTTAATGACTCTATGTTAATCATCAATTTTCGAAACTCATATACTTCCCGTTCACGTACAAATCAATATAAATCCATACGTATATGAATCTTTCATAAAAGATGAAGAGACCAACCTTTCCATCTGCGTTTGAGCACTTCTTGTTACGCTTCGGCGTCTGTAGAATCTTCTTTTCCATTTCCAAAGGCACGTTAGAATTTTTATAATTTTTCTCAAACAGATCCATCTCAAATTGTTTAATCATCAGATCATGTTGCGTGATGTCCATCAAAGAATCATGTTCGGACATATCCTTAATTGTAGAATTGCTCACACTCGCATTCGTTGGATGCTTTTGAGAAGAAGAAGTCATTGATCCCTGTCTCAATGATTTATTTGAAATACATATCGATTCGTTGCCGGATGACTTGAATGAATTTTCTTGTAATCTATTCTTCCTCGAACTCTCATTAACCACATTTACATATACCGGAAGCAGTATCTCTTCATTCTCATTGTCACTATCGCACAATGCACCAGATATTTGCTGGTTATTATTCTCCTTATCAGATCCATTAGAACGTACGCACAGAACATCTTTACTCGACGAATAAGAACTTTCAACACACGATCTTGCTAATTTAGATTTTCTCTCGTAACTATCTATCTCCAAACACTCGACCGATTCTCTTCTAGATTTTCTGTTCTTTCCATTATCGTCCTCTATAATGACTTCTTCATAGTCTGCATTTGCTATGATATCGTCGTAAGTATCCGGCTGTATGAGTTCCGTTGTTTTGTTTCGTATATTTTTAATTCGATCTATCGTCAATTCAAAATCAGGCGAGTCCTCGACAGCAATCGACGAATTCTTAGGTTCCAAACTCTTCCTCCACTTGGATCCACTGAAATTGGTTCCTTCGTCGCTGTATCTACCAGCGAAGTCTAACTGCTGTCTACACTGCAGCGTAGACAGTTTGTTGGTAGATTTGTCACGATCTGACGAGCCAGACTTCAACGAAGCGTTGTCTTTAACCGCGCGAGACGCATTCATCAAATTAGAGGAATCACGAGTTTGCTCCAACTTACCTTTCTTTTTGCACCTCTCGTCGACCCAGCTGTGCACGATCGCGTTCCACTCTCCGTCGCTAACTTCAGGAGAAACATCTCGTTTTCGCTTGGTCGTTGGAGAGACGGCTTGAGAGACAATGTCCGGGGAATCAGTGCTTGAACTGGCGATTGGCAAAATTCTCTTAAACACCTTCTTCTTGTTTCCTTCTTCGCTGGCTGCAATATTTGAGCTAGAGCTTACCGGCACGATTTCCGTGTCTTTGCTGCTAGGATCAGAGGACTGACAATTTTCGCCTAAATTGGTCTGGAAGAATGGGACTTCTTTGTTGTCGTTCCTAATGCACGTGACCTCTGACGAGAAACTGTGATTGGAGCAAACGTCCTCCTCGTCGCTGACTATAGACTGTCTTTTCATTCTATTAGAGAACTTGTCTTGACTATCAAATCTCTTCCTTTTTCTCACTGGCGTACGGGGAGAATCGGATTGATCTGACATGTGTAAGAAACCTCCAGAGACAGAGACTTTGTTGGTCTCTGTGTCAGGTTCAGTTTCGTGGATCAGCTTCTGGGTCTGTGAAATGTCGATCGGGGGGGATTTTAAAGAGAGGAACTGTAACTGGGAGTCATTTGCTGATGGTATCATCTTTACGGTATTCTTGGTCGGCGTATTATTTGATTTAGCACACTGTTCGTCACATGGTAAGAGATATGGTTCTTTATTTGCACTCAGAGATACCAAGAGTACGTCTATATCTGGAGATTTATTTTCAACACTGTCAGGGATCTCAACAACTGAAACAATTTTCTCCTGAATTTCTTGAGGCGGATTTTCTTCACGATAATCTATCTGATTATTGAAGACGATCGCTTCAGTTACAGTACTTACTGTCGCGACAGGTTCTGCTTCTTTGCCTTCGTCCTCATCTATTATCTGTGTATCGTTCAACGCGATTAGTGCATTGTTACCAAAGCCATCTTGAATTGTATAATCCAGCGTGCCCAATATATCAATCGGATTACACGGTCTTTGTAAATGGAACCCTGGATAATGGCCCACCATCGCTTTCCGTTTGGTTGTTCCCAGATACAAGAAGGGAATTCGTTTTCTGCAACGCTTGAAAGTTTTCCCTAGTTTCCTGAACGTGACCAGGGACACATTGCTCCCGCTGTTCTCTAGCCTCCTGTTTGCAAACTCGGTTGAAGTGGCAGTCAAGCCTCTGACACGTTTACCATCCAGTTTATCATCTGTAGAAGCTCTACGTTTCTGTGTTCCAATTGCTTCCTCCGGACTTCTCTTATCTGCGCCAACGTTTCCATCAGCCTGATCACTTTCACGCTCAATCTCAAATCTCAAGTCTCGTCTAACAGCCTGCAGACCAACACGAGAATCAACAATCGGACTGGGAGAATTATTCAATTTAAACTCTGTACTTTTTCTCTTCAGAGACAATCTTCTGCGATGAGGCGTTGAAGTTTGTAAGTTTGAGGTAGAATCAGCTTCATCGATCATCGTAATCTTTTTCGTTGGTGTCGGAGAACAATTTTCCTCATTACGCGATTCATCAAGCAGATTCGGTCCACCTTGGTCACTGTTTGATTTAACCAGCGACGCTTGAGAAAATATCTTATCTCGATCGTAGAAAGGCGTATCGAATGGATCGACGTGTCCCTTTGTAGGGAGCATCGTTTCCTCGCCATTATTCGTTTGGTCCGCTTCAATGCCAGCTCGTGAATCCTCGTATGTTACGCCGATAATCGTGTTCATCTGACAGGTGTTCAAATATCGAATGTGTACCTGCCTACCCTCTTCTAGCGTGATAAAGGACGATTCAGTGGTCGACTGAACTTTCTCTGGCATCGATCTATCCTTTCTATCCCTCGGGGACAACGCATCTCTCGCGTCAACAAAATCACTTTTTGCCGAACTTTTCATCCCGTCGTCGAATCTTTCGTCCACGGCGACATTCGCGACGTCTTCAGCCATCACCGACCCCTTTCTTTTCCTCGTTCGTCCATTACCTATGTCGTCGATAACTTTCGGCTTCGCATTTTCCTCTTTGTTCAGGTTCGCCGTAGCTTCATTCACTGACCGAGATTTTCCCTTGTTCTCGATGCTCACGTTCAAGGATTTCAATCTCTTCTTCCTCGTGCGCATCTCTTTGCCAAACTTCTCTACAGAGGACCAATTCTTCTGCATGCTGGACAACATGTCACAGGGTGACGTCCTGTTAACGTCTATGAATTTCTCTTCGCTCTTTTCCTTACTATCGTCAAACGATCTCGTCATCCTCGACGTGCTCGGCTTCGGATTCATCGTATCAAAGTCCAGCTTTGACGAAGCAATCGCAGTCTTCGTCTCCGTAGACGTCCTGCGATCGCTCGTATTGTTCGAATCGCTTTCGTTATTCTCGCTCCTCAAAGATGTCCTTCGAACCTGTCTGACAGGTTGACTAACGTCATCCTTCATCCTCGTATCAACGTCTTTGTCAAAATTGTCGATCTTGATCTGTGAATCGTTTTGAGAAACTGACATAATTAACGTGTCGTTAAAATCACATGTTGGAGACTGTACGATTTCAGTTTTATAAGGACTGTCTAACGTTTCCTGCTTGGACAGATTCTCCAGCCAGGTTGTTACTTTGCTCTGTAACTGATTCTCGTCTAGAGAATCATTCGACTCATTTAACTGTCCTATGCCAGACAAACCACATTTTGATAAGTATTTTGTGATAGCGCCGCCTTTCTTCTGCGTAGATTCCGTTTCGTTTTTCTGTGATGTCAGGTTTTTTCGAGGTCGACCTCTTTTTTTTTTGGGAATGGCTTCCTTTTGTAGACTGGTGTCCACGTAAGAACAGCTCGGTTTGATCAACTCCTGTGTGTCACATCTACCGAATTCGGTATTACTTGACGATTCGCTTTGTTGCGTGCAGCGTGGTCTCGATAAATGAGACAGTACTGAAAAAGGTATTTTGGATTTATCACGGCCTTGATAAAGTTTATGTTAGAGAAACACCTGGGCTATTTAGGACCGTAAATGTTGGCTTTCGTGGTTAATATTTTGAGATACAGAGTTTCTTCATATTTATCGGTAAGAGAGTCTTGGTTCACAGGCTGTAGTAAGTAGTGAAGTACGCTATTTTAAAGCTTTTCCGAGATATTGTTAATATAGAATGTTCGAAATTTGTATTAAAATCTTTAGCAAAGTATCGTCCAGCTTTAACCAGAATGAGGAATTAACCAGGACAACACGTTTTAAATTTGCACTAAAACCTAAAGAACGTTTCAAATTTTCATTGAGGTTCTAGGTAGAACGATTAACTCTTGATGAAAGTATGAAGCAGAATGCTTTAAAATTTTTATTAGAATTTATAGAGAAATGTCCCTCATCTTCATCACGAATTGAATGTAACATTAATTTTGACTGGAGGTAAAGACAGAAGTTTAAATTTTCCTTTTGCCGAAGTCTCAGGTAGGGGGATAAATTATTTCAAATTATTAATAAGTTTTAAATCCAATGAAAAAATGATCGTAGAATTTTATTATGAAATTAACTTTCCAATGCTGAGGGATATTTAAAATAATTAAAATAAAAAAAAAGAGAGATAATACATTTTTTTGCCATTCTTAATTTCTTAAATCAAATTATAATCATTTTGGATCAATTACTCGAGAAAAAAGATTTAAAGGAGGAAATTGGAATTTCAATATTTGCAATAAATCAATTTGTACTTTTGAACACTCGAATCCTTGAAACGCTTGTAGAAATGACAACCTGTTTAGAGAGAGGAAATTGTTATGATAGCGAATATCAAGTGTGGAAAGTCACGCGTCGAGGCGTTCGATAGCTTCACATATTCCGTTGATTGTTGTCCACATATAATTTAATTACTGCGTATAATAAATTTATCTTGCAGTGCAAACATTCTTTATTTATCTTCTTCCTCATTATCGCGACTAATATATTAACGCTATTCTATATTTTACCAATTTTAAGTAAATTTCCTAATTAAATTAAGGCTGAAAATTAAAATTCTGAATTTTTTAGGGAACTAAACAATCTTGCAATTTATTTGCAAAATTAAAATATATTCTAGAAATATTAATAACTTACTAGGTCATGCATTCGAAATATATGTACCTCGGAATCTCTTTCCAGCCTGTAAAGTCCACTCATAGTGAAATTCAAGGAGATTTGTTTGGCTTTACAGAAACTCATGTACGTGTATGTACATGTAGCAGAGAATGCAAGCACGTTAATGCATTTGAGAAAAGTCAGAGTTGAGAGCATGTCACAGCAAAGAATATTAGAAAATTGACCTATGACCTGTGTCTCGCGAAGCAGGGCATGCTGAGCTGCTTTTTTTTATTATTAAATATGCGTAACTTTCAAATTAAAGTTACTCGAATAACAGCAAGTACGTATATCTTTATAAAATTAAGAATTTAATCAAGAATTTAATCAAGCGCTTTAATTGTTCCGATAAAAGCACACTTTTGTTACAGAGATAAAATTTTAAAAACGTGTTCAGAGTCATTCTTCAGCTTTACAGAATCGAATTTGATCGGTGTGGCAAATTTGGTTTTTTATTATTATTAATAGAAATTGGTTATTATTTATAATTTCAATAGAAACGGGTAATAAAATGAGAAGATAATAAGAAAACAAATAAAAAACTATTATTTTCAAAAACATCCCTGTTAAAAAAACTAGTATTTTTTAATGAAGTCGATTGCCAATTCTTGAATGAAACATTTTCCTATCATCTCCCATGTTCTACATAAATCATGCGAGTAATAAAGCATTATGAGAATCTAGAGGAAAGTAACAAAAGATGAACATTATGAATAACATTTGAAAGCAACAAAACTCAGCAAATTCTCTACGTTCGATCGTATACCAGAACGTAAACGCAGAGTGCTCGTAAAACGTTGAAGTTTTGGATACCATCGAGATGCGTTGCTATACCAAAGAACACTAGGACCTAAATTTTTGAAAACATTCGGCTACACTACAGGTGAAACAGATAGGCAACTCGAGTGAACATGATGTTGTGGCACATGTACCAGCACGTGTACTTTAAACTTCATGTTTTACTTAAGACTGCAGGGAAAAAAGTTTATCGCGGAGGAACGTTAGTTCCATTTAAACGTAGTGATCTGCGTTGAGAAATTTATCGTCTTCCCGATATTTCTTCTTCGCGAATTTTTCCTACCGTTTTCTATTTAACAGGACGATTAATGTAAATATTATATTTGAAATTTCATAACCGAAATTTTTTTCTTTTTTGAGCATAAAAATTATAAGTCAGTCATAGATAAGCTCCGTTTTAAATCATTATTATTATACAAGATCTTTAAAAAAAAGAGGAAATACTTCTAAAGAGTTGTGTTATGAGAACAACTATACAGAAATTTCATTTGCATTTATGATAATAGAACTTTGCATACAGAAGGTATTTGTTTTGCATATTATATTATGTGTAATACTGTGTACGTGATAATATATTTATTTTTTTCATGAATAGAAATTTGATCTTGTGTGTTATATTGTGTATTGCATGGACGGTGGAGAAATAAATTACACCATAAAAATCAATGTAAGATATATTGTAATGTACGAAATTCTCGAATTTATCGCTCAAATATAGCAATATATTATTGCAGCGTTATTATTGGATCAATTAGGACTGTTTATAGTGTATTAAGGTGATTATTATATAAGCCTATTATTTATATAATTAATTACATGTAGAATTATCTTACTTACGATTATTTATATAACTAATTATTACAAAGGTATTCCTCATAAAAGATAGATTTTCGTTTTTTTGCAGAAAGGTGTGAAAAATAAAATTTCTCTCCGCTTTCAAAAAATATACGAACGTGTCACTTCTATTGCTTCAACATTTTATCATCTTCTTCCAACGAGTATACTTGAATGCCAAACAAAATGAGTCATCTACTATAAATAAGTTTGTCTTCATCTAAATATTTTCTCCAATATCATCAATCAGAAATTATTTACAACAAATGTGCTCAAATACTTTTTCATCAAATTTTGGATATTGTTATACTATTATACGCTTGTAATAATTAACATTAAAACATTCTCTTTACTCAATCAGTATTTTTATGTCGAGTGTTTTGATCGTACATTTTTTATTTCAACGACGATATGTAATAACAATCTTATTTATAAAAGAATGTAGTTTTCGAACATCAGATATTATCTACGAAATATTGTTATTATCTCCTAAATAAGGCGAAAGTACTTACTACAGATGCCTGAATCCGATTGCACCGCTTCGATTAGTTTCTGCAGTCCATCGATGTATAATATCATGTGTTCGTCCTTAGAAATGCTGCGACGCTGTATAGCACGGTTGCAGAGTGGACAGAGAGCATTTTTACTTTGCAATAGCGTTTGAATGCACTGGCGACAGAATCGATGCCCACAAAGGGTTTTCACTGGCTCAGATATGGTATTCAAGCTGGAACAGAGAGGCACATAATCCATTATATAAGCAAGCTTTGAGTATTTCAAATAGAATAAATAATTAAATAAATTTAGTAAAGACAACAGTATATGTTAGGATATTTTAAATTCACAAAATTATTTATTTTTGAACAATTCATAATCAAAATGAAATATCTAATAATCACTGAAGTAAAAATGTAATGCTATAAGATCAATAAAACTTGATAACAGATTCTAATAAATTGAGTATATATAATGTTTGATATACGAAGGTCACAAAATGTATTTGCACACTATTGTATGCATTTATATAGTAATTAATCAGGTCCAAGTATATTAAACTTTGTATCATTTACTAGTACTTTCATATGATCACAAAAATTTGATACTATGAAAATAAAATTTAAAACTTAATAAAAAGATCCGTCATTAGAAAATAAGAACAAATAATTCTTGTTCTTACTGTATACAAAATATTAATTGCAATATAATATAATTTTTCAATAATATTTCAATACAATAATTTCTTTATGGAGAATGATTTAACGTCATAAAATACATGGAATCAAAGAACATTGCCTTTTCAAATAAAAGAATTAAATAATAGTTTTTTAAGTAACCTTTTATAGGTATATAAAAATATATGAAGAATGTATGATCAAATATTTAAAGAACTTCAGTTCTTAACTTTATATAAAATATCATTTGTTGAAACCTTAATTGTAGTCTTAATCTTCTTGTATGTATTATATCGCATTCTTTTATCTTTTTGTATATAGTATGCAAATATTATATTAGAATCAGAAAATACAAAATTTAATCAGTAATAGATAAGGTTTCATAAGTGAGCAAACTAACTATATTAAAATTACATACATAGCGTAAAGGAATATAAAAATAAAATATAACTATCTTATTAAATGTATATTAAGTCGCTTTCATTCAGTCTAATTACTAACTAGTCTTCCACCATAGATACAAAATGAAAACTATTATATTAATATAATAAATAAGCATGATAAAAGATTAATGGCCGTGAATTTATTAGAGTCCATTTAAATGATGAGTTGAACAGTTTCACGTAATAAATTAAAGTCAATATGTCTTTAACAAAACAATACTTATGGTACAAATGGAATTAAAAGAAATGGTTTGTTAAGTCAAGAAACTAAACAAATATACTTATCTCCTTCTATTTATTTGAGGTTACTTAAAGCATAGAACATTGAAAATACTGAGTTATAGGTATATAACCTATAACAGAACTTCTCAAAATGAATTGAATCTTAACATGAACATTGATCTAACATGTATTACACATTATGCGTTTCAAATGTATGAATTATTCGCTTTTAAGTTACTTCATAGATTTTGATATGACAATTAAAAACTTACCAAATTGTGCATTGTAAACATTTTTGTATATTTCTAATTTCCTCTGCTAGTTTTTCAGCAGTAACGAACACTTCTTTCATCATCTTTTCCTTTGTTACGAATGTCACATCGCGAATGTCTATCACAATTGGATTAAATTCATTTTGTTTAAATACATCAAAAGCGCGGGATCTCGTAAAACTTTTTCATTCGATCTTGCCATTGTTAGAATACAGACTACTTGTGTTATCAAATTGTCAACAGGTCTTCAAGATTTACTTTGACTTTAACCACGTGCTTGTGATGGCGCTGTGATCAATTAATCGATATATAGAATTAAAATTTTTTATTATATAATTAATATATTCAATGTATTTAATTCGTATTTTTCAGACTATGAATACTTTATGATTAATCTACTGAATTCGTATTCGTGTTCTGATAAATGAAAGATTTGCATACGTTTGTCAAAATTTATCTACATATATAGTTACTTTGGATATTAAGTTCGTTAAAACTTCATTGTAGTCATAGTCTAAAATATTTAATCATATCGTGTAATTAATGAGTAATCATACAAATTATGAAGTACATACAGTCGCATTCAGTTTATAAAAAATAAAAAGTTTGTATTATTCTTTCATTCAGAATGCGATTTATCGATACATCCTCTGTATATACTTTTCAACGACAGAGTGCGTTGTTGTATCAAATTTCGATACTCGATAAAGGCGGGAAACCATATAGTAAGAAGCTGCATAATTGAACGGGTTTGCTGGGGAACGTAATCGAATCCTTTCGAATAATATTTCCATTTAAATTGATTCCTGCTGATTAAACATCTTTGCAAAAACTGTGTTGTGAAATTGGTCGAGAATACAGTTTCGGCAAATCACATCGCCAAAGGTATTTCTTTATAATTTACTGATAGTATAACCTTTGTTTAATTTAACATTTCGCTTTTCCAATGACGCCATTGTTACGTTACAAACAAATATAATCGTTACAAAACCACAGGGGTAAACATGATAAATAGATTCTTGTTTTTTATTTTAGTCTCAGTTTATGATTAAAAAGGAATATTTTAATATAAAATAGCTAAAAATGGAAAAGAATCTGCTAATTCTAGCCGAAGATATAATCGTTAAAACAAACAATATTTTAATATTATCAAAGCTATATTTTTTAAATTACAAAAAGTGTAGGGAAATATATGTTTAACTTCAAAATTAGATAAAAGAACAATTTTGATAAGATAAGAATTTTAAAACATTGCTGTCATTATATAAGATAAGAAAAATATAACTTATCCTGTTTTTCTCCTGCAGTCTTCGTTTTAAACACTCGTTTAACCCGGCCAGGATGATTAATCAAAACCGAATACTTTTCTTTTACAGAGATTGTCGTACAAATGATTAACCCAGCATCGTCAAGCTTAACCAACAGACAGAAAAGACGATATTCAGCGTAACATGAGCTTCGCAGAAACGACTTGTTGATGACGTTATGGGGTGGATCTTCCTTGCCAGTACTTTACTCTTTTGCTTATGCGGTAAGTCTTGGCAACACAATATATGAATATTGTGCGATATATGTATTAACGTGTAATGGAAAAGTATCACAATTTTCGACGCAAATATTATTTTTGGAAGAAACAAACGATTGTTTTTGGTGCCAAATTTGAATTCGATGTTAATGGAAAGGTTATAATTGGTGTTTGTTCTTGCATCGGTAAGCATTCTTGCAAATGACTACATTTGATAACCATGTAACAACTGGTTATTACGTGAGGTCCATGTTAAAATTTCTTAAAACAAAAAGTTATTATTTTGAAAAATTTAATGCAGTCAAGACGGATTCAAAGCAGTTGAAGTTCGTTCCTCTGGGATTAATTACGTGTACGCTGCGTCTATGCGATAAGGAAGTTCAGGAAAGGAATTACTGTTACAGAGTGCATCGAGCGTAGAAATTTTGTTATAAACACGGATAAAGCGGAAAACTGAAACCAATCTAAATTTTCCATATTTTAAGTTTCACTGAACCGTATAGCAATATATTTGCTTTTAAATTAGCCTGAATTTTTACCTTTGATGAATTTTTTACAATTATATATAAAAGTTAGAAAAACGTGTACTAGAATGTAGAACGATAAATTTTAATTTTTAAGTAATGGATTTTGTTTATTTAATGTGATTCATATATAAGCAAACTGTATAGCAGTAATTTTTTTACCAGTGAAGCTTCAGTTGAGTTATTTTATTTTTCACTCGAAAAAAAGTATATGATACCGTACTTGGAATGGTATACAATACGATTGCGTATATTTTTGACAGAGGAATACCAAATTACGCAAATCTATTTTTCTTCCAATATTTTGCGACATTTTGGTATGATGAAATTAATGTTTTTGTGTGACCATCAACAGGTATGCATTAACGGTGCCGTGAAAATTTCAGTGACAAACGTGCGAACGTTCCGGGTGAAATGAATTTCATTTCTATAACACTGCAAAATAGATTTTTTTCTTATCTTCTTAGCGGTTCTGCATGCAAATAAACTGGCACTGAGAGATTCTAGAGACCCGGTAAATTTATTCGGCGATTATACTTATCGGCATGGCAAACGAGGCATAACGATCTCTTTGTATGAAAATCCAAGTTACGCTCGCGAGAAACTTTTCTTTATCGAATAAATTTACTTGGGAGCGAAATCAACTGCCCTCGCAGTGATTAAAGGAGCACGATCCTATCTACCAACAACTTTCCTCCCCCGACTTACCTCATTACGGTGTGTACACCTAACGACTTTGTAAAGCGTCTTCAACTTGGTGGAAAAATATGTCGCATATCTTTTTACGATTTTTTAATCGAATTTGTATGTTTTGGATATTTTACAAAAGCTCAAAGCTATGAAATTTCCCACGTATACATAAAAATCACTTCTACGAGTTATTTGTTCTATTTATAACATTATTTTTTATTAACATCTATGGTGATACATTTCTGTTCATTTTTATCTCTTCGACTTAACTATACATGAAGGTTGCATTACTGTTAACCAATTCCATTTTTCTTTTCGTTCGAATCAGAAAGATATACAAATACTGAATATTCCACATCCAAAATACTCTTTGAGTACTCATTACTCTGTAGTACTCGTAATGATCTTCTCAAAGTTCAGCAGGTTCTTAATAACTAGTTAGTTGCACTTTACGTTGCTTACAGTTCCAAAGTGTCATATTGTTTCAGAAACTTATCACAAATCTCACCTCCAGAACGATTATTATCGACTTTATCAATAGTTCAAGCACACACATATACATACTATTGTTAATAGATGCACTAGTAACAGCTAGAGTAACTTCTCAACTTCATCACTTGTCTTATCATTCCTTAAGCTACTTAAATGAACGTTAGCTGTTTACTGCCTTAATCTCTAATACATTTCTGACACTCTGATAGATTTCAATATCGTAGATAAGAAAGAGTAGACAAGAAATAAAGATGAGTGAGAAGAAAAAAAGGACGTGGGAGATGAATGAAGGTGTCTTTTATCAGATTCTACATTCCATCTTCACAGTATCAAATTCCATTAATCACATGAAAGTGCCACTAAATGATACCAATTTTTGATATGCTTGGATCCAATTATATTCAGCACAATGGCGTATAAATACCTTTTGTAGTCACTGTATAAACTTGATATATAATAAAAATAGTGTATCTTAGTAACTGAATTATTAAATCCAAGATAATTAATGGCTAAACTCATAACAATCTTTCAAAGTAACAGTAGCAGGCTGAATTAAAAAATCATATTATCTTGTCAGTTTCTTTCAACAAACAAAAAAGTCTTCGCCTAATCATACAAAACTACCTACATATAAAACTACATATTAAATCTCATAACCAATTACTGAATCAAATATCAACCAACACCAACTATCGTAAAAATCGTCAGATGTATACACCGTCGTAACAGCTCTCTTTTTAACTTGCTCCCTCGATACGAAGGCGATCCCAAAGATACTAACCCAAAAAGTGTACAATAATAATTTGATCGGCGTATGTTGATTTTTCACGCTGCTTTGGATAAAAAAAGCGGCGGGATTGCCGTTGCCACAGGGCGGTGGCGGCGCGGCGGGGGGCCATGGACAGCCGCAGGCTGGTTCGCCGAGCACCCCGGGCCCCGGCGGTGGCACAGCTGGCAGTGGCGCGAGCAGCACTTTTGGCGCCGCTGGCGGCAGTGCCTCTGGCCCTGGCAGCGGCGCTGTTGGTTTCGGTGTGACCGGAGGAACTACCGGCGGTGGGGCCGGTGGTGGTGCCGCCAGTGGTGGTGCCGCCAGTGGTGATGCCGCCGGTGGTGGTCAAAGTTGGTCCGGTGGTGGTCAAAGTTGGCCCGGTGGCCCGACTCGTCGGGGCCGAGGGTGGCGCGACTGGCGCCGCGGCGACCCCACGCTGATAAAGGGACTCTGGAAGTCGAAGGGACCTCTAGGTAAACCTTCCGTTCTGCATGACTTCTGTACATTTATCTCATTTATATCATCTCATTTATATTTCTTTCCCAATTAATATATATTGCCGAATGTTGGTGTTTGTATATAGTTGATGTTTTATTTTTACGTTTTATTTGGAAAAGTTTGTAGAGGAATTTTAGGTAGATCAAGTTGATATGTTTTTGTAGGATTAGCATTTTCTATGCACTGTTTCTTTGCGCGAGTTTGCCTTATTTATCGAATAGTTTGGCCAATGAATTCTTTGAAGTAATTTTTGTAGGTTTTTAACGATATTCACATGGAATAGTTTGTCATTCTGTACAGACTTTTGCCTTTTTCCCATTCTTGTTCTTTCTCTTGTCTGTCGTATGTGATGTATTCAGCAAGAAATGTGAAAATTTGGGAGCACTTTTTATTAGCTCACCTTGCATTGTCGTTGAGATGTGGTCTTAACGTTGCAGGAATCCGGAATGTTTCACTATGCATGCATAAGTTCTAGCTACATTAGGGACATCTGATAGTAAAATGTTCTTTAAATAATGTGTACTTGTTAGAATGCAAGAAACAGCATTTTGCATATGAACCATTTTTTTGCTGCTAATATGGCATGTCTTTATTGTGATTAGTCAAGAACATTTTTAGTAACTTATGCTAAATCCTGAGCAATTACTTTATTATTGCTTTAGATCCTACACGATTTTTCCCGTACTGGTGATCCTGAATATGTGTAGATTATTGAAACAACTTGTAGCATTAATATAAAATATCAAATATTTATTTATTCCAAATATAAAATAACTTAGTAATTCAATGAATTTCATTTCGTATATTGCGTTTTATTCCACCAGAGTGATCTCTATTTACAGATGTATATATTGTTATGTCGAATATATTAATTGCGAAGCATGTGCCATTTAAAATTCCACATTTCCACGAGAAAATGATTTCCTATTTCATTTCACATATTTATGTTTTATTGCGCATCTTCCCGCATTTATAAAACATACGGTACACGGTCTATAAATGTTCATCAAACAGTAATTGTCGTCCATAAACTTGTACTGATCGCGTTACTGAATGTCTGCGTATAACTTTCACGCTGTTCATGTTAGCTTTGTAGCTCATTAGCGCGAACAAATTCTCACCGTATTACTGCGAGAACTTCTCGACTTTATAACCCGATAAGCTCGAATTAGCTGTCCATAATACTATAGACAGATAAGAATCCGCTATATGAGTTTGTATATTTGAAACTGAGCATTCACTCGTTCGTATAAACTAGATTTGACTGTATTTATTTATCAAATATTTAATTCGATAAAAATTAAAACGAAAGTTAAAAGGATTACAGCAAGTGAAATTCGTTTTTTCCGAATCTCTGTCAATTTTATTGTGCGTCGAAGATGGTACAGCAGGGAACGTGAAAAATTCATGAAACGAATGAACAGTACGCGTGTTTTCGTTCGCGAATCTTAGGTTCTGATTTAACTTCCAGATTTCCTCGTAGATCGATGTATCTTGAGTTATATAGGCGAATATTTCATCACAAGTTAAAATTTTACTTTTCTTCGCGATAGGCATGAAACAACCGCGACTAGAGCGTGGAGAACCTGAGTATACACAGAGAATTTAGTTTCTAGTTTTAAACTCGTGGAAAGTACACTTCCCAAACTGTTTCTTATGTATGCTCTCTGTTATCTTTGATTTGTTTCTTCGTTAAGTCGATTCCTAAGCTTTGTTGTTTTTTAATCAAAAGTTGGACATGAAATTCTAGAAAAATATTATATGGTCAATCGTCGGTTTGTTATCTTCCTCTATAATTTTTCTGTAATTCTTCTCCGTATCGCAATTTTTTCATCTCCATATAAAACTTCTGTGATTTAGATAGATTTTTAGAACACGGTGAACATTTTTTGATAAAAATTTCTTTACTAGAACGCCGAAAACCATATTCGGTATATTTTTACATCTACAAATCGCTTATAGAACGAATTGATATTTTACATTCGATAGATTGAAAGGAGATTTATAGATATTCATTTTTCGAAATAAACGTTTAATGGTTTAGTCTCCATTTTAACTTTGTTCTATCAATGGATTTATTTTGCCAATTTCTCGCGGTTCTGTTAAAATATTTCTAGGCAATAAAAATGGCCTGTTGTTTAATTTCAGAAAGGATACTGTGTAAATAACATTTTGTCCCTGCTGTATATCAATTTGTTTTACAGGCTTTCTCAAATGAAAAAGAGCGTCGAAAAGTTGTTTTATTGACTGTCCACAATTTCGGAACTCGCGTCCTTTGTGACATAGGAAACCACTTTTCACTTTTCTGGATATTATATCGTAGATATTATAGTCAGTTTATATTCGGAGCAGTTTCTCAATTTTTCATCGTTTTCATGAACGAAGGTTTATTTGCCTACTTATATGTTGCGCCTTTATAGCGATCGATAAAAATGAATTATGATAGATGTTTATGTTAGTTTTAGACTGTTTATTTTTTATAAGATTGTAAATCATCATTGAAATTGAACATTTTCATTTAAAATAATTTCTAGAATGTTTAATACACTTTTGCTGATGTATCACAACCTTTAAAATACCTTCATGGAAAATAAACTGTTTAAAGATATTTTCGATGTCCTTCTGCTTCCTAAATCATCTCCGAGTAAAGAAATATTCAGGATTTCACAGTGAAGACCTGTTGGAAATAAATCAGAAAAATATAACGGATGAAATAGAACTTCAATATTCAATTGATGCACTTTCTGTATAGCATATTCTGTATCTGATGCAGCTTTCCATTTTTATGTTTGCTCTCCGAAGTACACGAAATGAAAATAATAATACATCTACAATATATTCCTTAATGTTTTAGTTCAATCAATAGATCACAATCCATCAATATATTTTTCGAGTGACATACAGCACTCAGCTCAGATATATCAGAACTGCGATAACTTTCGGAATGATCAGTAATTCGAAAGGAAGGAAAAGCCTGCAGAAATCTATCATACGAAAAAAGATGTAATATTTTGACCGAATAATCAACGAACCACAAAATGCAATTAAAAATTGCCACACGGAAAGAAACAGCTTCCACTCGACCAAAATGTCAAACCTCCCATCCAGCTCGCTTCGATCCACGTAAGATTCGCTTTCAACGTGTATCGTCGATAAATCATTCGGAAGCTTCGAGTGACCATTCAAAACCTCGACCGTAATTCATCTCTGTCATATCTTGGCATTTTTCACGTGACCACATTTTGCACGTCGATCGTTCACCTTCTCACAAAGAGAGCCTGGCACGCTGTGCACGTTTTTCGTTCTTGTTTATTTTCTACATGCTGCATGTGTGTGTGTTCTCATAAAAAATCGATCTAGTCGAAACGAAACGTGAAAACTGGATGTCCTGGTGCAGATTCCTTAGGCAAGGCGGAAGTGTACATCTTCTTAGCGCTGCTGATCGGTTTCGTGACGGTGGTGGTGGGCTGTTGGCTGTCGGATAACTGTTGGTCCCCGGAACCGGAAGGGGTGGTGACCCTGGCATAGCCTAGTGCAGACTTCCGTTCATCCAGGCGATAACAACTAGTACGCGGGCCCTCCTACAGGATTCTCCAGGACTTGGTCCAGCAGAACCGACGACCGTTGCTGGACATCAACGACAACCACACAATGCTTCCACCCGTATGAACAACGTCACCTTATGCACAAAAGAAAACACCTTTTACCATTAAACCATGGTTCGCCGCCATTACGAGCAGCGTGCGGCCGATCGAATATCGCCCCGTTCTGTAATATCGTATAATGTCGTGGTTTCGCCACCGATAAAGGTACTCGACCGTAAATCCAAACGTTCATCGAAATATCGACATGTCTCCGTGGGATGCAGCTAGGGCTGTGCTATGAACCTAAAACGGATTACCGATTGCGTCGACGTCTTTTTTCTCGACTCTTCTTTTTATTTCCCTTTCGTTTTGTCATTGCTCTCTAGAGGGCGTCGACGTTTCGTACAAGAGAATTTTGATAATTATTCGGAATATAACATTGAAAATCGTCAAGGTCCGTATCGTGAGTAATCTTTTTCTGCGTACGTAACGTCCCTTGAATTTAGTTTCTGAGACGTTCGCAATGGATTTCAGTTGATTGCAAGTTAGGATTACGCCACGTTGTGACATAGATGGGCACCTTTATATAGCTCGATCTAAACTTAACGTGCTGACGATAATCATTTTTTGATATTCGTAAGAGAAGTGATATGTCATTGAGTTATAGATTGGGCTGGATTAATAGAGAGATTCCGAAATAATTCCAACGCAGGAATTGTTTCCGGTTCTAACGGTTTACTCTTATTTTTAGTTGCTCGAAATTGTAATCAATCTCGTTAACAAAGCTAAACTGTATTTACATACTACAAGCGTGCATACTATTAAACATAGTATATTAAACGTAAGTTGGTTTATTGGTTGGATCGGCAGTTATGTGCATAGGAAACGGTTACTGTAAATGTTCATTCCGACAGTATATTTGAAGATGATCGAGATCGATCAAGTGCATCCTGTTCTGAATAATTATCGAAGTTTTCATAAGCTGAAGGATAAACCGGAAGGAAACAGTAATTGAGCGAAATTGGAGAGTACACCATGTGGAATTACGCTCGAATTAGATCACGCACACATTGTTCGTCTGTGAGCTATAATTCGCTCGTTAACTCGATCAACACTTAATCGTCGTCATAGGGACGCGACAATATTCGGGCGTAGTTCCATCGTGAATTCGAGCTTCCGGTTCGAAGGATTCTCGTGAATTAGCGGGCTAATTCGCGGGCTCGTTCAATAGTTGGTTGAGGCATATAGGTGGTAGAAACTTAGAATAGGGGTTTTTGAAAGAACAGCTGATTATGCAGTTTGAGGTGTAGTAAGGGGTTTTCTTTGTGTGGATGGTTTAATGTGCTTTTTTATGGGTATGGTAAGATGTGGTTGTGGTCACGTAAATTTTGGGAAAGTTGAAGGAAGATGGTGAAGTTCTGATCGATCCTTTTTCTCTCTTCAAAGGAGGGGGAATTTCAACGACGATTGTATGTCGAAATATGGGGTATCAAATAGAATGGTCCGAAAATATTTCTTATTGGACATATTGCAAGTCCATAAACCGATTATTTCGAAGCGATATAATTTTTTATTCCAAAAAACATGACACATATACATCGAGATATTGTGACATAACAATCGAGATATTGTAACCATATGAAATTCTTTCGAATTCTTATTTTAGGATACTCATTTACATTGTTGGAGGAGGTAATCATTCGAATAGTACAAATACTCAGGATAAAAGCTAAGCTTAATTCTAATTTTCATTGTAATTGATAGAATAGAAGAATAAGAGTTACCAAATACAAATTAGGTATTCTTCGATACCCAGCTTCAAAAGAAACGACACAGCCACGATTAACACATTCGCTGTTATTAATTAATCCTTAAGACAAGCATTCTTTCCTTTATTACAAATTTATTTATTTTAATAACAATGATCGTTCTAATTGTTCACGGACTCATTTACCCCTATTATTTATTTTATTGGAACACACGGAAACGCTAATGTAACAGTTATGTCGATAAATTTATTTAAATATCAAAATCAATGTATGTATGTTACTAGCAGCGAATGCGTTAAACTATAAGACAAGAAGCTAGATTAACATCATTATTAAAAAACAAGAGAACCTTCCATTTTCATATGTTCCACGTATGAACTCTTCATCGATTCTCCATTTCTCAGCTTCAGCCGATGTAGAATCGATCAACCTAAATCTTATCATACCCATAACGTCATTAACGTTCGATCATCACCATCAATCAGCTTACTAATCACCGACATACACCTTCTTGTTACATAAACGCAACGGTTTTCGACCATAATCATACTCAAATCTTGAAATCGAAGAAGATTCTCGCGAATTGGCGGGCTAATTCGCGTAGATCTAGTGACGTGTGGACAGGACGCGCGCTCGTAGACAGCGCAATGGTCGCTTTGAGGCTCGTAGTTAGCTGAATTCCCAAAATGGGTCAATAATTTCATTTGGAGCCTGGATAATGGGTTTCGATATTGACGTCAGGTTAGGTCCATCGAGACAGAACTAACGGAGGAGAAGAGCAGAAGAACAGAATAGTTCGAGTACGATTTACTTCTTCGTCTTAATCGCCGCCCGTGAAAATTTACCGACTTCGTTGGACAAACTTAATGGCGGCGGATAAAACACGCGATATGAGGCTTTACGGGCACCAGGGTCCGGGCCTTCGAACTTTATTTTTGCCAGCCTCCTCGCAAATTGTACGAAATGGCCCACACGAGAGTAAACGATCGTTTAAAGCTGCATTAGGGGGCGAACCTTTTCTATTCTGTCTCGGTGTATACTGGATCCCGTGAGTGCTCGAACGTTCCTCGGATTATAATGAACAACAAGATGCTCGAGTTGTATCGAAATGTGATAAGCAGACTGCGGATATCGATGCATTCATATTTTGATCGATACGATTGGAAAAGTGGAACTGGGGAAAATTGTTTTATTTACGAAATATTATAAAGAGCGTCGTGCTTTGAATATTTTATATATTTTTGCATATTGTGCGGATTTTGTGAATTATTCACCTTCAAGTCTCTTGTAATTGCATAAGAACCCGCAGTTTAAATTGCGAACGTTTATGCAATTCGATACTTTTATGAATACAACGATGGAAAATGAAAATACTTTGAATATTAAATAGAAGCTCGTTTCGCCTATCGAACATTATAGCTAGCAATTTATCATATTTTTCTGCATATTTTATATATATGTATGTATTATACAGCTGGATATATTATGTGTAGTTTGTAAATTTTTCCACCTTGCAATCGCTCATAGATGCATAAATAGCCGCAATCGAGTCAGTTGATCGTTCAATTGGACTTTATTGGTGTTTGATCGTCTGTTTCGAAATGATGGTAATAATCGTATGCATGGCGATATTAATGTCTGGTAAATTTTGGGATGCTGTTTACTTGCTAAATCGAAATACTAACTTTGGGATGGTCGACCGATGTACTGGTCATTTTATGATTACGAGAGGCTGTGTCGAATGTTGATGTTAATTTCGGATTATCTCTGTGTCGTTCAATCATTCAGGGATGTAATTTATATCAATGTTCTTAAAATATTCTTGCTAATTAATTATAGGAAGGAGGGTAATAAATTTGTATATAATACGTTATAATATCAATGTAGTATAGTAATTTTATGATGACATTTTGTTGGTTAGGAATGAATTGAAGTAATCATTTTGAAAATCGATTTAAAGTATTGGCGAGAATTAATTTTGTGAAGGAGGATACATGTACAATGGCAATCATGTTTGTAATTTTAGAACATCATCTCGTCGGTTGATTAGAAAGTGCAAACTAAAGACGGATTAAGATGCTAATGAAATGCTAAGAAATTGAACTATTAATTTGGATGGAATCGATCGATCTTCTAGCCATAGTACGAAAACTCGTACAAGTGTTCAAGATCGGTGATAATTTCTTGTCCTTGTCTGCCATTCAATTGTTTAGAGAGAGTAAAGTACGAAGTATGAAAATACGGGAGGAAAAATTGTATTAAATATATAATATTAATTGAATAAAGATAAGGGAGAAATGGAATATTAATTTAAAACAATGTACATATTTGTATGATACGATCGTGACATGAGTAATTCGGAGAAATAATGCTGAAGATAATTCAATGTAAAAAAAATTTATTCTAATCAAATTAATCAAAATTTAGGAAAATTGTTTGATTCTAAGCGTTTTGAAATATTCAGTATGTATTATGTACCAATTATGCACACTTTGTTCATCGTAATCCTTCATTGTAAACGTTCGAGCATTTCCGCGATCTCACACAATTGTTTCTTATAATATAAACTTTAATAATGAATTGTCACACATTTCGTAAATAAAACAGAGACCAAGTTTGTATCCATGTAAATTCTCTGCGTAAGATAGTTTACTGATATTTAATTATGGAAACGTTTATTACCTTTTCAGTCACATTCAACAAGCTGTTTCAATTCAAGAAGCTAAACGAAATCACATCAATTATTATGAATGATTGTCGGTTATGTTAATGATTGAAAAATTATTTTACTTCTTAAGCCATTTTATAAATTTTCCATTTTGCCAATTTTCTACAAGAATACCAAAACAATGTTGCACTATCGAAAACCCAACTATTCACAAATAATCGCCATATTTCCCATAATCATCTTAATCGCTAAACTACATTCATCATCATCCGTATACTTTCTCAATTTTTTAAATATTATGGAAACGATACTACTACAAAATTAAAAACTGTAATATATACACTCACTACTATTCAGTAATTTCTCCAACATTCTAAAATATCTGAAAATAATCCCACAAAATCGACAATTTGATCTGGAATTTCATAAAAATGTCCCATCAAATCCACAGGCGATCGCCGCGTTTCGCGTCATCATTACGATCATTAAAATACACTCGCCATCGATTAGTTACTTTATAAATTGTCTAAAACAATCAAAGACAATGGTATAGGATCGAGATCGTGAAGTTCAATTGTTTAACAAAAATATTCTATTGAAACCAGGAGCGACCATTGAAGGTGCCATTACCAATTTTGGTTGAATGTTAAAATGTATCAGTGTTATAAAATTGAAAACCGAGAATCCAATTATTTTAGAAAAATATTCCATCAAATTCAAAGGCCGTGATGAGGTTCCCCATCGTCAGAAATTAATCGTCAAAAATTAATCGTCGAAAATTGTTAGAAGAAACGATTTTCGATATAAAAGAAGAACTGAATTTCACCGCAGAGTAGAAGCTGCACGTTTAATTCTGTCTCCGTTAATTTTCATCAGAGCAAGAATTTAATAACCGTGGAAGGGAACGCGAGGCTTTCGGATATCGTTCGCAATGAAAGCAGTTGGAAGGTGCTTTGTGCTTTGCGACCAATCGGGCAAAATTTACGCACATAGTGCATGTATCGCTGGCCCGCGTTTGAAACTCAATCTTCGATCGGTGTCACAGCGGTAGTACCGTGTGTCTTCGAATTATGTACGCGGTGGCGAATTAATCGTGACATATTCATGCACCTGCGCCACCCTAGTGCACGCATGCCACTACTGCTCGTTCGATCGACCAGATTTATGGGGTTGTACCGTTTTCAAGCTCATTTTCAACTACATACTTCCTCTATAACCAATTAAATAACGTTAAATTTATCGTTGTTTTTAATTTGTTGAAAATTCCATTTAAACATTAAATTACTATCATTATTGCATTTAAATGTTTAGAAGATGATTTTATAAGTTAAAGTTGTCTCATTGTATAGTGTGTTATTTAAATTACTTAGCTTTTGGTTAAGCTCCGATACCTTCACTATGACCAATTAAACAATGTTAAGTTTGTTGTCGTGTTAAATTTCTAGGAAATTTTATTTATCTGTAAAATATTTCTTTCTAGCTTCATTTTTCAGGGTAGTTTTATTGGTTTTCTTAAAGCTTTCCCTTTATTTCAATTCTTTGGCGTTTGGTTAAATCGTTTCATTATTATTATTATTATCATAGTTCAGTTGTTGGTCGACGCTTTATCGCGTCTTTTTCCTGTGAACTTCGGGTAGGAAAGTTTCTGCACGTTAGCCTGTGCATTTTGCTATCGGTCGACTGATTTAACGTCGGATCGCTGACCATAAATGAAGTGCAAAAAATATTTCCTGGAAGAGGGAGCTTCTTCTTTTCATCTCTCTGCCTCTCTTGTTTCTCTTTTAAGTCGTCTTCTCGTATCTTTAGAGTAGGTACAGCTATAGGAACAGCGGAGAACACAGAAGTTCTCTATGATATTACGTTTAGAATCTGGTTTAGTTAACTGTTTTAGTAGCAGCAAAAGGCGAATTAAATTGATATCGTTGAGTCGTTATCGAGAGGGACAAAAAATTGAATTGACATGAGCTACTTAATTTTAGAATATTTCCTTTAATTTGTATTTCGTATTTTATATGACGAAGAATATTAATAGCATTTGTCTCGTAAAACACAAAGTACAGCAAATTAAAATTAAGTACTATAAAATCAAACAACCTGATCCAAAGGAACGTGGCCGCTAATTATCCTCAATTTATCATTACGTGATCTTTCAAATTTCAATTTTACATTAAATCACATATTCTTACATATTTGTACAACACATATATCGTACAATTTCATATCTGTCGAATTTTTTCAAACAGTTTCTAACTCTCTTAACGCCGAGTAGAATTTTAATAAATCTGGAAAGCCGAAAATTCACATTCTCCGCTCGTCTTACGAACCTTTTTCAACGTTTCAAGCAGCACACTCCGCAAGATGAAATCTCATATCGGTGAAACGTCGCTATTATCGCGTGATTTCGTTATCAAAGTCGTGGATGTAATTTCTATCTGCGATCTTACTCGCGGGAACGAATGCAGAGAGGGAAGAAGGCTGTGTCGGTACTTTTTTGCTCGTCCAACGTTTCGCGGCTGAAGTTAAGCTCGGGTAATCGAGTTTTTCTTTCGTTTGCGTCGATTAGATGACCGCGAAAAACTCGTATGTCCGATAAGAGTAATTTATCCGTTGCCCCGTGAAGCTTGGCGATATTTCTGTGAATGTATCCTCCAGAACGATGCAACCTCCGGAAAGATGAAATTCCGATAGAACGTGCCGCATAAAGGGGGAAACGTACGCTTACGAACACGTAAATCCTCTTCGCCGCAATATGAAATTGAACATACATATCGAGTTTCGCTATGAACGAAATTAATCCACAAGGTTTTAGTAAAATATTAGAGGTCTCGTGATTAAGCACTGCTACAGAGATATCGAAGCTTCAGGGGAAATTGAGAATTCTTTTTGCGAGGGGAAATATTGTATAACAGATAGGTCAGAGAAAGGTGTTATTTATAAAGATTGAATGATCGAATATTTGATAAGGGTTGAAAGTGGTTTGAAGAAAGATCGTGGTGGATTTGGGTTATCCCGAGAATAAATCATTTTTCAATTTCTAACTTTGTTCTGTTGTGATTTTTTTTTTTGTAGGGCTGAAATTTTTTTCTCATTTTATTATTAACGTCATTTCGATTTTCTGTGATCTTCTCATCAAGTTTTAAAAGAGAAGTCTGATTCTTGGAAAAGTATGAAACAGCAGTTTTAAAATTATAATAAGTTCATCAGTCTGTCGCGAACTTGAAGGACTTTAAAGTTGTCTCTTTCGCTATTCAATTATATTAGCCATCAAGTGACATCGGAATAAAGAATCAACAAAAATGGACTTTTCACGTATTTCTCACGTTTTCTACGTTTTGTAAATGTCACTTTCCTATGTCATTTCTTTTTCGCTGCAATCATAAGAACTTTCCCATATTTAAAATTACAAATGAATGCAGTTCGTAATAATTATAAAGTCTGTTTCACACGGATTCACTCTCCTCGTAGCAAATTATCAGTTTTACAGCTTTGATTAATTATAGCGATTACAGCAACTAATTTCACTGTTAATTTTAATAATGAGACCCACCGTCGCCTTTTTTGCGTCGTGACGTCCGTATAGAAACTTTCACAATTAGTGGAACCGTGCGAAATGGCAGTGACACTTCCGTCTTTTTGTAACAACTTCGCTAACAGATAAAATAATCCCGTTAGTCTTCCAAACAGACGTAAGCGAACTTCGAGAACTTGTCAGCCAGCGATATTGCTTCACTCGAATACGTAAACGTCGTAAATCAGTTCAACAAACACTCTAGTCACCCTAAATGCAGACGAATCGTACGAGTTTTCGAAAGTTAGAAAGCTTTTGGCGGAAAAATTCTAACGCGCGTTCCTTTCCACGAGAAATCTTGCCTGGTACTAATACGATTAATAATTTTTCTTTTTCTTTTGTAAAATAAATAACTCCATAGACAACGTCATAAATAAAAATCATTCGCGACTGACGTACAAACCGTACGTCATATGCTATTAAGCATAATCACATATTTAAATGGAATGGCGTTTAGGATTATTTTAATATCAAACATAGGAAATTATAGGTTTGTAATTTCATTTTATGCATCTTCAAACAAGATTTGAATTTTATGTGTGGTTCACGTTGGATAAAAATATGTAGGTCTCCGTTAGTTAATTAAGTCACGAAAAGAGGTAATACTCCTTTCAAACTGCCACAAAACAGGACAATATTTATACTTTAAATAGTTATTAAAAATTCATTTACGTACTTAACGCATACTTCTATCGCGGTAGAAATATTTTTCATATATTACGCTATCAGTGTTTAAATCGCGAGTTAACAGATTCTTTTAAGGCTATTCTTGAATGTAATTACAATTTTATTTCAAGCATTCGAACAACGAATATCGATATTGCTCGAATCATAGGTCATCGAATTTCTTTAAAAATATTTTTCAAGTTTAATTATAATTTCATTTCATATCGTTCAGCACCTAATAGAAATTACATGCTTCCACTACGGTATCGTATAACATTGCACTTTGAATAATATTACTTTGTATAATCCGCCACCATGATATTCAAATCATAGATCGTTACACTTCACGAACTTTATCCGCAAATTCAGTCGCAACCTTGCGTCGAAACTTCAAACACTTAATCACGGTTACATACTTTTGTCACGACACTGTACACCTCGTGTGCCGTACTAGTACTATACCAGTACTAAACTAATCCCATACTGATCCATTAGCAACTCAAATCACAGATAATAATCAGAAGCACTACGTTGTAACCGTGTTTCGAAACTTCGCCAACGATTCCACCAAATTGAAATTGCATATTTCTACGATAGGTTTCATGCTTCTTCTACGCCACTACTAAAATCTATTACTTGCACTCGAATTACACGCCATTAAATTCCACTGAATCCCTTCAAGTTAGTTGCAACTTTGTTTCGAACTTTCAAACACTAAATCAAGATTAACACACTTTTACTCTATATACAGAGTATTCTCTACGATATAATATGAAGCTAAGGGATGATTCTATGTGCAAAAATAAATTGAAAATGTAGACAAACATTTTTCTAATCGAAGCTTAATCTCCAAGAGAATCGATTTCGAAACTTTATTCCTGCGTGCCCAGCCTTACACTGATTTCACGTATATCTTGTTTCCATCCATGTTTGCATTCAGAAATATTTATAGCAATTAGAATGAAGACCCTATCCGATGATACAACGATAAAGAGTATCTAAAGGAAAGAATTCATTCGCATCTATGATTTTGAAAATACAGAATATCGAGATACTCGAAGCTACCGCACAATTTGGTGTTCGCGTATCGAATAAATGTTCAAAATCAATTCTTCGTACAATTAAGCATTGGACATTTAATATTTACGCGTAGAATCGTTCTTTAACTTGATCAACTATGTACATTATATGTAGCAAATACTCTGTATAACGTTGCACTTCTCATATACAGTGTTAATAACTGAAGTTACATTAATTTACTATTACTAAACCTACTATTCAGATCAGAGATCGCGAAATTCTTCCAAATTCCTCCTTTAACTATCCGATATGAAAGTTTGAACCCTGGTGCGTGAAGGTAGCACGTGAAACACCCCGAAGAAAGAAAAAGATCGATTCACCGAAACTGGAGGAAAGCTTTTCCTCCTATCTTGCACTTCGTTGCAGAGTAAGTGACGACTAACGAAACGAGGGAGGACTGCGAACTGTCCTTACCGTTTGTATCTAACATTTCTTTTACCTACTGCTACATACATATAACTACCTCGTCAGTTATCATAAGAAATTCTCTCTGCAAGTCGACTGTGCAATCGCACCATTAACGTTACTCTTAATTTCGACTTCAAATAATTTTATCCTGTAACCTTAATCTTAACCTTAACCTTAACTTTAACCTGCTCGAGTTATCTTTTAAAGAGTCGAACTTCGTGGTTCTCGTCTTTTAAACTTGAGTTACCTCAGTTAGAGAAAGATAGGTATCTAATATTTTTGGCTGTTCTTCAAGTTTGCAAGATTTCATTCAGATCGAATCGTTCGCGACCCTCTCTTGAAAGTAGGGAAAACGTCTTCAGGCTCGACAAATGGAGTCTGAGCCAAAGAAAATGATCGGTTACCGTGGTCCTGAAAGAGAATCCCGTCGTGGAGGGCGGGCCTTCGTCGTAATTCATCGCTTTGTCCGGAAGTTCCATTCTAAGCCGTGCGATCCACGGCAAGGCGCGGTTTCCGCCGCGTTGGTTCCGCTGTCTCCGTGAAATTCGATCGCAATTTTAACCCTGAAACTCTTCGAATGTTGGCCTGTCACTACTTGACACAGCCAACGTATAACGTTGACTAAGCGCTCGAACGAGCGTTGCCATTTCGCTGTAATCTGCCGCGTGCCTCGACTATGATCCACGTGATGATTCATCGTGCGGTCGTGAGTGCTTATACGCGGATTGCTTGCACAGGGTGTCCTGTTTTTGTTCACGGAAACTGATATAGAACGTATTAGATAGTGTTTGGGTCGAGGGCAAGTTAAGAAATATATCCGTAATGGTTGGGGTAAAAGAAAATGTCCCTTGTTATTTATCCATCTTGCCGATATTTATTTTATCAAACTTGTATTTGATTAGTTAATATGACACAGTTTTGCTATTATAGATGATCTAATTTTAGGTATAATTCTATTTTTTTTATTTAACTATTTTTTCATTAGATTTCTCTTCAACTCTTCCTCGGGACTTTTTATTTTAGATACGAGAAGTTTTTAGAATATTCAAGAGAATAAAAGAAATATCATTCACTCATTCACGTTTGCAAATGTGTAAATAAAATTGTCTTATTGTTTTAATATCGCTACCCCATAAGAAAAGATAAGAATGTTAGCTATAGATCGTATATTAAATTCTTCTCCTGTAATCTCTATTTTCATTCTAATGAAAATTTTCTTTTCTAATTCTTTGTATGTTATTTGTTATATGTTCAGTTTAATATACAAAAATTAAATGTCCGTTTTCGTAAATTCTTTTTATTTAGTAATTTCATTGAAATAAGCTTTTTTAAATAACCCCAATCAAACGCAATGTATAGGATTATTATCGTCTCAAGAGGATACGATGGTTTCGAAGAAATTACATAGCGAGTGCAGGCGTCAGGAATATTGCAATTGAATCCTTTTTAAAACGATTGTTGAATAGTATTGCAATAATGCAATTTTTCTGCCCGTTTTTATAACAGATAAAAAGCAGTTGATGTTGCTTATTCGATAGATTCGACTATAATAGATAATCGAGATAATGTATGTACATACATTTTTATGGAAACGTGTTAAGATTTATGCTATTCAATTCGACCGGCGTAACATACGGAGTGTCCCGTTTTAAAATATCAATGCAGATGTGTAGTTTGGAAAGTACGCAGATATAAAGGATTGAATATTGAAGGAGGAATTCGAGGAGATGGCAGATGCCATTAGAATTTTATGGGGCAAAATCGATGGACGAATCCGGAGTAAAAATTTCAAAGTTGCTTATGATTCTCTTAAAGTGGTCGTGGAATTTCTATTTTTATTAGATGGTTGGAAGTGTGATTAACATGGCGATGATATAATTTTTGTGAAACTTTTAGTGTAAGATTTGAGACTTTGATGAAACAATTCTATGGATTACATATCATTTACTGAATAATTTATGGAAATGAAAGACAAACTTCTTTAATATTCTACTGTTGAATTTAAAGGAACACAAAATTGCTTCAGAGCTCCTATGAGCTTTGCGAGGAATTGGAATATTGAGAAAAAAGTAATGTAAATTGAGGACAGGAGATAATACAGAGTATCAGCAAAATAAATAATATTAATTAATTGTAAACATATTCTTTATGAAAATAAGCAACAATATTTTCACTGTTCTTCTATCATATTTTGAGTAATATTTTGAAATTACTTTGAAGTTCTTACAGGTTTTGCAAAATATTAGAATACTGAAAGTCTTCAATAAAATTTGAACCACAGCCTTAAGTGATTTTTATATTCTATAGAAATAACAAAATTCCTGAAATATTTTCAGAAATAATTATCAGTATGTGATTTGAAGGAGAGCGTCTTTCAATTATAAAAATGTTAAAAAGCAGAATATGAATAGGATTTGTATTATACTTGGTTACAGATCTTTCATACTCTATCCAGTATAAGACTAATAAAACACTTCTGAGTTATCTGAAGAAGTAATTACAGGTAATTCGACGAAAAGCATCTTTGAAGAAACGTATATAGTAATCGAGCCATAATCTCAAGAGGCAGACTGGAAAAAGAGTTTAACCCGCTTAAATATCCTGCACGAGGCTATTTACGGATTTTTCTCTGCTTGACTCTAGCGTCCTCCTCGACCTCCTTTAATCTTCACAAATTCAATTTTTATTCCTACAAAATATACAAAAATACGAAACGAAAGATAAAAAAAAAAGAGGATACACGGCACACGTACTTTTTGAAGCATAGGCACACATGGGACACAGATTGAAACGGGTCACTCTGTAGAATTATAAAATTTCTGCGAAAAAAGAGAATTCGTTTTCTTCCGTATTTTGCCTAGATTTTCTCAGTTTTCCAAAAATAGCCACGCTTTCGTTTTATACGATTGGCATTTCGTATCGCTGGCACGACGAAAAGAATAATATTTACTACGTTATCGGCGCTATAGAAAATTTAATTGCGAACTCTCCAGCTGTAATGCGTTCAATATATGCAACTGCCCCGTTGTTCCAGAATTCTCGTTCCAATAATATTTCGCGAAATATTTTCACTGGCTCTCTTTCGATCGATTTCTCGTACTACCGAAGGCATTCCTACGTTCTTCTGTGACAAGTTTCACTTGTAATTGAGATATTTCTATTCGAAAATAATTTTCAAACATAGCTAGATTTTCTTTAAATATTTACTATATTTAGTTTTTTAGTAACATCGTTAGATTTATTAAAATTATTTGTTAGCTTTTTAGCTGCGAATACGTATACGCCCTTCTTCTCTTATTTTATTTCTTAGATCACTTGACAGCTGATTCCTTAAAAAATAAGCAAAGTTTCGTATCTCTTCGACACTCGACTATCATCGTATCGCAGATCACTACGAAAATTTAGATTAGGACGTTTAACTTTAAGCTGTATACATTTTACTTAATATTTTCCACTCTGTATCCGCGATAAACGTCGCGTAAAATATAAAACGTCAAGTAAAATTGCAATAGCTTAAAATTAAGTGCTTATCCTAATCCAATGATACTACTAGTTAAGGATTGATATTTTCGTCAGTATGATAGAAAATGGTGTTTAAAGAGAGATTCTCGAGGGAAATAACTTTTGTAGAGCGAACAGGAAAGGCAAGTCTTTGGTACGAAGGGAAAGTATAGTAAATTGAATCTAAGCAAGTTAGATTCGGTCTGGTTCGAATGAAAGAAGCTCGACACGCGATTCTTCGTTCTCATGGCGATTCTTTCCGGTCATATGTCGCGCGAAGAAAAAAGGCGGACTTTCCGAGCTTTTCAAAGCAAAAAGTGAATGGAGGCACAGGCAAGAAATGAACAATGTTCCTTGAAGCTACGTGAAAGTATCACGGGAACCGAGGATACTCAAGTTTCCATGTATCTTCATAGATTACTGTCCCTTGAATACTTGTGCTCCTAGCACAATTTCCTCTACCCTATTTTTTTTCTTTTTTTTTTAAGCCTTTAGTAATCCTTTCATATTCCCTCATGGTGTATGTATACGATCTTCGTTGAAGGTAGTTAAGAGAAATCTATTTCGAAAAAGGTATTTTGAAGTGGTTTTCTTCGTATCAAAAGACACTTGTACGTGAAAAGATCAGAAATATTGTAAATTCGAGTGTATTTTGACGTATGTAATTGCAATTATCTCATAAAAGATTTCTTTATGGGAAGATTTATTCTGAAAATGTTTGAAGCGTTATATAGAAGTACTATCTCTGATCTTTTAATCGTCGACAAATTTAGTTTCTCTCGTGGAGTTCGATTTAGGTCCTCTTCGAGATTAGCTTTGGGTTAATTTAATTCTCGTCGTTACATTTTATCAGTTAGGGCAAGAAAATCTCAATTATGGTTAAGAACGAAGCATTCTATTGCTCAGAATGCAATTATTTCCACGTACAAGTGTTTTTAACGCGCTTCGTCGTTACAGCTCGATGTTTCCTCTCGAAATTCGATTAGGATAATCGATCGTAAGTTAAGGTATAACAAGCTCAGAAATCCAGACAACGCTGAGATTGGTATAATTAGGGAAGAGATAGTGTACTTCAGACATTTCTAGCGATAGCAGGCACAACGATCATTCCGGTAAAGCGAGATTAACGAGTGAAATCAACGAAATTAGCCGACAAACTGGCTGTAATTTCCGACGTTGATATTTCATTGCACGCGTATTGCGCTCGATTTCGACGATATACGATCCTCGGATAAGCTAAGCTTCGATTTTTCAATTGTAGATCGACGCGACCGAAATAAAATGAGGTAAACGAAACGAGAGGAAAAACATAATAGTAAGAAAAAAAAATAGAAACAAAGTGATAATAACGTACTGAAGTGGACCAACGCCGAAGCCACACATGGAAATTCTAAAAAAAAGGGTCGTAGAATAGAAGGGCCCGCTTGAAAGTGTTAGAAGTACATCACGAGTCAGTCTTTCGGCCTCGTCGATCATCTCTTTCCAATTTTTAACAATTGTTCAGACGACCGTCTGCTTTAGGCAATGAAATAATTTTTCTTTCGTGAAATTAAGTGATTCTATGAAGATCGACAAACTTTTTTGACACGCTGTTAAATTATTAAATTAAATGGAATTTTTTCATACTACATTTTAGTATAAATTACATGAAATATGTAATTGGAGTCTTTTGGATAATAACTGCTACGTAATAATCATTGTGTATTTATGGAAAATTTAACGTGATGATTATCGTGCATGTATGGTAAATATTTACAATGCATACATACACAATATACCGAAATAACATACTCGGTATAATATTTAATTGCAGCATTTCTATTTGCATTTTATTTTGTTTAATTATGTCCACAAGAATATGAATTTCTACAAATATTCCGATGTAGTAATAAGTTTAGTAAGAATTGGTTCAGATGGATACTGTATACTTTCAAAGGAACCACTTATTGATTGCACTTTAAAAGTCCCCTTTAATGACCATTTTAATACACACAGCTAAATTGCCTCTTTAATATTATCCAGTAGTTCCACAAAAGAATTCGATTTCTACCTAAAAAAATTGTAGACGATCTTGAAATTTTAAGAAACTGATAATAATACAAAATTGTAAACCACGTGGTTTCCTCTGAATCGTATAACATTCATCCGAGCGAATTTTCACTAAAATTGTTTTACTTACCAAAGTAGATCCAATTACACATCTCACAAACGTAATAAGTTCGTTCGAACTTTTGAACAAATTGACAAATTTTCAACCTCAGAAACGAAGAATTAGTTAGAATTATAGGAAGTCGTCTTTCGCTTTATTTCGATCGCGTGTAAAGAATAGAAAGGATTCCTAGGTTTTTGATTATTTGAATGGACTTAAATCTTTTAGAAAATGCACAAATGTATTGTTTTAGAGGAATAATAGGAAAATAAAGGCGGAACGAAGCGAAACGGGAACAAACAACCAGATATTCGAATAAATATTGCATTGAAGAAGGAAACATAGAGATATCACCGTGTGAAGTTCAGTTAGGTGAATAAGAAATGCCTTGATACGTTTATTGATCGTGAAAACAGATCTGGAAGCCCATTTCGCCAGCCTGTCGAGTATTTATATATTCCATTAAGATAAAAGCTTTCGTTTGCGCTGCTGAGTAACTTCAGTCATGTGATATTCTACGTTATTCTTCACTGAGTTTTCATTACATGAATTTTCTAACACTTTTAAACCATAAATCACCTATTCTGCAACATCTGGCGAAGTATGGCGGGTAACTTGGTGCATTCCACTTACTTCGTGTTTCATGCTCTTTTTATCCGAGTTTTTCGTGGCGAGCTATGATCTTTTTCCTTACTTTCTTGACTTTCTTGCACGACTGAACTAATCTTATTAGAAAAAGTTTACAAGTTACAAGACATAAGTTACTAGGGCTAACAGATTGAATTTATTAGGTACTCTTGTATAACAGTAACTCTATAAGTAGATTAAAACACTTGGAAATCAGCTAATTGTCCTATCTATTGTTTCATCCTCCTTGTCTTTTGTCTTGAAGTTATGAAGACGAGGAAAGTAGATTATTAGTCGTGGATTAAAATGCTTCGGATTAACAGTATGAAGTCGAATCGCGTTATTTCTACAGACAAGTTATAATTCGAAGGGAAAATTAATCTTCAACAAAATTTCTTCAATATTAAAATATATTCAGGTGTACTAAATCGAATCAATTCAGTGTTTTATTGTTTCGAGTCCAACTAATGGAATTGCATTATTTATAATTATTTCGAGAAATACATGCGTAATTTTATAACATTTACGTTATGGACAATAAGTTCTTATAATTTTATTGAAATAATGCGAAATCAATTTTCTTGACGTTATGACCGCTTCAGAATGACTTTTTCGCTTACAGCAGATTTAACGAAGGAATTTTTTCTTTTCCATGATATTTGCGAACCTACAGTATCATACTTCGCCGAAAAGTAATTCTTCTCTTTCCTCCACCGCAGTTCAACTTAATATCGTGGGAACTGAAAATTGGAAACTTTGACGTTTTAAAAGCATCTTCCTGAATACGAATCACACCAACAGCCGCTGCCATTTTTATTACGTCTGTCACTCCTATGCAATTTTCTATTATTTATTATCCTTCTCTCGTTTCTGCAGTTCTGATATCAAAACCTTTTATACGTTTGCAATGCTGGAAAGTTAGAGGACAAAATCTTAGTCCATAATAATAATAGTAAATAAATATATTGATTTCTTTTACACGAAAGATTCTCATCTACTCGAAATTTTTCACGACTTTAATCGAAAATTGTATTGGAAATCTCTTCATCCTAGAACTTTTCTATCTGAAATTTTCAATTCCATTTGAAGAAAGGATAGACAAGAATATGGAAGTCCTAATTTCTTTTCTTTTTTAAAATAATCTTGTTTGTAAAGTATCAAATTAAAGTTTAAATGAAATAGAAGAGGTTGATTTTCTTGAAAAAATCTGCACGTCACCGAAATCTTCGAAGTTTATGAATTTAATCAAACGGGAGAACGAACTTATTATAAATATAGTAAATTTCCTTCAGGGATTTGTCATTTTACAAAAATCATTATCAAAATTTTTATTATCGAATATAACGTCGAATTCGACAAATGCGTCTCATATTATTGGTTTTTTTTCGAAGTAATCGCGTATGTGTTTCGTGTGACGTTTCATAGACGTTGAATTTCACTTCTTCAGGGCAGATCTGAAGCTAATTTGTGGTCCCATTGCCTCCGAATAAAACCAATCATTGATGACACGCTGTCATCGTAAAAGCTTAGAATAAAGGAAATGAATCATTGCTCGCGTCAATAACTACACGCACGGAATTAGATTTAGATTTTAGATGGTAAATTAAGTAAACGAAGAAGAAGAAAACAGCGACCGAGCCGAAGGACTGACGATAGTTAAGCATAGCGCATCAGAAACCTGATATCAGCTTTAGTTACGTTATATCGTAAAACGCTGTCTACAAATGGAGAACAGGTTTATAGGAGACAAGTATTTCCGTGAATTATATGTATACATAATAACGTTGTATTTATATATATACAATACACACACACGGTATATCGCGCAACTTCCTTTTTCTAGTACGTTTTTAAAAAAAAATTCTACCGTTCTGATTGTTACATTGCTACCATTTTGTATTCTCGTTGTACATAGACACGTGAGAATTTGTAATGACGCGTAAACAAAACTAGGAGAAGGTCCTCGTATTTTGATATAATTTCGACGTTAGCACTATCGAAGATGTCGATTAGAAACTAATGTAAAAGAAAATTAATCCTGAGTTGCAAATTTACTAGGCAGCTTCTTTTTTTCTCTAGATCGAAGCCTGATTATGCTATTGTGCTTCCACTTTTTCAGTATTTCTCTGGTATTATCTTTATTTTAATCGATAGTAGTTTGCCGATTGTCGAATCGGAACACGTGAAACCGATTCGTTAAAAAATTCTTCACGGAATACGAAAGATAGTGGGCTTGGAAAATCCTGGTGTTTCGAAAAAGACATAGGCAACTCGTGTCTGTTCGTTGATGATAACACTGTGAGTACAGACGCATTTATTAGATCTGAGTTATCGCTTAAAATAGCTTAATTTTTTGATAAAATTGCAATAACTTTAATCATTAAAGGATAGTAACAACTTCCAAAGCAAACTAGGTCATTCATAATCCAAGCGAAATTTCACCGTTGCATTTGATCCAACAGAATTTTTATTTCCATTGAGAAAAGTTTCAAGCACTTGACTTATCGAAAGGACTGTGTAATACGATAAGTATCACAGAATTTTTGCAGATCTTTCTGAAGCCTAGAACCGTAAGATAAGAGAAAGGAAGATTACGCTTAAATGATCCAGTTTGTCTACAGAGTGTAAAAAAGAACAATAAATTTTTACATGGAGTGTAGAAAATCTTCATTAAAGTTTGTTATTCTTCGTAACGAGTGTTACAAACCCTTTAAATATACTTTACCTAATATCGTTGAAATAGAATATAATAAGTTTCTAAATGTAGAGACAAATCTCTGCATAATTAAAACGTATTAATAAATTTCTAATATTTTTACATATACTTAATTCACATGCAAATTTCATATTTCCCTGGAATTCATGATTTCTGTGCTCGTAAATCGTATTACCCTAGGTTACAGTAGAAATTCCTCTGCCCGTACAGACACCAGTTGCCCATGTCTGCCCTAAATTTTGCTAAGACCGAAAGGATTATTCTTCGCCTGCGGTTTCATAGTAAATATATTATCTTAGTGTGAGAGAACGAGCTCTCGAGCGGATTGTGTCGTACATCGATAAGCGTGTAGCATCGTTTCCTAGGCGTGTGTCGAGCGTTTCATCGTCGCACTCGCGACACAAACTACCCCCGCGTAGTTGCGTACAAGGACCAATCTGTTTATAGACCAAAACAGTAACTTAGTAATCGTTACGCATTAGTTTGGAGAAAACAGTCCAGAGTAAAAATTTTCACGTCTGACGCCTTTGTCTTTGTCGTTTCTTTCTCATATATAGTTGAATTTGACAATTCCTTAAAAATAAACATTAACCTCTTGCGAATTGAACTCGACATTTATTTCGGCATTGTAAGAATTGTAAAAATTAAAGCCATAATTTAACCCATTGTTGTCTACTGACGTCACCACCATAACGCGTCCATTATTGTTTGGTCGCATTTTTACACCCTAAAGACGAAGAAAAATGAAGGTCGTGAAATTATAATCGTTTCCCTTTCACTGAAAAATTTTTTTATTTCTTCATTCCTAAATTGTACTTAACTGTTGATGTTATTTAAAAGATCTTTATAACGAGAAGGATAAAAATCGAAATTGCTAAATTGTCGAAAGACCAACATCCTTTACGACAGCGTCGCATCGTGTAACAGGAACAAGACAAATATTCAATTGCAGACGCACAAATTTTTGCTCTAGGCTCGATTAAAGTCGAAGTTAGACGACCAGATTCGCGAATCTCAGGTTTGCTTTTCCGTTTGATAGTCGTTTCTACTTCCCCTTGCGAACTTCTGGCAGCAATTTGTTGCTGCGATCTATACGCGTAGATACATCGATCCTTCCCCCCCCCCCCCTCCTCCCATTGAACGATCTGTCATCGTGTATAGAGAACTGTACTCGCGCGTGAATACTTATCGATGTGCATATACATATACCGGAAGTTTAGCTGCAACGTCCACTTCTGGCTCGCGCAAATCCTTGCGCGGGCAGTGTGTAAATACTTTGGTATGCGTGTGCCTACTTTGTCTGATAGTTTGATACATTGTTATCTATAATATACATATATACATATATATATGTGTGTGTACATATAAATATATAAATATATATATCGTATATACGTATATGGAATATTGTACAAGGGTACCTTGGATGACTGAACAAATTAGGAAGAAACGAAATAAAGAAAAAAAAAAGAAAAAAAAAACTAATTGTCAATTACGAAAATGGGAGTTTTACAAGGACAACTAATTAACGAAATTCATCGGACGACGTCGACTAGTGTATCTCGCGTTGCGCGCGTAATAGATGTGTAATGTACGGCCTGTGCATAATTCTAAATTAGGTACAATCAAAGTAATCTTCGTAGGCCTATACACCTATTATATATATATATATATACACACGTAATACGTTATTAATGAGTATTCGTATGTAATCAATGCGGACTATGTAAGGAAATAATAATTCGATTAACGCGTTCCTCTTCATGGCGAAGAGACGCTTATTATAATAAAGATACATATGTATATTGTATGCACGTAGCCGGGTAAAGTACTATTTTGTCTTCGTCAGAGTGTGATAGAAAATTAATGTGATGGGCGACCGTGCTGTGCTTCGTGTGATCCCTCATCCCCTCACCCCCACACTTTAAAAGGTGTTCTCATTTACTTAATTACATAGCGAAAGGGAGCTTTTACTCAAACTAGTATTTTACTCGACCGTCAATGGCTGGTCATGTTACCGATTGAAACGGACTGATATATTCATAAATGGATCATTAAACGGATTTGTGAATGGAATCTGGAACATTAATGCCGTATTATCTGGGTACGTTTCGACTTGTGACCTAACACGTTGCATTCCCTCGCTCGACGACGTAAACGTATAATGTAAATAACGAGATATTTTATGTACTCTATATTTATTGTATATATATATATAATATATTTACAGTGTACACATGGAGTTGCTTAATTAATATATAAATAACACGATACACCGACCTTATTCGTTATTTCACTGTTCCGAGTAGAAACGGACACATCGACGTTGTTTGCCGCGATTTTTATTACGACGCAGAAGAGGATAATTTTTTGAAAGGCAGATCGAAGTAAGTGGAAAATATACTGCAGGAAATATCATTTTCTTGAATCTATTGTTTAAGAGAGGAACGAATTGAATGGTACCGTACGAAGCATGGAATTCCACTTATTGACGAAAGAGGATCGTTAAATTCTTCTTTGGTGCATTTCTTTTTTCACACGAACAATGTTCTATTGTATTCGTAGAATTTCTCTCTCCTCTTTTACATCTCTGTATATTGATTCTACTACGTTATTTTCCATTTACTTCGATACCGAAAATTACATCCCCCTCTGTAATATTATACGTATAATATAATTTAATATAATTTCATGTATCTATTAATATTAACATTGTTATCAACATTAAGGACGGTCCAATGCTATTTTCAGCAGCGTCAATGTATCCATAACGTAACATATACGGTGTTAAATAACATTCAGCGTCGAGCATCGAATTAGCTTGGAACAAGAATAGACGTTCTAAGTTACTGATATTTACAGAAACATCCCGTTAGCATCCGTTATTTTATCATCTTACTTAAGTAACAATATTATATCGCACGCCATCGTTAAAAATAAGGGATGCTCCAGCGCGATAATCGAACGAGATTCAATGGTCACGTGGCGCGTGTGATTTTAAATAAATAATTTATACATCTAGATTAAGGTGAAGATAATTTTAATTAAACCTAATCGAGTGCACGTGCATTTGGTATGTTTTTTCCACGAAGTTACTAATCCGATGGTAAAACGAATGTTCATCACAGGATATCTAATAAAATTGATCTAACGATATTCCTATGCATATTGTACGTATTGCATTCCCACAAATTTGTCCAACTTATTTCACTCTTAGAATGATCGTTATTTTCATTCAGAATCAAACAAATCGATCTAGTAATATTTATGTGAATATTCTATATATTGCATTCTTTAGAATTTTTCTTTTTTAGTTTCTTTTTTTCTACATCCGCAGAAGAATCGTTATTTTCCAACCGTTAGTTTTCAAACGAAGGATTTTTATTTTTTACGATTTAATAACATTTCTATAAATGTTCTTTGTATTTTCCATTTTCCCAATTTCTTTTACACAACGCAAGAAATGATGTATGAAAGTAAAGGAGATCGTGGACATGATGTCTCTGCGAAAATTAATTCTTTCTCGTAAAATGAATTACATATAGATCGAAAGTATAAAATAAAGAAAGAAGAAGAGGAGATGGTAGAAATATAAACGAGAAAGATATCAAGAAAGTCCTTGAAATTCATTCTTGGAAGACACAATTCAGCAATGCAAAGTAACTGAGAAATATTCTGAAACAAATATTATATTCATACATCGTTGACTTTTAATGGGCCAATAAAGAGAGAGAGAGAGAGAGAGAGTCCAAACTCCTCTATTAACGATTATAGAGCTTGATAAAGTTTGAACGTATAAAATAGATAATGATCACCATATCTTTCGAATACGATGTACTAAAGCTATTAATATGTTTTCTTCGAAATTTATGTCTCATAATAAACCATATATCTTTTATAGAATTTCCATCGAGAAATTTATATAAGAATAATATTGAAGCCTCTAATTGGTCAGTGTGAGTTTATAAAAATGTGAGTCGAATAAAGTTATGTTGAATAACGAATCTCTGTCGAGGAAATGAAACTCATTAACTACAAACATGCTAATTTTTTTAGATACACCTTGGATCTATATAAAAGCTTTTTACGAAAAGAATGAATCTAGAAATCTAAAAAGTCTAAGTGAGTGACTTTCATCTTTTGTTATACTTAATATAGCATTCTTTCCTTAAATAAATTAATCTCACCATCACCTTCCTTAAATAAAGAAATCACCATTCAATCGCCTTTTAACTCAAATTAATACCTCGATTAATTTCCACAAAGAAATGTTACGTCCACGATCACGTATTGTAGACTGTGAAACACTCGAAGTTCCTCTAAAAATGGTACTCTAAAGAGCTACCATCATCGACCTTCTCGATTAAGAAAAAGATCTCTTGAAAGGATAAAAAGCTCTAAAGTGTTCACTTAGCTCTTCTTCGACAATTCCTGGAAGAAGGCCTCGATGGGGAGAGTCGGCTCGTCCGTGGGGATTTTGAAGTGCGAGGCGATGACTCTGCTTTCTGGGGACACGGCCTTGAACATTCCAGGTTTGTCGTAAAGAGCAGAAGCAGAACTGGTCAGGTCCGCTACGCTTTGCGACGCTTTCGCAAACAATTCTTCCTCTTCCGATCGAACTTCGAACGCTGTCGTAGCTTCCGTGCTTTTATTATCGTTTGGTATCGTGGTTTCCTCTGTCTTCATCGTAAAATGTTGCTCGGTGATACTAGTTTCTTTCAGTTGACTTTCGTCTACACTTTTGTCAGTACTGGTATGAACCGGTCCTACAGGCTTCTCATTTTCAGGGTGAAAACTCAGTCCAGTTTCACTTTCTTCCGCTTCGTTCACCTCTTCGTCCACGTTCGATCTCATTGGAACGTTCGTGGGAGCTGGTTCTTCCTTTTCAACGGGGATCTCGTTAGCAGCCACTTTGGTGGTGCCAGTGGTTGTGACCGACGAATAGAAACTGGTTTCTTCCGCGGCCATTTCAGTGGCTTCCGTTTCTTTTCTATCCGTGTACGCTACGGTCGAACTCTCCCTCTGCGTTGACAGTCTGCTTTTCATCACAGGTCGTCGTCGAACCGACGAAGAAAATACGTTCTCGGCTCTAACTGTGCTTGGCTTCGACTGAGAGTCACTCTCGTAATGATTCTGGGATCTATTGGGGCTACTGGTGGTTCCTGAGATTCTGCTTCTGTACACGTTACCGTTGATAGGTCTTCTCTTTGGCACAAAACGGTTGGTTCTTTCGGTCGTCGAAGAAGCTGTATCTTCAGCCACCAACTCTTGATCTTTCACCACTGGAGGATTCGGCGAAGATGTCCTATAGTTTACCCTCGAGACGTACTTGTATCTCCCTGTCGTCTCCCTTGCTCCTTCTATGTTCTGCTGCTGACTTTGTTGACTCTTTAGACTAGAACCTCTTTGCTTCGTGTGTGGCGCTGGCGTCGCAGACGGCTCCGTGCTCGAAATTTGAGCTAATCTGCTCTTGTAATCCATCCGGCTCTTGTAGTCCTTGATGCTAAAGCGCGGCCTGGTCGTGTTCCCGTACCTGATCGGCCGGATCTTGTGGGATCTGCTCGTAGAGGAGCTTAAGGGTGGCGCTTGCGTGCTCGATTGCACCGTGGATGTCGTCGTTGAGGCGATCGTGGTGACGCTGGGGCTTGTACTTGGGCTTGTACTTATACTTGCGCTGGTGGATAACACCGTCGCTCGATCGAAGTAATTACCCTCTGTTTTGATAAACAAATCCTCTAGGGGAATATTCGTGGCCACATCTAAACCCTGTTGCGGTTTATAACTTTCGTTGTTTGGATCTTCTTCTGGTCTTGCCTTTGTTGGTTCAGTGTAATATTCTAGCGGTATGGTCTGCGTAGTATCCTCCACTGTCGCAAATTTTGGAGACGTATAATCGAATTGTTGATTAGGTTGATTGGTCACGAAACGAGTAGTGTATTCGTTATAGGGTTGAATGGATTCAGTTGGATTCTTGTACGTGTTTAGAGGAGTGTGCACGATCTCTGTGACGATCTCAGCTTCGAAGGGTTCGCCTGGGTTCACCCTGTTTCTATGACCAGGCCGTTTTCTGATATTAGCTTTCTTCTCGGCTATTGTATCTTCAAAAGCAGATTGCGTAGGTTTGATTCGTTTTCGTTTTGTAGCGTCTACGTGATGTATCGCTTCTTCCTGTTTTTCGTACTTCAGGAAGTCCTCTGCAGATGGTACAGTGACAGGTTCAGAAGTAGTGGTCGTTGGTCTTCTTCGACGTATTGGAGAACCTGGTCTTCGAGTCCTGGGTTTCTGCGTGCTCACTGTCGCCAGAGTCACAGTTTCTGGCGTGGTTCTGGTGGTCGTCTGTATAGGCACTTCCTCAACGTGCAACGTCACCGGAGCAGAGGTTTCTGGAACTTGGATCGGAGCTTCCGTTGGCGTTGGCTCGTACGACGTGGTACTCGGTTTTCGTCGCCTATAGTGTTCGCGCGATGGCTTGTGCGGTCTTTGAGGCCGTATATCAGTCTGCTGTTCTCGATAATTCACTTGCTCTTGCTGATTCTGCGAGTAATCCTGATACTGTTGGCCCTGGCCAGTGGGGCGCTCCGAGAACACGTAGTCGGGCTGGGTTACCTGCAATGGAATTTTAAAAGTTTGTTAGAAAATTTGAGAAACGTGGTTAAGACCTATGTGTAGCTTTGATCTTGCGATTAGTTAATTGTATTTGGCAAGAGTTTTGTTATTATTCGATTCAAACTCAATTCCATTAAATCATTTGAAACGTAGTATTTTAGAATCTTTATTACAATGCTCATTAATTAATTCTAAAAGTCCCTCTTCCCTAAATAAAGAACTATTAAAAAGATCATTAAATAACTTTTTAATACAAAAAACCCTACTTCCATCCCAAGCAAATTCCAAACTAAGAAAAACTCTAAACAAATGTCTAGTGGTTTTAGCACGAACTATACGAGAAACCGTATTTCGTAGCACAATAAAATTAATTCCGAAAGTTTCCTACGATATAAGAAACCTGCTTTATTGCGCATTTCCCCGAAGCTGTTCTTGTCCAAACAATACCCAACCTGTCCCCCAATCTCGTAAGTAAAGCCGTGGAGAATTAACTGTCGGTTTCCGGGAGTTCCGCAGTAGCCAAATATTTTATAAAGCACTCTTTCCACGGGAACAAATACTACCTGAGACTGTTGAACTTTTGGCTGCTCGCCAAGGCTGCTCTGCTCGGTAATCACCGCGGTCAGGTCTGTGGTAACCTTCGGGATCTCGTATCCTGCCAACTGGATCGCGTAAGGCGATTGTTCCTCCGTGACTTTCGCCAATTCCTGCGTCTGATTCCTCGCGGATTCCACAGCCAGCCTAGCCTCTTCCTCTTCCTTTTGCTGCTCCAACAGCTGCCTCAATTCCTCTTGCCTCTTCTTCAACTCCTCTTGCTGTTGCTTCTCGATCTCCAATTGCTGTTGCCTCTCCTGTTCAGCCAATCTTTGCCGATCTCTTTGCAGCAGTTGCTGTTGGATCAAATATTGTTGTTCGTTGAAATGTTTCAGTGAAATACTCTCTGGAGTCTCGTATTCCGTCTCTCCGCTTTCTGGTCGAATATCGATCGGCAAAACAGAAGTCTGGAACTGTGGCTGCTGAGATTGAGGGCCGATGAACACTACCTTTGGTGCCTGTGGGATCTGGTTAGACACTATAGGCTCTTGGTTGAACTTTGACGGAGGATTCAATCGAGGTAGAACCTCATTTATGTCGGACGTTTGATACTTGTTCTTCGGAATTGGCCATGAAGAGGGTGGTGGAGTTAGATCCTGAGCTTCTGACACATAGTAGGTATTACCAACACCCGCTGTCGGCAGCAGTTCACTTTGTATTCCGCTCTCTATTTGCTTACTCGTATTACTTTGACTTGGTCTCTTGTAATCCTGTACAGCATCTCTGTTTTGTTGTTGGAATTTACTCGATTCCTGCGTACGAGGAGTAGTGGGTGCGGGAGTAGAAGATGAATACACATCAGGAGGAAGTAGAGTTTCGTAAGGCAACGAAGGTCTAAAGTTGAACGGATTGTAGACAGAAGGTGGAGTGATGTAACTAATTTCGTGGCTTTCGTGAACCAGGAACGCGGGATCTCTCTCGAACGACGTCTTGAAAGAATGAGAAGGATGGTTCACTTGGCTGAAAAAGTTCCCTGTACTAGCTGGGTTAATAACGTGATCGTTGTGAGTCTGTCCAGGATACTTGTCATGATTCTGTCTGTGATCGTAATCTGATAGTCGTTTATCCTTTCCAAAATCGTTGGCCGGCGCTGTACCAGGTGGTTGGAAATATGGCTTCGCGTTGTTGGACACCTTTAGAGATTCAAAGGGCTTCACGTGATACCTGGGTGGTTGCAGCAACTGAGGGACGTAAGGTTCAGCGTAATGTCTATTTTTCGTGGGTGCAGATGGTGAAGACGGAGAATTCGTGGTGGAGGTATATCCTTTAATAAAATACGTGGCAGCCTTTATTGGATCCGGAGGCTGATGCACTGGCGGGCCAAATTGTGGCTGTCGCAAGTACGTCGAGCTGTCTCGTAAAATGGGCTTCCGGTGTTGGTCCAGGTCGAAACGGTACGCGTCTTTCGGCGGAGGTATCAGAAACGTGTACTCCCGCGTCTCAGAAGCGACATGTTTATTAGGATGATTGTGGTTAGATTGAGCTTCGCCGCGTGCTTTCGCGGCAGCATGACCGAGGACCGTGAAGCTGCCTAGTATACTGGGCGGATTGTAGTCGTGATAGGAAGATGGTTTACCCTTCCGTTGAGGTTTCAGTTTTTCAGAGGCGGCCATGTGTTCTTGAAGCTTGCCTAGAACTGGATGAAGAGGACCATTCCGCTCGAGGTTGCTGGATGGGGAAACGTTCGTTCCGATCGTCTCCTCGTAGCCGTTCGTCAACGGCCGCCAGCCGTTTGCAATCATCGATGATCGCGTTGGTGGCTGTGAAGTGAAGTTAGAGGAGTAGTGTGTTGGATTTATTGGATTTAACTAGCGGATGAAATGTAGCGAGGTTGTGAAGCGTTAAATGGAATGATAAAGCCTTTATGTGTTATCTGAATATCATTCGTGTAAATATGATTATTGGAAAATTTAAGAATGACTTTTTGTGAACAAGATCGAGAAACAAGAATAGGAAACAATTTCTTTCGTTCTTATTCACAAGCTTTGGGTTTTTGTTAATGTCAATGATCACAACGTAGTTTAAAAACAATAATCACATTCTTTTGACACCCTGTATAGTAGAATTTACGGATATTGACTGTTCGAGGCTGAGATTAATTCCTATCATGATTGACTGTTTTGGTCGTCATGTTTCCAAACGTCTTACTCCGCTTAGTTATCTCAAGGGTGTAATTGAGATAAATTTTCTCCGTCACAATAGATCTTATGGAAGTCAAGTAACTCCACGTGACTAGCGTTAAATCGCTAGTTAGAAAGCAATTTTGATATGTCAATATCCATGAATTCTATAATATAATTTTACTATAGTTCTTACAATCTTAACTGGCATTTTGATTACCTATCTTTCAGGTTTTTATTAAATTGTTTATCAAATATTTGAAATAAATTAATTTAAACGTCAAAATGATTTTACAATTTCGCTGTATCTCATTCGCCAATTGTATTGTACACGGCTCGATTTCAGTCTAATTATGTTTAGTTTCCATGAATATTTCGCGAAAATGTTTGTAATTTTTGATACGATAATTAGATATTTTGTAAAAGCCATTGTAGTGTTATTTTATCTTAATCGAATGTCCTGTGAATTGAAGTTTTGTTTTATAAATTGGTTAATTGATGTATTGGTGTTTAAGTAAATTTAGTTGATGTTTCACGTTAGACATTCAAACACACTAATGACTAAACTTTGTCTTATAAACTGTTATAGTGATAAAATAGATTGTCATAATGACAAAACGTTGAGTCGACAAGAGAATAACATCAATTTTTTAAATATTCAGCACCCGACTTAATATTACAACGAAGGATTCTTTGTAACAATTTTTTGTATAAGCAAAGAATCGATTAAAGAAATTGGATAAATATTAGCTAAAAATTTACGTCATCTTTGCAGCCAACGAAGAGTCGTTTAGTGTACATAACTTGACTGTTATGGATCGTGTGCAGTGTGCATTAGATTAAAACAGTTTCGAAGTTAAACGTTTTAGGAGTTTCAACAAAAAGGGTCACTGTTTACATAACTCAGTTCTTGTACATGAAAAAGGAGAAGTTCTTCCCCTCGCATTATGTGCAGTCGAAAGATTGATGCCTTCTACTAATAGCTTGTAAACGTAAACATTTTATAGAAATTATAAATTATTGTTGATACTCTATATCTAATGAATAAAAAAATCAGAATACCTAATATTACAAAGGTTTTACTCAATTTACCAATAAAGCTTATTGATACTGTAAAATTTCATACGATGATCTTTACCTTTGAAACAAAAGTGTTTTTATGAAACTCATCCTGTTACTTCCAGTTCATAAAAAACCGACATTATTTCTCATCAACTCAACAGAAATGAAAAGTGTTTTAATAAAAAAGAGAAGTTCTCTTCCTGTGTGTATTTTCTTCGTTTAAATATCATAATTTATTCGTTAACACTGGTAAAAATAAACAAATCGAGGCAACGATGCTTGCGCACACGCAAGAACAATTAATTGCCGCAACTCGATTACTTACAGGTATCTACTTACTTATCGATTACTTAGGTATCGATTACTTACAGGTTTGTTATCGGAACGGTCTATCGATACGGTGATTGCGCCGATGCAGGTAAAGAGGCCCATCGCGAGGACACCTGTGAGTATTTTGTATATCACGCAGATGGAGAAAATGTTAATTATATTTTTAAAAAATTTCACGAAGAAAGAACGTAAGTAAGCAATTAATCCAAGAAGTAGATACATTAAAATAGAACAAAAAAGACAAAGAAAGGCTTTACGTTAGGCTTGGACAAAATAAAGATAAAGAATAATAATGAAATAGTGAATTATAATATAAGTAGTTTGAAGTAATAAACCATAATAGATGATTATTATAAAAATGAAAAATTATTTAACTTGATAACTAAATGAAATAATTCGAAGCGAGATCGCTTCAAGGAATAATTTTATTCAAATAAATTAATTCGAAATTATTTTCAAATAACATCTAGTCGAATCAAACGATAATCTCGTGTCTAATATCAAAATTAATTTCTAATCAGGTTATATTCATTTTTCGAATACGTTTTCGAAACGCGTCCAAGTTTGATCTACTTACAATTCAACGTTAGTGTCGACCGCATCGTGACAGACCATGGGACCATTTACACGAGCGTTCTGCGAAAGAAAAAAAATGTTCGATCGTTAGGCAAATTCACGTCGTTCTCGTTATATCGCAAATTGCTCGATTACGAAAGTAGAGATCAAAGTATATCGGATATAACGAGTATAGCTTTCGATTGTCGGAATACGAGGACAGGAAAAGTGTAGCGTGATGCAGAGAAAGGAAGTATAGAAAGCCGTTGTTGCATCTATCGCGGCTGTTTCCGCTGCTATTTTGTCATTTCTCTTTGAATCAAGGTAACAGTGAAACTCGCGAGAAGACGGAAGAATTTCACTGCACTTTGTTTTTACGGGCTGGTCGTAATATCCAGAAATTTCCACTTGATGCTGCACGAGCTTCCATCCTCGTGTGAAACCGGAAACGAACGAGTTTCCAACGATCGTCGATGTAGAGGGCACTCGTTGTCTTGAGCGAGTTATTGAAACTTCTAGCGATTTCAGTTTCTTGGAAGTTTGAGATTCGAGCGCAAGAAATTCTTGTTCGAAGAATATTTTCTCCGACAGTTAGAAATTTTCTGATTATTTTGAGAAGCGTGTGTTTTAAAATTCATGTCTGCGGAGTTGAAGCAACCGTTCGATCACTCGATGTTCCTAATTTTGCGAAATGCGCGTTTAATGTAACGAGCTGTCATTCCTCCGTGAAATCGAACTTATTGAGCGATCATGTTGGTCGACAAATGATCGACAAATTTTCGGTCATTGTATGCTCTCGAATATTTTGCAATTCTCTTGCTCTTACTATTATCGATGGGCTAGGGATTATAGTCGAATGAAACTAGGCAGAGCAATTGTAATTTTCAATTTCCACCTTTCCAATTTTCATTTGTGCACGAAATCGGAAACGAACGATCGTTGGTAATTAGCAGACTTATTGAAGAAAATTACCGAAGTTCTTCGCAGCTGATATTTATTAGAAATTAATCGATGGAAGGAAATTGTAGGTCGGAGAATATTTCTTCTGATATTTTTCAATTTTCTCACTATTTTAATCCATGAACTAGAATTCACGTGTTTCCTGCTTGAGCAAAGTTAACCTCTAACCTTATAACGTCGAGCCATATTTCTAGCGTGGATTGTTCCACTCCAATTCTAGAAAAGTGTTATATTTAGGGTATAATTTAATTCAACTTCAATTTTCATTCCTCGGATGGAGAATCGCTAAACGGAAATTATCCAGTTTATGTAAATATAAATATTTTATCAGTTCGTATTTAATATAGTGTCCAACAGAAAATTGTAATCGTCGATTTACTACTAGAAAAATCGTGATGTCAACAGGTCCTCCGCTTAACGAATTATTGAAATAAATTTTAATGATAATTCCAGTCAGGTTGAGTCACTCAGTTATTCAGTTATGCAAATTATTGAGTTACAAGTCCAGTTATAATATAACTACTGCAATGAAGTTACAAATGATTAATGAAAATTTCAGGAACATTTTAAGGGAAGTTAAATTTTAACGAGTTTAACAGCCAACGAGTCGTAAGTTCGTTAATTTGTCAACATTACGGTAATGGCAACCGCTATTCATCGATTTATTCGTAATGGACTGTTAGGAATAGATCAATTAACTTATTTACCAGCAGTATACGATCAACCAGCAGTCGCTGATTGTACAGGAAAGTTCCAAGGGCGTGAGTATGAGGAATGAATTAATCGTTTCGAAAAACTCGACTTTCTCTCATTAATTTTCTAGGCCCGAACTATGGCGTAAGTACTGGTACACTTTTCACGCGGAGGGCAAGTGAAAAGTGTTTGTAGAACTGGCTTCTAATGGACGTAGTATTTCTAATCAGCGTTCTTAAGACGCATTCCAGACGAGACAGTTAACAGCTCTGTTTCCTAAACGAGTTAATGTAACATTTCATATAGGTGCACGTGTATATGTCAACCGGTTGTGTTCAACCGAATCAATCAGTTGATAGATTTTAAATTAAAATAGTAGAATTTGCCTACGTATCAGTAAACTTTACGTGGGATTCACGCAATCGAGTAGCAATTAATAAATACAGCTGCAATAAATACATATTTATTTATATAGAATTCTACCGTAACAAACAAACGAATGAAATGAATATTTAATTCTTCGGTAGTTAGACACCCACGCAGAAATTTGCACTAAGAAGGGAGAAACAATTTTCCACGTGCGTTCCATATGAGGCGACTGCATTTACTCGAGTGCTAATTAAAGTTTTATTTCAACAAATAATATAAATCTCTGCTACGATAAACAATCAAATAAAATGAACATTTCACTTTTTCCCGTGCTACGAACTTCCTACGCATCAGAACTAAAAATCGGAAACATCTTTGTCTGGTGCTTTCTATGTCTACTGTTTGTATTTAATTAAATGTTCGTTAAAATTTCATACCATTATCAGTAGCATAAATGTTTCAGAATTCTACAATAATAAGTAAACAGATATAAAGCAAATATCACAGTGTAATTTTCCTGTTCATCTGCATAAAGAAGAAAAGGAAGCATCATTTCCTGGTGCAGCCTATATGAGATACATTTAATCTGGCAAATAAACAATTAAAATAACCGAGTAACTAATATTCTTGCTCGGTAAACAAGTTAATTCTATATAAATCAAAATTCTACTATAATTTCACTTTCCAACGTTAGCATTAAACATTTCCCTTGCATCATAATTAAAAAAAAGACAAAGCCTTTTTGCCTTGTGTGCCTATGTGCATCGAGCGCCTGCATTTAATCAAACGTTCTATTAATTCTATTAATAGGCGAAAAGATAAACCGAAATACTTCACTTTTTGGCAGATACAAATTTTCCACGTAAGAGGGCCGAAAAATCTACTTTGCCTGATGCATCCCATATCGGGTGTCTGTTCTATCCGAAAGTTACGTTTTCGCTCAAGTACTGGGCAAACAATGGCCGCGGCCATTACGCAATTGCGTTTCTACTCTTCCGCCGCTTATCAACGTTCGAGTTTTCTTTCTTTTTTGTGGCTGAAATATCGTCGAATAACGAATCGAATGTTCGCAGCCAGCCTATGCACGCGTTCCCGCGTCTGCGCGAATTTTATGGGGGCGATCAGGTGCTGCCCCCTACGCGGTGAAAATTGCCCTCAAATCGGAAAATCAATAGAGCAGGTGCATTTAAATTTCACACAGATTCCCCAGTTGAATTAATTACCAGCATTAGCCTGCCCCTGGGGCTCGGTGCAACCTCTCCGGCCAACTTTCCGAACGGCTTCCGACCGTGCAATTGCGCGCGTTATTTGAATTACCCACAGGTTACCAGCTGCAATTGCAACGCGCGAAATAACCGGTCGGATCACGTAGCTGGACGGTCCACTGCACCGAATGAGAGTATCACAGAAAGAAATGTTCCAACTGCGCGTTTGGTGAATATCTAATTTAGAGTTCAGTTTTACTGGTCGTTTCGTGTAATTGGACCGCGGCAGCTTCAGTTTCTCTTCCTTTGAACTCAAACGTTCCGCGAATTAGATCGTCAATTTGTAGGTATTTATGGGAATTGCGGATGTGGAGAAACGCATCGAACGCGTGTGTCATAATATGTAAATATGTTGAAGATATTCAAAACAAATTAGGTATTCTAATATTTAGAATGCGAAACGAATCTGTATCCATGTAGGTTTCACTTCTTTAATTGTTCAGTGAAATACGAATTTGCATGAAACCAGGTATATCAGGTATATGGCAAAACCCAAATTCTCGAATTCTCAGTTTTCAGTTCTCCATATACGAAATTTTGATGTAGGATAGATACAATTTCTCAACAAAGTTACTAGATACATTTTTTTTTCCTTTTTTTAAACTGAGAGAAAAGTCGGGACAATGATAATATTGGGAAATTTCAAGTGAGTGATTAAGGAGGTTCGAATGTATGGAAATTGGTAGAAATACAGTGTACATTTATCATTATCAAGCCTCGCTGCTTCTTGTTGAGATAAATTGAGCATTTTGTTGTAAATTATTGAGCGTGTGTATGTGTGTTTTATTGAGCGCTTATTGAGACAAGTGCTCGGGTGGAATAGTAATAAGCGAAAATTGAATAGCTGATTAAATGGCTTTGGACGTGTGTGAACTAATTGTCATGGAATTCACCTTTATCACTTTTTGGAGCTTTACTGCAGTTTCCGATAGATTTTACTGAAACATGCAATGCAAAATTTTCTGATGGCTTTCTTCAAATCTTTTTTAATCTCAGGGTCTAAGTGTAACTTGTATGTACAATTACATTTTGTAGATAACGAATTAAAATTAGTAAAAATTATTGTTTAAAAATGATTGTTCAATTTGATACAGTAAACCAGAGTAAAGATATCAATATTACAATATACATCATATCATGATTAATTAATTACATGTTCAAAGAACTTTCTAGCAGCATATATTGATTTTGTATTACGAAACAAATACTAGTTTATAATGACGTCACATAGTAATATCTATATTATTGGCACGGCCTATTCTATATGCGGGTGTTTTATTATAATATTTTAACAATACATGTTTGCTTATAATTAATTATAGATGTAATCAATCATTATATAGTCATATTATATTATGCTAATATAACAAATTACATATATATACCGTGTATACGATACACATAATAACAATAATAATGGATATTCATGACAGATGAGAAAATTTAATTTGTCTTAGTATTATATATCGTAACTGCAGTTGCATGATAATGAATATTGGAATAAATTTATTAACAATCAATTAGTACATGTCTAAATGATAATACTATAAAAAACATTTCTTGGTTGTATCAAATTATTTCATCGTGCACTTATTAATAATTGTTGACTTAAGTTAATAATATGAATGTAATTTTTAATTCATTTTAAAATATATTGCATTCAGAGTCGAAAGTTTTCATCGTAAAATTTTCAACTGAATTTTGAAGGGAATAGAGGAAACGTGCCATAAAAGTTTTCGTACTATTTTGGAATATGACTTTCCGTTCGATTCCCAAAAAATGTTTTTTCGCCAAGAGAAATATTTCTCACACTGAAGAGAAGTCGGGAAAAATACTCGTATTTTCCTGTTATCTTGACGAAACTTTTAATGGAACGCCTAATTCTATGTATCTCATTTCTATAGTACATACACGCATCACGATATTTCTTTGGAAATATCGTCACGTTGACAAATTTCGTAAAATTATTGTAACGCTTTCAGATAAGGAAAAAAAAATAAGAAAATGGAGAAGTTACACAATATATGTATTTATGATGTAAAATTCTTAAATTATAAATCTGTAACTCTATAAATTCATATTGTCCTCTAAACTGAACAACTACAAAAATAATTTTGTGCTTCGTTACGCTTGTCTGCATTCTTGGGACTCGCCTCTTAACGATACGTTAAACGTGGATTCTGGCTTCATAGCTTTTGGCTTGGTTTCAATATAAAGAAGAAAAAAAAGCTTTTTTGTAACTCTACGTGAAGTGTGAGAATGAAAATTTGTGAATTAAATTATCTGAATAAAAAGTATACATATATTGCAGTAATACCTTTGAAAAACGTATTGTTAAATTCGAAAATAATAAAGTTAGGATAGTACCGATATATTTTTGTAAGAATATTCGTAAAGAAGAAAAGGTGATTTTCTGTTTCAAAGGTCTTGAGATTATTATTATTCTTCGTAATAATTTGATATAAAAATGTATTACATTTGTAATGCCAGGCTCGAACACTAATTTATGTTACTTTTAAACATGAAATATTTATACATATGTTATTAAATCGCATTTGTTTAAGATATTTAGGACTCCAAAGTAATTTAATATGGCAGAACTTATTTTTAGATCGAAGAATTTACAGTATTCGCAAAGATTAGAAATGATTTATGCAGAAATACGCACAGGTCTTACAATTGAAGAATTTAGTATATTTCTAAAGTAAAGTCGAAAGTGATTTATGTTGCTTTTAAACGTGGAATATTTCTATAGAAATTGAACTGGCAGACTTTTTTATTTTTTTAAGCTATTTCAAGTATTCTGACATGGAAATTTACCTTGAAATTGGGGGGCGGCCGGATTCATCATATCCACAAAACGTACCAGATTGAAAGTGATTTATGTCACATTTAAATATGAGATATTTGAATATAAATTAAATAAAATTTATTGTAAATGTCCTTTTCAAATTATAATTAAAGGTATAAAAGAGAAAATCGACCGAAAAAATTCAATCATCAAATTACCCTAATTTCAGGATAACTATCTATACTGTTTATAGTATATACAGTTTGTTGCTTTCAGCAACAAATACATACAGTGGTGTGAACAAGTTTCCAGAACTTCTCTTCGTGTTATAATAAGTAAAGATACATACATACTGTATATATATACCATGAACTGTAGATCTCCCCAAGGTATATAATAATATATATAATATAATATAATAACATACCTATGATAAATTGTAATGTTTCGTCATTTTTTTCTTTTTTAGAAATTACTAAATATTATATTCGTATTTTTTTCTGTTTTTCATCAGGTTAGGTATATTTCGTATTTTCTCAATAACAACAATAAGACTGATTTATTTTATACATGCACTGTATAGTAAAGAATCAGCGTGCATCAAAGGTCAAATAGAACTGATTGAGAGCTATCCGCTAATACGACGTCATATAATTTCCATAAAGTGTCCCACACTTTGTTAACGAACCATTATGCTTTACATATATGTTTATTTACAAGTACCTGTAATGTTTATTTAATTCAGTCAGTGGTCGCTAATAGCCTTCTACGTTGACACGACATTAAATTTATAAATAAAAAATAGGAATTATGCTTTATCTGATATTCTTCTCGAAATTGATGAGGAGCAGAGTACATTTTACGACGAGATATATCTGGTACTTAACAATTAGTAGAATCGTGTCGATGAAGAAACCCTATACATGTCTGAATGTTTCTTGTTTCTTTGTATATGTTGGAAGATGAAGAAAAATTCCGAAAACATTTTCACACCACTATGCATGAAGTTTCACTGAGATTCTACTTCTAAAGTTTCAAAACCCACATCTTTCCGTCTTCGTTCTAATTACTTTGTTGCGCAATGCACATGAAAGTGCTTTCGAAATGTTCAGATTAAGTTCTGTTTAGCATGTCGGTAATGTCCGAGATCCGAATGCGGTACACAAAAGCGCCGCTCCAAGTCTCATTTCGCGTTCGTGATTAGAAGACGGCGAGGAAAGAATTAAAGGGGAGTGTTCACGAGATAGGAGGTAAATAGTGAAGGGCAACAAAGCCTGGAAAATACATGGGAACGAGTTCATAACGAGTTTGCTACGCGCTTAACTGCAACGAAGGATTTAGCCTCTGAAAAAAGGATCTCGAGCACCTCTCACCGGAATTTTTGCTACGATAATGGTTAAGTTCGTGTTGTAACGTTGCTACGAATAATACAGAAACTGCCACGTTAGTATAATAAAGTACAGAAACAGTTTTGATAAATTTTGGAGTCTTTTATACTCATAATTATGGCTTTACGTATTTTACAATTACAACCATAAATTGTGGTTTTAAAAGTATCTGACAAGGTAAGAAACATTTGAGAGATTGCTTTCTTCAAATTTTGAGTATTGCATATGATATGCCATGAGAGTTATGGGGTAAGTGATGGCGCAATAGGGTGCAGGATGAATCTGCGTGAGACAATAAGTGGAAAATATACAATAGAATTTTTCTTCAGAGGAAAATCCTATTTATTGTTAAATTTCATTAATTGAGTTTCGCTAGTTAAGTTTCAAAGTGAAAATAAAGTATTTTTTCGTAGTTTTATAATTGTGGCGTCAGGTGTGTACTAAACTGGTGCCACTGGGTCACAGGTGGCCACAACAGGTTGCGTTAAATTATTTAATTTCAGAATATCTTATTTTGTATGTTATGTTTCAAGCGACAAAAGCACTTAATAGCCTCTGCTATATAAAACGAGGAGTATAAAATACGATAAAATAGCGTGAAATTAATTAATTAATTATCAATTGAACGTTCTGCTATTAACACCTAATATTGATATTAATTTGAAACAAATTTCTTAAATTGCAGTAATATATCATCAGCTTGTATTTCACGCTGACACGGGTTTTGATAATTTTCTAAATAACACTAACCAATTAAGAAATAAAAATTCCCTTTTGTAGAACGATATTTTAAAGTAAACGTAAATTTCTTATGTAATACTAATTCATACAATTAGAGAAAAAGAAGCAAAATTTTACCTTTTATTTCCCAATTTCTCAATTTCGTAGTTTAATCTGTTTTCTTTTCTTTTAAATTACAACTACATATGTGTTTATCAAACATCTGCCAGATATTTAACGCAAGAATTACGGTACTTTCTATCGGTGTTTCGTATCTGCGAATTACACGCCGCGAAACTCGTGTTTCGTTGTGCGATTATGTGTGCGACATTATTGGGAAAAAGGTGATAGTTTCTCGCGATAATTCGGAACAAGAGTATTGAATTCCCGTACAGCAATGTGTGCGCGTAATTTCGTGTCGCATGTTAAAGATCGTAAATACACATCCACAGACGTCTTATCGTCTATCGCGGGATTATTGTTCGACGTTCTCTCTCTCTCTCTCTCGAATTTATATTATCTTTTTAATTGACTGAAATGTGAAATTTATATAGAATCGTCATACTGGATTACTTCAAGATATTTAGAAAATCTAGAAAAATAGACTTGTGTTAGATTCTATAGAAATTGATACGTTGGTAAGGTGACCGAAAATTTTGCTTTTTGTTAAGTGAGAATCTTAGTTTCGATAGGAAATGGGACCTTAAATTGATATCACGGTTACGATAACGTGGTCCAACTACTTTATATGCGCACAGAATTACGTCACTTGCTTGATTCTTGGGTTCGTTAATTTCTTTTATGTGAGACTGTCTTTAAGACGATATGAACGTTGAATTTATAGAAAATTATTGTAGCTACTTTGTTTAGAACAGTCGAAGTGTTTCATAGTAGAATATCAATAATCAATTCTGGATTAATAAAAATATTTGCATTTTCGTTGATTCAAAAAAAATTACACTTAGGTATCCTTGTATCTCGTTACTGTTATCTCTTTACTCTCGTTTCGAGGAATTCCGTACGCTCCTGCGCAATTAATATAACATTGAACGAATAGCAGATAAACAAATTGCATCTTTCAATTTCTGATCGAAATCCTGCTTAAACTTGAAACCCGTAGTTTTACTCTGAATTCGTACAAACAACAATTTACAAATAATGTTGAGTTCTCAATTTCGACTTCTCTTCGTTTCCGCGTTACGTCAGTCTAAACGTTAACAAAGTTTCGTCGAAAAGGGTTGTTTTAACTTCGATGCAACTTCGCGGCAATGCAATCGAATTAGATACAGAGGCGAGAGAGCAATGGTAAAACAAGAAAACAGATAAACGACGAGAATGCGTGTCGAGGTTCGTGTACCACGATCTATCGACTACGAATCTCGCGAATCTCGAGTTCCTCCGCAATAAACGGATACTTTTAATTATCTTCATTAACTTTCTACACGACGTACGGATTAGCTAACATTTTCGAATGCTTTCGTAGTCTCGCATTAGAAAGGAAGATAAAAGGGTTCGATAAAAAAAATTGTAAATGCACCATAACTCGTGTCGATTACAGGAAGTACTCCTTCGTTTCTTAGCGTTAACTGTACTTTCGAATGAGATAAGCCTATATGGCAGGCTTTTTGTATTCCATGCCTGGGAATTAGCTTTAGAATATCTATCGTTATTCTATGTTCCAACTTCGACACAAACGTTCAGAACATTTACCACTTTCTCCGGAGTATTGCTTTTATCATAGAATATCGTACGTTCTATGGTCGATTAATAATTGAGCATGTTACTTGGCTAACAATCGGCAATCGAACTTCTCTTACATTCTTATTTTTATTATATAACATTGCACATTTTATCTTTGGCTAAAAATTGAAGATATATTTATAGTTAGTTGATAAGAGATGATAAAATGTATTGTAAGTATGTAACATGTTCAATACTATAACTACCGATTTATGTCTATCAGAAATTTACGCTACATACAAATGATTCTAATTAATATGATGTAACTAAAATAAATATCTTTACATATAACTTACTCGATATAGTATATAACTGTACGATGTGTAGAAGTAGATTTTTATCGCAATAAAAGTCAATGTTAATTCCAATTTCACTAAAGATATGTAATTGCAAGAGTAAAAGATATGAAACATGTCATTGTCATGGATTTGATAATTCTAATGTTAAAATAGAATCCCATCGTTACACATTTTTCTTTCTTTACTTAAATTGCTAGGAGTAAGAAGATCGCTCTTTGTAGCTACAATTTCTTTAATTTCTAACATTAAGCAACATCAGTGTGCACCACCAAGTATACTATTTTCACTTTCTATTCGCAGTAAAGTCGGTACAATTTCCCCAAACCCCTTTCAACGATTTTCGTTCATTGAAAGCTGGTTCAATGGTTCCCGCGCGAAATTTCCTAGCGCGATACGCGGCTCTCATGGTCCTCGTAATTCGCATGCTTTCACTTTTCCGTAACGGGGCGGTTTATATTATTTTACCGCGGGACCTATTTCGTGGCGTACGTTAAGGTGAAAGTATCTAATTTCCAGGAAAATTCCGACCTCGTCGTTTCGTTACCTCGAAACCAGACTTAAACGAGCTACTTATTACGCGTAATTTCGTACGTTGTTCTCGAAGTCACAGGTTTAACTGATTACTTACTCGTCATTATTTTCCTTCTCTATCGTCACTGTTCCCATTTCTGGGTAAATTTCTGTTTTGCTTCAAGCAGACTGAAATAGTTTAGGTGTGACTCATAAAAGGCACATGACTTCAATTCTTCTCTGATTGTGGTTTGAGGTCTTGAGAAACATGGTAATTTCTAACTCATTTAGTATGTACGTTTAATTTGAGAAACTTTACCTTGACAGTCAGCAAGGTAGATAAACATCTGCAGTAACATCTAAAACGCCTACTCTGCTTTCTACTATGCATGCGTATTGCAACACTGGAATGCAAAGATGATAAAAAAAGGAATACTTTGTCCACTGTTTATAGTACATCGTAAAGTTTACAGTAAATACAATACTTAAGAACTTAAGAGGCACTTTGTGCGGTTTTAAAAATTCGTTCCATCGTGTCTATTAATTCATAGTAATACAATTAATCCATTAAATTCAAATTAATTCCTAATAATTCATTATTATCTATCGTATATTCTCTATTATCAATAAATTACGTTGCTATGAGAAGAAGAATAAATCTACCGAACAATATGAGGAGTCTATTAAAGTCAGAGGAAAACATAATAATTTTCGCACAATTTATATTAAATCATCAAGAATATAAATAGCATCAAAAATATATTAAAGCGCGCAAATTAACAATTCTCAACTGTACAATGTTCTGGCTGCAACTCTGAAGCAATAAAGTTAAAACTGCCATGAAGAAATAGTTTTTTTGTTTTACTGGCCAAGAAGCATTCGTCCTTCAGAGAGTTAGCTGACGTCACCTAACGGAATAAGGCCACCGCAGTTTTGACAATTTACACATAGAACTCGTTACCACATCGTTACGTTCGTTCTGCAGCAAAGTGAACGAATTCCATAGCGGTATATCTGCAGTAAGACATCGAACGCTTCTCGTCATTGTTGCAACAGCAGCTCGAAAGAGTTGATCCGCGTAAGGTCTTGAGAAACAGGCAGTTTTCAGCCTGAATGTTGCGTCACGCGATATGTGGCCTATTAGTTAGCCGACGTTCTAGCCTGAACACAAGCTGCTCGAGTTTGTGAATGCGTGCAACGAAAGAGCGTTTCCCGTGAGAAACCCGTGAGATACGGAGGAATCATTTTTCATCGTGAATCTCATGCTGTTCTCTGCATCAATTGATTCGTGAATGCGTTCGTTCGGCAGTAAGTCGCGAATTAACGCGTTACATTTTGAAACATACAGTCTATCTAATTAGCTAATCATCTGGATTTATATTTTCTCGTCGAATTATTTAACAATTCTCTTAGCCACTTAAAAATTTCTTTAGCTGCTTTTTAAGTTTTTATCTGATCCATTAATAATGGTTAATTAATTTTTCATTTGAAATTATTTGATCTTTTTAATTCCATCTTCGACATGCTATCTCTTGAGATACAACAGGTTTTCTACATTCTGAGATACACGTAGCCCTTGTCGAACTTGTTTTACCTATTTTGAATTAATATTTTCTTCTCAAATTACTTCACAATCCTTTGACACCTTCATTCCTATTAAAAAAGTATTTAATAAGTCGATTGATCTTTTCGTTCTTAAATTATCCATCAATTCTTCTAAAACCTTTATTCTTTTTTGTTTCTTTCTTCAATTTATCACGATGCATTTCGTTACATGTATATGTATAGTTAGAGCGATTTGTGATCTAATTGTTACGTAACTTATCGTACTGCAAGTCTGGCATTTCATTTTTCGATTGCTGAATATATAACGAGTTGTTTGGTGTTTTATTAATGGCACGCGGAAGCTTGCAGTAAGTTGAATTTAGTTTCGACATAAAAAGGTTAGCTGAAAAACGAGGTGCAGAAGTTTGACCCGAAACCAGTCGATCTTGTAGTTTGTAAGCGTTCCATGCTGCTCTAGTGACGTTTCAAGTGTAACAAATCGTAGAAACGTAAGCTTGTTACATTTTGCGTATACAGGGTGTACTTCAAGATTGTTGCGACATACATATTTGCGAATAACAGAAACAAATACGCGTATCATACAATTGACAGCTTTTCCCGCATCGTCCAACGATATGATCACTCGTCCTAACATACAATCAAGCACGATAACCACTGCAAAATAAATCTCGTTAAAAGATATAAAAAAGCATTTGAATGCACCGAGACTTTCAAAATTATCTCAATCGCTTCGAAAGATTATTCATTTCCATAATATCCAGTACGACGATTATGTACTCTAACCCCAATCATATAAATCTCGCCACAATACGAAGAAACCTAACATTCGTCTAAAGTTGCATATTAATCGATTATTTCCAAACGATATTTTAGCCTACAGCATATTTCGCCGAACTATTTGTTCGGCTCTCACCCTATATAACATTGATACACGGTCCAATCTGTTCTAGTCGTGTTGATCGTTCTCGTCTCGTGTTAAGTAACGATCTCATGTAGTTCGTACGGCCAGTAATTGACAATTAATGCGTAAATCTATCTGGCCCGTTGCACGCAAATGGAAAGCGAAAGGCCGATGGAATCAGAGCGCGACCATTTTGCCAGATCGTGGACGTGATTCGTTGAAAACCGGCCCGGCCTGAATGTTATCGTGCGTCGACCCACGGTCCCGGCTTTTCCAAAAGCGGTCTTTCCAACCAGACACCAGCCACCGGAATATTTCTTCTCTTTTACGGGAAAATGACAGGTTTCGAATATTCCGTAATATCTACCATCGATTCGAAAATACATATATACGGGGTGACCGGTTTTAAATACAACTTACTCGTACACTGTGCGTTGTATAGAAAAACTGTTCAGATAAGAAGTGAATGGTTTCGAGAGGGCTACAATCTGACGCAAGTAAATTTTTTGCAAACTGACGCGTAGAGATCGTACACATGTGACACATGACACATGTTTCTTCTACTTTTTAGATGGAATTATATATCTTTTAATACGTTGGTCGATGGAACTCGTTATACTCCAGAGAAAAGTATTAACCTATATAGCGGATATTTTAACTTTAATTTTTCAGATTTAATGTATGAAAGATAAGGAAAGACGCGAAGCGATAGACTTGCGTTTACGTTGTCTATGTTAATATATATACATTTCTAGGTTAAAAACTCTCTTTGCCACGTAAGCTCTAAAATTGCGCTCGTTCGTTCGTAGGTTCGTAAAGTTCGTTTATATAAATTTACGATTTTATGTCTAAAGAATCGCAAAAGTGGACTCATATTTGGAAGCGGGCTATTGACACGCATTGTTAATGGCGTGAGAAATAGTACAACATTCGATGGTATGTTTACACAGACAACTCGATAGCCATAATTTTCTACGAGGATATATTTCTACTCGTCAGAAGGAAAGAAGTTTGTTCACCCAATGTTAATATTCTCAGTTGTGACCTATAATCAGTAGCGCGAAGAGAAGAAGACGCTCTTTTAGAATTTTGGAATTACCCTAATTACTTTTTCAACAGCTTTCAATAATTGAGGAAATTTTACATTTTAAAAGTTGAAAATATTTCAACCACAATGAGTGTAAAAAATAGAAGAAAGCGGGCAGTTTCAACTTTCTGAAATGTTATTTACTTAAAACACATCCGTAAAAAATTTCTATATCCGGAATTTCTAGATTGAACTTCACAAACAAATATTATTTATTCATGCTAGCAAATATCCAGCGATCGACAGAAAAGATACGCGTAATTGTTATTCCTTCGTGTTTAAATTTATCATTAAATCTATAAACTTTATTATATAAGTATACCAAAAGTTATTTGATTTACGATTACAACTTAGAATTAATTAACAAAAGCTAATACCGTAAGACGAAAAAGATATAGTAAATCGTACTGAAGATGGATTATATTGAAGATATAGGTGGAATGAAAATAGATAGACGGAAAAAGTTCGGTTATGGGTTTCGCCGGAAGATTTAGATGTAAAAGTTAGGTGCTGTGCAATGTCTGCTACCTGAATGTTCGAACTTTTCTTTTTCTATTTCGATCATAGTCTTTACCCTCTCGATAAATCTTCCCGTAATGACCACTGCCAAGTATTTCTCATTTGTTCGTATTCTCGCTACGTATTCGTCTGGTTTCGGTGAGCCAAAATTTTTAAAATACGCGATGTTTCCTTCGATCTTATAATTTTTTTTATTCATTTTTTTACCATTTCTCTAGTAAATTCTGAAACAAATTAAGTTATTCGAAGATTAGTATATCTAAAATGTTTTTATCATTTCGTGTTCGAACGCCGTGGCACTCGATATTCAGATTGAACATTGAAAATGTATGAATACTCGATATGAATGAATTATTCATATGTGAATGTATCACTGATGCTAGTGCTTAATCTAAGATTTGCAAGATGTTTTAAAAATGGAATATTTCGTTCGCAAAATAACTTAATTTACTATCCTTTCTCCTTTTATAATCATTAAATTAACGTTGAATGCGAATAAATTATTCACCTCCGAATGTGTAATCTGAGATTTTGAGGACATTTTAATAAACATAAAATATTTGATTCGAGTGACATTTCCATTTACTATTCTACTTTAGTATTTCTCTATAATGTGTCAAATAAATATAAAAAATGACACATATATTGACATTAAAATATTGTAATCAAATTTCTTCTTTCTTCAAGCATGAAATTTTAGCGTTTCAGCAATATCAATGATTGGAAATGTACAGAGCGCTACGAAAGTAAGAAATTTTAATATGAAAAATACAATAAGTCGGTGACGAATTTTATTACTGTTTTCACACGTATGATGCAGAAAGTTCGTAATTAAAGGAATCTTAAAAATACCTGAAAAATTAGAAACTCCAATTATTCAGGAGAGGAAGGCATTCTTGATGTAACGATATTGTTAACGGTTCTCCAATTAACAAGAAAGAAGTCGAACATTAGCAGAGAATTTTCTTACATTTTCAACCTTGCACTCTTTACGTTATAAAAACGGTAGAAACTTCTAGCGAGTTCCATGATCCATAAAGCGGCAGATTAAAATCACACGCGAGCTGCGTACGCTTTCAAAATCTATTTTCATGGAAACAAATAAACGCTCGGTCGGAAAAAATGATATTCCCCTTGTTGGACATTTTGTCTTATTTTATCTATTTCATTTATTTATGTTTTTTTTTTTAGAAATACAAATAATTCGTGCTTTGCCAATATTATAGCAGATTTCCGCAATTCGGATAAACAGCGATTATAACACGAGTAACTGATAGCCATTAGTCATGCTCGACGTTAAGTGAAATGGGAAACGATGAAGTTAATACACCGTGGAACTTACGTGTAAACCGATAGATAGTATAACGAACAGATCAGAAAAACATTATGCATTCTATTAATATTTTTCAGGAAACGATTAATTAATTGCGATTAACGCGATTAAGTTAAATAATTCCTAAAACTAGAAGTTTCTGCGAATGGAAAGGCTATCGGCTTTCATAGTGCAAGGCTATCAAAAGAAATAATCGCAGGAACAACGAGCAATACCATAAAAAGAAAGAGAAAATACTGAAGTAAAAGTGTAGTTAAATACAAGTACAAATATGGTCGATTCCAGGACGTCCTTGAATGAAAACGATCTTCACATTCTTAGAATGTCTTTTTGTATATAGCACAGATCTAATTATATTATCCTACGAATGATAGTTTTAGATGTGGTGGAATAAACTAATTATAAATATCAAATTATCAACGTGCTGTTATAATTGCGATTTACAGTGTACATAAATTATATACGAATTATATAAATTATATATGGTCGCGTATAAATTATATATTACATGAATTATACCTGACTTACTATACTTTTTACTCCACGTGTTTAATCGTTTTCCATGATTAGGTCTCGTGTCGGTTAACAGTAAAATAAATTGTCGAGGCTTATTTTTGGATGGCGAAACAAATACGCGAAAAGAAGAAACGAGCGTGGCAAATTGAATCAATTCCATCCAACTAGGGTAACGAGATAATTAAAACGATCGAGAACGAAAGGTTTGCAATTAATTTCAAGTCGATGTACAACGACCTATGATTTAACTTTCCCCTACCACCTGGAACGTGACTAAATTTTTTCCAAGCTCTTACACGCTCGAAGGAAGTGGCGTTGCCTTTACGAGTGTGCGCGCTGTTTCTAGAAACAGGCAGGAGCAAACATAATTAAAGAAGAAACGTTGTTCTGTTGAGAACAGTGGCACGAGTTGAAAGCGAAGGTCTGAACGTACTTTTACGGCTAATTTTATGTATTGCATTGCCTTGTGCATCGCGTCTAAATTACAAATTTGAAACTTACTTTTATTAAAATTATTGCTCGTAGAATATTTTGGATTTCTCGATCGATGACTTTTATTTGAAATAACAGTTTTTGTTGTTTTATATATTATACTTATTCATAGAATTTATTCTGAATAGCTTAATGACATTATTTGAGAGATTAATATTAATCAACCTGTATTATCTATTATAACTGTTTCAAATATTCCATTAGACAGTCGATAATTAACAACTACACGCAAGTTTGGTATAATTAATAAACAATCTAATGTTACAAACTAATACAAATATGCAAAGTATTCAACCGAGCGCCGAAAGCATTTCAATTATCCTATTTACATAGTTTTCATTTACATAATCGAAGGTAATAAAGTATTTAAATTTAAAGAAAGCACGCTATATACCTCATCTTCGTCTGATGCGTAGGTCAGCGCAATTTTTCCAATAATTGTTAGTAGAACTCGCTGGTAGAACTCCACTTATCTAAATGAAATCTTGTTGAGCACTCGATTTACCGAATGTAATTTTGCATTCCGGTTATATGAATATACATAGATATACAATTATACTTACACTTAAACCAAGAGTAAGAACAATACAAACCAGAATGCAGGAAATGCTTGCTCCCATAGCGAATATAACAGCAATTAAATACAATCACTCCATGACACTTCCAATTATTTTTATTAATAAAAAAAAAAGAAATACTATTTCTAAATTTTTATTACGGAAATGACTAAATTTGAAGGAAACAGATATTTAAAATACAACTTATCGTCCACATGAATCTACCAACCGAACGAGTCAAAAATAAACGGAAAAGGAAACGAGCTTATACGAGCTTCATATTTTTTAAAAAATCGTCACGAACGTTCAAGAAAAGACACAATATACAAACGAAGCTATCAAATCGAATGAACCCCCCAAAAAAAAAAGGAAAAATTATTTGAAAGATATCGTTGCACACGTAAGAAGAAAATACTGCGTTACGCTCGGAATCTGCAAATTGGAAATTTCATTTACACAAGTAAAACCAGAAAAAGGGAAATCTTAATGAAAATTCATGTGCATAAATACCTATAAGAATTAATATAATAATTTACAATTCGGATTACGAACTCATTAGGTGTTCGAACTGAAAGAAAGTAGGACACGGAGCGTCTCGGCGATCGAGGTAGCTGAAAATTCCTGCAACACGTCTGAAACGTACTTTTCATCCACGCTCGGCGGTCTCCAATCGAATTACTGCGAGATTGCAGTCCACTTGGCGCCTAATAAGAACACGTCTCACACCCCATTGACCGCAAAACACTCACACCATGCGGCGCAGTCCTCGTCGAAGAAGATATCTGGTGTCGTCATCGCGCGGGAAACCGGCGATCGAGTCGCGTTTCTCTCAATTTACAACGCGAGACACGAGAAATAATGGTCGATGGGTATCTGAGCGCGTTCGAACGATCGCCGCTGTTGCTGACGAAACAGGATGCAACACGGCGTTCATCAGGGATCCGTTAGCGCCTTTTTTTTAACGATAGATTTCGTTACAAGTCTTTTAACAGCTGTGTCGACCCTTTGTAGCGTCATTTTTAGATTTTGTCGTTGCGCGAGCTCAAGCACCTGAATCATCAAGGTACCTTTGATGAGAAACGTTGATCAGAAACAGATTCAATGTTTCTACGATGCGAAGATTTTAATATAATAATTGGATTTTCATTATTTTATTGCGTAGTATGGTTACGTCAGTTTCCAGTCAGATAATTGTTATCGATAGTTTTTCCTGTAATTAATGATACTTCAGCAGCGTGTATATTTATATTCAAGAGCTGCGGTCCATGCGCTGAGTTAGTCGGTTCTACGTACAAGGTTATAACGTGGTAATTGCTATTGAACAAGAGAAGACGAGACCTTAATTAGTTATAAATCGTCCAATGTCGCTTTGAATTCTAATTTTAGTAGCAAAGTTGCTCGTAGATTCGTACGTATGCAGTAGACTCGAAAATGTTAGATGTCCATTTAGTTCGTGTCGTGAACTTTGACAACTATAAATATTTCTGTTCAATCACGTTAAGCTACGAGTCTTTCTTGAGGTAAAACCGATGAAGAAATAGGAATTTTCATAAATATCGTAAAATAAAATCGATCAGTCTCTAGCAATTATTTCGCCTTCACAGCGAATTTCACATTCCATAAGAAACTAAAGCTTTCCAAATTTTACAATATTAATAATATTTCTACCAATTCACATTTTGATAAGCGCAACTGAAGAAACAGAACTTAAACAACGATTCGTTGCGTCCCCTAAAGATTACAACGAATAGTTCGTGCCGGATATTTTCTATGTATCCATCCTTTTGCGTATCCTCCTTAAATTTCTGTACATTTTTCCCTATTCTACACACGTTTACGCGTTTAAGTTTCTCGTAAACGCCTAAGCAATCTATTCGTACGAAATAACACAAAGCGCAACGCCTTACAATTCAACGATTAATTTGCATAACTATGACAGTACGTCGTCGATTTCGATCGACGAAAAAGTTATCGATACTATTTAGGACAATTTCGATTTCGAAGATACCACTTTCATGACCCAGATGTATGAAAGGCGCGTAAGACATTTTCAGATGCCCGTGTTCCGTATCGTTCATATTCAAGAAAGTGTAAATAGAATATTCGTGCTCGGTATTCATCGAGACCCTCGTTCGTACGCCTCACTGCTAGACACGCTGTTCACGTTTCACCTGGACGTGTCATGGTCCGTGGGGGACATGCTGCAATTAATCGCCTTCGACCACGATCCTTCGGTTTTCTACGCGCCTGCACGAAATCTTTCACTCGTGAAGAAAGTACGAGCGGAACTTACGTCGAAAATAGCTGCATCCTGTTTTCTTGATGTTGTACGATCGATGTATGCTTCTGATATACAGAGTGTTCGTTTTAAAGGATCGCACGTAATTTCTTCGAGAGATTTCTCTTTGCAATTTTGTTCTTTAAATTCTACACGTGTAACGTTATACTGTTAGATGTGCAAATAGATAATCCACATTTTTCCGTGAAACTCAAAATTCATTTTAAAAAAAGTATAGCAAGTTGCTCAATAAACACATTCTCCCATGCTTTTTGTAACTTTTAAACCATCTACGAGACAAGCGATGAATTCTGTTATGGAAAATGGAAAAATTCTGTGTTTCTAGACGAGATTCAACCGTCGAGTCGTTTCTGTATCTGATCCACTGATTCCAAGTGAGTGTTGCATCGATTGGAACAAATAGTAATACGAAGGAGCAATATGTAACGAATAAACTGGCTGCTGCAAGACGTCGCAAACAAGACTCGTTGTAATATCTTTTGTCGCAGAAACAGCGTGTGGCCTAGAGTTTTCACTCGGCAATTTCACTGAACGTTCTCCTTTGCCAGTGCCCTGACGATTGGATCACGTTTAAAGACAACATTTTCCGTGATGGAATTCACCACTTGCCTAATAGATGGCTTCAAGTTATAGAAAGCAACGATCAATACTTTGACTGAACTTAAATGAGCTTCGAGTTTCGCTGAAAAATTTAGGTTATTCATTTGTACATCTGATATTGCATAGTATATATTATGTTACTATATATCACGTTAAAAGGTTCTTTGCATGATTTTACACGGTGTTCGCTTTAAAAGAATATACCATCTCGTTAGTTATAATCAACGATTGCAAAATTTCTTGTTTCTATCTTCTTACTTAGCCTTCCATAGATAACCTGGGTCGTTTACATCCGGAGCGCGCTCGTAAATTTCTTCGAAGGAAATTACTATTTTTTATTAAAGAATCTATTAAACGTTTGGCTCAAAAATTAATACTGATAATGTAGTAAAGATAAACATTTCAGAATTTTCTCTGATTTTTTGGATACTCGGAACAATACAAAAATTAAACGTTAACTATGTAACTTATCCTGAAAAATGCAAAAATATATTTGCATTTGCTTTACTATAATTAGCATAATAATTAGCAATATTACAACATTGAAATGAAGGTAAGGTTTCTGATATTTTCCACTGTTCAGATGTCATTGTTATCCATTGACATAAATGACGCTTTTATTACCCAAATAAGATGAGAAACAATTTATAAAATGGATTCGTCAGACTTTTATATAAATAAAATTTCACGTTGATCGTGTTTGCACCTGATGAAGTTTCGTTTAATTAGGCTGGTCATCGATCGTTCGTACGTTTCGCCAGATAAATAAATATGTATCTTCCTTCGTACGTTAATTAATCCTGCTATGGCAAGTAGCCGCTATGTTTGTCAGGATAATTACAACAACTCTTTCGATGGTTTTAATTAGTGGATTTCTCTACGTGATTCATATTGCACGATGCAACATCACTCGTGTTGCAGTGCGATTCACGCGTGTCGTTTGCTTTTCTCGGGATCGGTTGAGAAATATGCGCACGTCTCATGATCGCGGAATCTGTTGCGGTTGTGTATGCAAATTTTATTCGATATCTTTCTATGTAAACTTGGAATCTTATTCGTAGATCACGTGATATAGACCTGATCATTAAAACAGAATCCAATATTTCTTTGCAAACTTTGATGCAAACTGGTTCTCGATCGGATTTCAAACTTTCATCTGGCTATCTTTTTCAATTTACTCACTGTTTCGCAGTATATCGTTATGATGTTTCAGCGAATGTAGCGAATAAAAAATTAACTTACTCGTATAAGTGAAAATCAGTTAATTTGAGATTCTAAACTGGAATTTATTATAAGAGTTTATAAAAGTATGTAAAACATCTTTTTAACCTGTTATAAAATTTACTTCGATGTAAAAATTATTTGTTTGTTGAATGTTCCATTAATTACGATTCATAGATTAGAAATATTTTAATACATTATTATGCTAAAAGACGTTTCAAATACGTACATGTCTATATTAAATCAGAGAGGAGTAATTTTAGTTACAAACTAAATTCGCGTTAATTTATCGCTTCAGAGACTGTTCTCAGCCCCTTTTGTAAAACTTGAACGTAACGTGTCCAATTTTTGTTACGCTGGCTGTCCAGAAACTTCGTAATTCGCGCTGGAAATCTGTCAAAATAAAATCTACACGTCGGCCAACTCGCTTCAAAAATGCAGCTATTCAATTAACATTTGGCTATTTGTTTTTCTGAGAAATTATTCGACTGCCTAGAGTTTTCTATATGCTATATTTAACAAACGCTAAAAACATCAAGAAAATTAAGTGAGAGTTTTATTCTTTGAAAGTCGAAGAAAACCAAGTTTTACTATAAAAGTGTTTTTTAAATCCAACAATGAAAAAATCAAAAATATAAATTGAAATCTTCGATTCACGTTACACTGCGATACCAAAAATACCACAGGTCAAATATTATTACGCCAAAGGACTTTAGAAATTCTACTGTGCACTCAGGAAGATAAAATAGTTCATGCTAATAATAAATGTGTAATTTATTTGAATAATAAACAAGTTATTTTATTTTTAATAATAATATTTGAATAATAAATAAGTAATTTCTTTGAATAGTAAATTACATTATCCGTCCTTTGAGCTGCAGAATATCATGAAAATTGATCGCTATTATTACGCGTGAGGTTCATAAATAAATCGATGACATCTAAATAAACAACTAAATAATTATCGAACATTCTGTTAACCAAATAAAGCGCAAATCAGTAGCTCAATAAATCATTGAATGCATTAAGAGCGACGTGTGTGTCATTTCTAATAACACTAGTTCAGTTATCTCGACAAACATTTATCGACTCGTCAGCCTGCGAAATGCCATAGCAATTAATTGACTGTACGACGCGTAGAATAGCTAAATAAATTAGAAACTTGGCGTAAATACATGGATTTTCGGTGTTCGTTTTATATGATCCCAAGGTGGATAGTTTAATTGAAAACCTTCCATAATCCCTGGATACCGAAGTTTCCTGTGGCACTTGCATCGAGCACCTGCAAGTGGAGAATATCCAGAAGATATTTCGAGTCCTCGTCGCGGGTTGAAGATAAATAGATTTAGCCGGCGTTTGGAAAATTTATAACGGGTTTAACAGAAAGCGGAAGACGAAAGAAATGGATATGAGAGGATATTATTTTAAAGCGGCTCTTTCAACGGTATTTCATATCTCGGGTCGAAATATCCCATTTAATTGCGCAATCAGATTTCTTCTGAGTTTGGATGTTTTTAGATAAATAGGCAACGATTGGTTCTTGCGACTATTAAAATGTTCGGAGTTTCTGATTTGCTTAAATAGATAAAAGTGTTAATAAATTTCATAAATTTATTAAAATATTATTTTGGTGTCATATACGTGTTATTTATCTTGAATGTACTTATTGTTAAAATACATGTTTTATGTGTAATGATATACATCAGATTACCATTGCTAAAATTAATATCGTTGGCTTCAATGGTAACATTTTAATATTTGATTACCGATTTTTATTTCAATTTACCACACAAATAATTATTAACAAATTATTCGATACGGATATAGTAGTATATTAAAATGACAATAAATAATTCAGTGGTATGGTTTCAGAAGTGAATGGGTAATTAATATTTTATCAATTATTTCAACTAACAGATCAATTTAATTTGACAAAATGTTTCAATTAATAATCGCGCGTGATATTCCTGCTCGTGGCAATTAACATTACCATACCGTATAAAGTAATTAATATGTTATTACACAGCTCCAGCTAACGTAACTCTAAACATTCTAATAAATTTACGAAACTAATTAATGCGTGTATTTTCCCCTTACTAACGAAGTACCTTAATATTTTATACTGTATTCATAATAATCCAACTAGCTATTAAATAACGATTTTACGTAATTAAATTTCCAAGCACGTGTTTCAATCCTGATATTTGGAAAAGCAGAGTATTTGGCTCATATTCCAGGCACGAGATCGTTCAATTACTTTGAGCAATGCGCCCATTTTCCTTGTTAGCGAATCTGGGTCGTTATAATTCGCTCCTAACAGCCACGAAAGTACGCGTGGATCTTAATATGCATAGCTTAATGCAGCAAACTGTTGCCTTGTCTATCGCCTTTAGGTCGCCCATTGAATGAAAAGTAATACACGTCGTTAAACGAAGGGAAAGTTATGACGATTTTTAGCTTGCTCGTCAAACACCGCACACCCGATTAGTCTTCCTGCGTGCATTTTTAACCGATGCCTATTCACGGTATTACGACGATGCTTTGAAAGAAACTTCGGCTCTTTAATTTAACAAGACCCTTCTGGCGACAGAAGATCATAGAGATAATTTGAAGCATTTTTCAACGTACCGTAGAGCCTTTCTTATCCGCACCAACAGAGAGACACACACAATGTAATTTTCGGATAACGAAACAATCACTTTTCTGATATGAAATTTCATTTATTCGAACGTAGATTAAGATCAATTGATGCTTTTTTAAAATATTTATAGACTCGGTATTTTTTTAGCTGTTAAGCCACATAATTCTTTCAACATACGTAACCTCATAGTGTTGCATTCCTTTTATAATTCGAGCCATAGAAACACTTCTTCGAATGCCTCGAATGATTCGGTGTGAGAAGCCACCTGTTCACTACCACTTTCGTTTGCTGCTTTCATTTGTGCAAACTTGTCGTTATTATCGTTTTTATCGCAACAAAACCATTTCGTTACATCGTAACGCTAGGCAATGTATCTAAGGCTTCTCTACTATCGTTGACACGAAAGATATCTACGTGCTTCAGTTATTTTGTTAATCAAATAAAGCGCAAATCAATAGCTCAATAAATCATTGAGTGTGTTAGAAGCGACGTGTGTGTCATTTCTAATAACACCAGTTCAGTTATCTCGACAAACATTTATCGACTCGTCAGCCTGCGAAATGCCATAGCAATTAATTGACTGTACGACGTGCAGAATAGCTAAATAAATTAGAGATTTGGCGTAAATACATCGTTTTTTAATATTCCCGACTGTGGCTCTTCCAACACCATATACTTTCGCTAATTCTGTTACACTTACATCACTTTCGAGTCTTTCCATTGTATCGTATCTTGTCTCGATAGTTAGAACGCTATTAGTTTCACGCTAATATCTCGCGATCAGAATTCAGCCAACCGAATAAAGGAAAGATCACGTTGTATATGCACACTAAAATGTGTACATACTTGAAGCGGAAAAAGGCATCCGTTACTGGGAAATATTATATTCGGATAATAGAGTTTTAGAATAATGGATGTTCGGACAAGGCAAGCTCCACTGTAATTTGGTTCAAAGGCGGTAAATTGTATATTTTAGAAACGTAGATTATAGCGTAAATAGGACTTAATTGCGGAGAAACTGTTTCCCCGAAATTGAATAATAAATTCTCCTCTCTTGCGGTTCAGATCAAAATGTTTCCACCGCATTTCTCGCAGTTTGTAAAAATGTACAAATTCATTTTGATCTTTAATCGCAACAGCATAACAGCTTTATCATGTCCGTATTTCGTTTTTGAAATATCGCTGCGTTTAATCACCACGTTGACATTTATAATTTTAAACAATGCTCGAACAACGTTTCAACTTCCAGTTCGCCGCAAATGAATCCGTATTTTCGTTATATGGACGTGTAATTTCCATTTACAATTTATAACGTGTCTCGTCCCGCTATTTAACAAAATCTGTTTCCCACAAACGTCCCGTGATTACATCTAGACGAAGTTTCAATTTTTCAAAATTGAGTAAACACGGTTACTTACGCTCTAACAAGTTTTTCGGTTTCACGATTGACCCTGTTAAATTGAATTTTGATCACACCTAGCGAATTTTGTTTCTTAAAATTCGTGGCAAATTAACAAGAGGCACTGTACGTACGGTTTCACGTACGATTTGTTTGTGCAACGAGTTAGTTCGTGTAGATTCACAAAATTAAATTATTTCGTATTTACTGTATATTCACAGTAGCATTTCATGCAATGAAAATGAAATGTAGAGTCTGATAAAAAGCGCTTCATTGGAAATTAAAGGTGCGCGTGAATGGTCCTTGTAACAACTACACGTGTAATCTGGGAACACCGCGAGATTAAAAATTTTGGACAAGAATAAAAAAATGAGTAAAAATTGAATACTCAATTTTTAGAGAACCTCCATTGTCAAATCGTTTTTAAAAATAACTTCCAGTCAAAACACTTCATCTCCTGTCCACGCTCAGACACACGAACAACCTTTAAAGAAAAAGAGGGAATGTCGAATTTTGGCATGTTTTATATTTCATTGTATTTATCGATATGTTTCAAATTTTGTTCTAATTTTTCTAATTTTGCACGGTGGAAAGACAGAATGAATTTATGAGATCATCTAATATATTATACAGTCATTGATAAAATTTCTCTAGCATTGAAATTTCAAAAATGTGGAAAAGCAATGTCGACCTGTCTAAAGCTAAAAAGAAACTGCCAAGTTCGACGAGTGCTTCAAAACGAAGTTGCACGAAGAAAGAACAGACCTTCTTTCGCAACGTCCAAACAGAAACAATTTCTCCGCTCGACCGCGCTCCTGCTTTCGCGGTTGCAGTTGCTAAGCATCGCTTCGTCCGCGTTATTTCCACCAGACGAAATGGAAAAAGAGAGTAAGAGAGAAGCTGAAGAAGGGAGCGAGCAACGGCGAGAAAAAACGCACGAGCGTGCATGTACGCGCGTTAACGAGCACGAGACGAGACGAGAACGAGGCGAACGTTCCAGGCCGCGAACGAGTTGCGTTTCGAGGCGTTTCCACGTCTCGTGGAGAAGCTTTATTCGCGACTTTTTTAATTATTACGAGGACACAGGAACTCGGCGAGCGTTTTCGTCGCGCGTCTGAGTGGAATGAATGGAACACTCGTGGAAACTTGAGCAAATTCGCTGCTTTGCCGCCACGATGATGTGGCTACTGCGCGAATAACAGTTCTTCTTGTATTCGGTTTAGGATAGTAGGGCAAGGGAAAGTTTTGATAGCTTCGAGATTTTCTACCTCGATATGCGTTTAAATATCAGAAACGAGCCTTTTTTATGTAGCAGCACATGAGTACGGAAAATTTGAATCGGATGAAACTCATATTACTGTGCCATGTTGCATACCAACGTTCTTTTGGTTTGCTTGGCTTAAAGATAAACGAACTCTGGTCAAACTATTATTGCTGTTATTTGTAATCGTCAACCGGAGTTACATTTGCAGTTTTTTTAATAACATTTGTCGATAGAAATAGACGAACGTGCTCTCTAGAACAGTCATATAGTCGAATATTGGGTTGGCAACTAAGTGATTGCGGCTTTTATCATACCACCTAAGGACAAAATCCGCAACCACTTAGTTGCCAACCCAATAGCTAGTCGAATGGCGAGTCGAATAGCAACATTCAGCGAGTGACGATTACGACCGAAATATACTATTTCTATACTTGTATTGACAGTGATTTTAATATAATTGACTCTCTTTATCAAACACATTAACACGTTTAATATCTTTCGCGATCATGAACAGTGGCTCACGAAAGTGCACTTTTTCCTGAATGTATTGCGTGTGTTATATGAGACATTTTGGGATTTCATTGGCACTGTGACGATAGCCAGCTATCGCGATTATGTTAGTGGAATTTTTAACGATTCTGAAAATGTATATACAATAGAAGTTACACGCACATCCATGGACATAAATCAGCGGACAGGTACTCGTTGTTATCAGAACAATGCAACATGAATGCAATTTTCTGGATTGACTTGGTTGTTTAATTCTGTGATGTAAAGCAACTTTGCGGTAATATCCGAAATTATGATGTAAAATTGAAATATGTACAGTTTGAATAAACGTTTGGAAACGGCTTGTATTCATTCGCATCTATTTATTGTTTATTATTTTTGTTATGTAGATTCACAATAGATAGAAAAATAAGGTAACAGTGTCCAAAGTCGAAAGTCCAGTCATAGCAATTGTTAGATGAAAGTTGAAAGACGATTACAGCAGAAATATTTTAAGAAAATAATCGACAGGATACAAAAAGAAAATATGAGATGTTTTGTTAAAATTTTTGACGTAGAATTTGATTGATATATTCTTTAAATTATAAACAATTAATAAATGCTATCTTTATTTCATAATGTAGGCCCTTTCATAATAAGGAAATTTTTGGCATCTAAATTTCATTAAGCGCCCAGTGACTTATGTACTGTATATTTTGCAGAGATCGGAAAAATATTTAAACAGCCATTTGTCCGGAATATTAATAAGTCAGTACATGCAACGAGACCATATTCGACATCCATCGTATACTTGAGCTGATTATTCATGTATGCTAATTTTGTGCCAAATACAAGTTAGCAATAAATATCTTCTATATACATCTTAAGATCGAGTTCAAATTTTATTAATACAATCATGTCAGTCGCGTCTCGCTATGATGCTAATGAAATTTCAGAATGTTTTGTATAATATATGAATATATGAATAAAAAGCTTCTGACATTCTTCGAATATTTTTCTGAACTACCGTACGCGCAAACCGCCATAAATCACATTTCTCATTTCTTTTTAGAAAAGAACAATTTCCAAATATATCAATATGTTATCAAGCCATCCCAGGTTAAAAGTATCTTCGCATTTCGCTTCCGTTACCCCTACGAACGATTTTCTAAATTCCCTATCTGCTCAATCCCTTAAAAGCTTCAGTCTTTAAACTGTCTTTACCTTGCAAACGCTCGAACCATCGAATATCCACGTTTCTTCTGCCACCCAAGCGTCAGAAACACGTAAATATTCTCATTCTCCGTGAACGCGAAACTCTTACATTTCAAATCTCCCATTGGAAACTTTGACAAACCTCTGAGTTAACAGACAGAATAATACGCGTATCGTAACAATTGATTTCCATTCGAATTCCGGAGTACACAAATCCACGAATCATTGCTGCCATTATCGAGTACACATCGATAGGTGGCACGGGCAAAGGGTGCGCAATGGACCGCGAGAAACAAACGAGACTGGTATTTTCGCGATATGCCTATGAATGTCAGCGTGAACTTGCTCGATAACAGGAACAGGCATCCTCGAGCTCCTCGATGGAAATGGCCACGGGATTCGCTTATCGAACGTGCGAGAGAGAGAGAACGAGAGAGAGAGGCGATGAGAGAAAGAGAGAGGGATGAAAATTCGCAGCGTGCGTCGACCTACTTGCTGACGAGCTTCGAGTGAAATTCGATTGTGCGGCGAATTTTCCATGAATTCGCCCTGGTCTAATTAAGCAATCGAAAATCACCGTCGCGAGTTCATTTGGGATCGAACGTAACGAACGTCGCTGGATAGAAATATCGCACGTGGAACGATCCCTTTCTATCTTTCGTCAATTCCAATTTAATCACCCCCTCTTTTTCTTATCCGAACACGGTTTTCTCCTTCACTCTCCTTTCTTTCTTCCTTTTTTTCTCTTCTTTTTTCGGCGATCACGTGCCAAGTATTTTAAGGGGACGTTGAAACGTTCGTCGATAGAGGTGATTCTTTTTCTTCATTCTTGGAAAAACGCGAATAGTCGGTGGAAAAAGGGAGATTGTCTAGTTTTTAACATTTCTCGCAAAATGAAAATTTATTTCTGAATATACAGGATGCTTTGTAACTGGCGGTACAATGGGTACAGGGTGGTTCTACGTGAAGACGTAAGTCGAAAATGTGGAATAGAATTTGTTTGTATCTCTGCTTGGCATCGATGCCGGCACAAGTGAAACAATGTAAATGTTTATAGCGGAGGCTTTTTAAAATTTACTAAGAAATTTTCGCGAGTCGTTCCAACGATATTATTCGGCTCATTTAATACAAGTTACGCCACTATTCGCGACAGAAGTAGAATCTTCTACTTGTAGCGTCACAAAACAACCGAAGATGAGCCAGTACCGTATAAAAAAAATAAGGCCTCTGATCCAAAACTGATGGAATTATAAACATATTGCGGAATAAACATTTATGGAATAAAAGTAGAAATCAAAGCAAATTTGTCTGTGACTGTGAATAGGAGTGTCAAGAAGCGGCATGACATTTTGAGAAAGTTGAGTTTGAAAATTTATCAGTATACTTAAACTTGGCTAAATATCGACGAGGTAATGGGATTATCAATAAATAAATGACAGTAGATTATTCTACACGCGAAAATAAGTGAGAAATGTGGAGCAATAATTTCGGATCGGGGGCCTCATTTTCAAGCAAATAAAGTTTGAATATGTTCAGTTGACTACTGGCTCGATTAAACGAAAACGAAGCATCTTGCGAAAAAATTGTATTCTACACTTTTCACCTATTTTTACACGTAGTTCAACTCCTGTCGACTATTTACTCCTGTTCAGTCCAGAATTACCCAAGTTTGAGTACTACTTGTCAAACTTTCAAACTCGATTTTCTCGGAACCGAAGCTTCACAAAAAGCAAAGTTTGTTTTATACCTTTGCCTTATTTTTTTTCTCATACAATAGCCTCATACGCAATTGTGTCATCGATTACGTACCAACCTACATAATGTCACAACTTCGTATTTTCTCACAAATCAAAGTGAAACATCATTTTATTCTTCGTTTTACTCCACACCGTCTCTGACTTTTACCTATTACCTTAGTTACATGCTAATTATCTAATATGTAACACGTTAAACTGTAAAAGTAAAAAGTACCCATTTTTCCTCGTACACTGATTTCTCGCAATTGCTGTAAAATCCAGAAAATTCGAACGCACGCAACAGCATACGAAAAAGCGTTAAATTCAAAATTCGTTAAAATCGTCATTCCCTTCTTTTCACGTGACTCTTAAATCTACGAGGAACGTTGATGTTGGAGGATATCAACCTGGAAAGTTGGAAAGATTCGTTTCCTTCGGCGCGGAGAAAAGTGACAGAGATAAAGATCGGTAGGTCGCCGGTTTCAGGTGACTTTTAATTGATTCTACCTCGCGTGCTCGGTTTTTTAAGACAATTTAACAGAATGCTTCTCTTTTTCTCTAGGTATTTTTGAAGAAAGTAATGGAAATCTGTTGCAAATATCACGAAATGCTATTTAATATTTCTTTTCCGTAGGATTTTGCGCGTATAAACGTCATTGATATCTCATTTGAAATTCGTATCTTTAATTCTGTATATTTAATATACTTAATTTTCATTAGAATTAAATATATTTTTAATAAACGGAGGAACCGTATTTTATGGTGCTGTGAAATTTGCTAATTTTACAATTTGTTAACTCGTCAAATTTGTGTCAAACGTTGTTCTTGGATAACTAAGGCTTTCAGATGGTGTAATCGACTGTTAAATATTCATTATTGAGAAATGTTAATAATGTTCCTGTCGATCGATTAATTTCACCTGACATTCGTCTAGTACTTATTTATTCTCTTTTATTTTAATGCAAAGAACGAAACCGTGTAATCTAGATGAACGATAATCGTATTTGTAGCCAAGGTTGGAGCTAACGGAGCCATCCTTCGAGACTTGTTGCTTTCACCTAAATAGATAATCGACTGTTAATTGGATATCTAGATCCAAGATATCAGCACCTTTCCGTGTTAATTCCATTGGAATAGATTTATGAGGTAACAGCGGCAGTAATCTGCGTGGAATGTAAATGAAAAAGATGTCAAAGTGCGTGTAATCTTTTAACTGAATTTCTCTCTTTCGGGAGACGCATACGTTGATTAATGCCATAATGTTGACGCAACAGCAAAATGATTGAAAAGTACAGAGAGATGTGGCGTTACGAACAACGTTTTTCAATCTTATTTTAAAACTTTCCCTTATTTATGCGATCTTGCAGTGAATGAACTTATAAATATAATTATTTTATTCTATATTTATACATATACGATTTTTATAATTCCTAATTACATTTATTTGTTCACATACAAAATCATTCACTTGTTTGTTACACTATGCTAATGACAGGCATCACTGGAACACTATGCATTATAGAATAAAATTCAGTTCAATTGTATCTACATATTCTATCTCCACATGAAAAGAATTATATCTGATATTCATCCAATAAAACAGAATCTCAAATGAGAACTAGTCAACGGAATACATCGATCAGACTTGTTCAATGATCGCAAGATCCAATGCCCACTAACCTACTATCTCTCAACAGATCCATTTAAGAAGATATCATCAATGAATTCGCAATACGCCATTCAAGCTTCAGTTCCATTCACCAATAAGTCACGTCGGTGAAACTCGATTCCTGCTTCCATTCTATCTACGTTTCTCCGTGAAATTCATCAAGTTGAATACCGTATCGGTCATTGAAATGCCGACGCCTGTCATCAAAAGATGATACATAGTTATTTAGAATGGAAGTTTTCTTTCTTTCTGGCCTCTACTAACTGATAATACGCAAATCGTGTACACATTCGTTCCGGCTCGATTGACTCACTTTTGTGAAACTAGCTGTGCTAGTTAATTCAAACAAGTATATCATTCCGAGTTTCAAGAAATCGGATTTCGTCTCTTATCTTCTAACGAAGATTATCTTTTCGTCGCGTTCTACATTTCACATTTTTTTTTTTATACGGAATATCAAATTTTTATAGTTGCATAAAAATATTACCAAATGATACGAAATGTGTATTTGAATCTAATTAATCTAATTAATAATTAATATGTAAATGCTATAATAAATACAACGAGGCGCAAAACCTTTTTGCAGTCATTGTAATCTTTACAATTCTGGATTTGTAAAATTACAAATCTTTTTCTTTTATCGCATATTCGACAGATTGGTAGGATATAGGGTGGGCAACGTTCGAATGCTACTTCGACTATAAATCGTAGAGTTTGACTGCTTTAGAATTCAAAATCTTCGATCTTGAAAGCTTCGAGCGTCTCATTTTAGCTGTAAACTTTACAATTCAATAGCTGTAAGACTCTAAATCTAAGAATTTGAGAGCTTTAAAATTCAAGATCTTAGCTGTTGAAAGCTTCTTTCGAAATCTCCACTTTTAGAACCATAAAATTTCGGAACACGGAGCTCTAAAATTCGAGAACATTGAAATTTTAAATGCTGACACTCGAGAGCTTCGAAATCATCAACTTTCATCTTCATAGTATTCGAATCTCGTCGTCGTATAAAGATACGCACTAAGATATGTTACGAGATTTATTATACTACCGTGTTACAAATCCAACAGCGTGTTAATACTCTTTTTAGTCACCGTGTGTAAACCATAATCGGAAATCGATCTGTCTAAGAATCAACGACATACGTATCTACGTTTTCCCCGTGAAATTCGTCAAATCGAACTTTTATCGAGTCTCTTTAATTTTTCACGATATCTGACACGCTAAACTTTTGCCAATAGGACAAATAAAATTGTCATAAACTGTGACATAGCAGAGCGCAAACTCGAGCAGTGATACAACTGGATGCTAACCTATCGATTCCAACCATTCGTATATTCCGAATGAACAGCATCCATCGATGCGTTAATAATAACGCGAACGGTTTCACGGGTTCCGGTGGGTTCACATGGATTCAAAGGCTGCCGTTTCCGATTTGTTTGCCAGCGGTGGATCTGATGGCGGCTGCCCTCGAGGTTAACGAGATCTGTTTGGTATCGAAAAAACAGGCTGATTCGATGATTTTATAGATTTTCGTTTAATGCTTTGAAAAATTTAATATAAAATTCGGATTGTTCCTTTTGATTGAAGAGAAGAGAAGTTTGGAATTTTTTGAAAATTTTCTAGAAAGAAAGGATTGTTCGAATCGTCGATAGTTTGTCATTACATACTTCTCTTTCTTTTCTTTTTATTTTTCGAGAAATTTAATGGAAGATGGAAGTTTGGAAGGATTTGGAATCTTTGGAGAAATTTAGAAAGAAATTATATTTCTTGGTTTTAGAAACGTAGAAATTAGGATTTGAGCTTGTTCGATTTAAAATTGTCTCGCAGTATGATATAGGAATGTTTTAAGTATTTGTGAACTTGAAATTATCAAGAATCGTTGGTTGCAAAAAACATTGGCAGGAAGTTTGAGGGCGAAGAATCTCGGGGAAAGAGAATTATTAAATAATCTAGTTTGTTCGTGAAGATTGAATTTCTTGCGAAAAGGATTGCGAAGCGGTGGATTTACAGTGGTTAAAAAATTCTTATGAATATATTGCGTTAATTGTATGACACCTTTTCAAATTTCGTTAACATTGTAACGAGATCTAACCATCGTGGTTGTAAGAATAAACAAATTTACATAAATTGCAATTCTGTTTTATCTAAATAAAAAGAACAATAAAATTACAAGACACTTGTTGCAAGGTATACTTAATGAAAAATTAATGTACAGAATGAACAGTATTTTTAAACATACAATTAATGCTAAGGATAATTTCATTAAATATTGCGGCTGATTAATATGGTGAATAATTAGTATAGTGAATTGACTGTTCAAACGCTTAGGTGATCTCTGCGAAGTATATGCTTTCAACAAATATATTTTAGTTTCTATGATACATCGTAAAATTTGTCTCAGATTTGACCATGTAATTACGATAGTGGTGTCTCGTTACAGTGTTAACGAGATTTCCAAATGTTTTGCATAATATACAGGGTGGTTGGTAACTGGTGGTACAAGCGGAAAGGAGGTGATTCTACGCGAAAAAAGAAGTCGAAAATATAGAATAAAAATTTTTCGTTTGAGGCTTTGTTTTCGAGAAAATCGACTTTGAATTTTCGCTCGGTACGCGTGCACTTTATCACGTCTCGTTATAATCTCACTGTAGTTCGTTGTCTCGATGGAAAAATTAAAAAAAAGAAAAATTTTTATTCTCTATTTTCGATCACCCCCTTTCCGCTTGTACCATCAGCTACCAACCACCCTGTATATAGCTAAATAATTTCTAAGAATGTTGCTATATTTTTGTCAGCCACTCTATATGCTTGTTATCTTTTGCATGAAACTTCTACAGAATTGATCGAATGAAATTCGCGATATGATTTACTGAAGCTCTCCTTATCAATTCGCGTCTTCCTCGCTATTGAAAAGGACGTCAACATCTTTCATTCTTTTCACGTTGTCTTCGACCAGCCCAGACATATTTCAAAGATTAAATCAATAAATTTATTATTTTTCCCTTCGAAACCATTTATTTTAATCCATTGAAAGATATTCTGAGGCTATTGAAAAGTGCACGATAAAACTTACGAAGACTGTTACGAAGGAGATTCTTATTGTCGTTGAAGAAAATTCTTACTGCAATAATCTTCGCCATTTTCCTACGAGTGAAAGCCAAATTAGATGAAATTATATTACAGCCTTTATTCCCACGATTAATTCCATTCGGCCAGTTATCGTTTCCCACAATCATCCTTACTTATTCGTTCACAATTGCGCGAACATAATCGCACCAGGTTTTGTCATGAGTATGCGCCTTTAATACGCCAGACGATTATGCTATTACCGTTATTAATAATGTATTCTTCGTGATGTTATATAATGGAGCGATTGTTTCCACTCACGAGTCGTACGTCTTTAATTAAAAATTGAAGCATCGTGTTCCTTCGTAACTCGTTTATAATCAATTAATTAGTCAAGGTCAATATCCGTATTATACGGAAGAATGTTATCTACGATGGAATCTGTGAGTGAAAAGCCCACATATATAATTTTCTAATTATGTTTATTAATGCATGTTCCTCGAGTACGAGATTTTGCAAGCGTTTCTCTAGTGTAGCAAAGAAAATAAAAAGACGAAGGTCTAAGCTCTTTGCAACTGTGCAGCTTAGCTCGGATTACGTGTATGTATTTAATAGAATGTTGGAAGAAAATCCACCATTTTAACGTAAGTTTCAGTTTTGCTGTTATTTTCAACTCTCCACTTTACCTGACGGATACGTGTAAAAAATAATTCTAAATATTGTCGAGCTTTATAATTCTTTTCAAGTTCGTTCTTCATATTTTAACTAGTAATTAAATTTATATACGTGAATCTATCTATACGTTATATTTTGTATTAATTTTAGAACAATCAAAGACCTTTCGTATTATATTTCGTATTATGTTATATTACAGTCTTTTCGCAAAAATAATCGCTGCGGCATAGATTCGAAGTCGTTGCACCTCTCAGATACGCCATGATATTTGAGGGAATTTTTACGATCGCGGCCTCTGCACAGTTAAATTCAAATATTTCAGAGATCTATAATTATATTTTAATATTTCGTCTTCTTTTTCTCCCGTTTCTTATGTTAGCTTGGTAGAAACATTTTTGAAGAAGTGAGAGACAAACGTAAATCACTGTACCTGAAACATGCATCCCTCTAAATACGTCACCTTTATTAATCCAGGTAACGACGATAACCAGAAGCATACATCGAGTCGCATACTTTGTAAAATTTTTTAATTCGAATTCTCGAAGCTAAAGATGCTAATACCAAAAAAAAAAAATAGAGAAAGAAAATCCAGACAAATGCAATATGAATTCGCTATATTACGTACGCGATGGGAGGAAAGTCTGTGCAAATCTGAAGGATCTCGCGGAGATTTAACAACTGAAGGAGTTGAGGGCAATGAATAACGTTAGCTTGATAATCTTCAAAAGGAATAGGAAATCCGCCACAATCCTCGTTGGCTCAAGAGATCGCAGATTTAACAAGAACATAATTGGACTGTATTGAAATTTATAAGAAATTCGGACGAATAAATTGCTCCTTTGTCGGACAGATTTTTATAAAAATCTTCGATTCGAAAATAATAACGTTCAGTGTGCTGTTTTACAAAAACGAGAACCGAAGATTATCTGAATATTTTTATCAGCCAGTATATGTAAATCATAACACGTTATAATATCGAATAAATGGTTTCACGTCGCGTAGCGGCACGCGACGACAAGCAAGAAGGTGAAATGTATAACACGCTGGTCGGATGCAACCTAGATGACCATACGAAGCAAAACGGAGAACAGGCCTTCCGGTCGCCATGTGTTATTTACGATGTAAACTGTAATATTATGGAACAACAGCCTCAACCCGTGAATTCGTTCGTCCAACTTCCGCCTTGTTTTATCTTTACTATTTTTCTTTCGTTGCCTCGATAATAAATAGCCTCGATTTATACAATCTCTGTAAATATCGAAGTGGCGGTTTCTTTTTTCGATTGCGATACACGTCGTTGGTCTCGTTCGACTTGTATTTTTACGTATTTGTACCCAAGTATAGGTTAGGTTGTCCGGAAAGTTTCTTTCCTTTCATAAGGTGATAAGAGATAAACGACAATTTCTGTTTTATATTATTTTATTGAATTAGGTATGAGCCATTTCGTTATATTTCTATTATCATGTTCGTGCATAATTCAACAAACTAATGTAAAATAAAAAACATTGCGCGTCAATGATTTCCTTACAAAACGAAAGGAACTTTTCGGACAACCTGATATATGGCGCGAGTCGAATTTTTACTATTTCATTTGGCAAGTTTTCGATTTGATTCAACGAACTGACAGGTACAAAGGTATAAACAATTCTCTGATATCTGCATCGCAAGTAAGAAAGGTACGATTTCATATGGAATTGTATCTCGTTTTTATTTGAAACACCTTTCATTCGATTTTCATATTGGATTCCTTGCATCGCGTCCAATCTTGCCCTGTCTAAATTGTATTTCGATACCGAATATCATTGGACAATTGCCACGATTAATAACGTGCCCAATGAATGCACAATTTTCTACGTAATCGCTTCTTCATCCACTTGACGTATCAATCAGGAACTGTTCGTTAAAATAATCTAATATTTGATACGTCGAATCTCAATATAATTCTGTGTATGAGCAATTTGAAAAAAAAAAAAGAAGAAAGAACAAGAAACTCCGTTACGTAGAATCAACGACACGATTAACGAAATACGAAAGTATTTCGTACGTTTCTCGCGTAATAAAGTTACTGGCGCGCACGAATTGCCGATTTGCTGGAAAAATCGGACATCGGTAGTTGAGGGTTAACCTCGACGGTTCATACTCGATCAAAATTGAAGAAAATATACCGTTACAGATCCTTTACGCGCGCTCTCGATTGCTTGGCAATTCTTCAAACAGGCGGAAAGCATGGTTCGGTGGTGAAGCTTACGATTCCACTTGCTCTCACTTACAATTGTTCCGAAATCCAACGACGTAATTTTGCGGGGCCACTTGTCGCGAAGTATCGTCATATATAACGCGTTTCTGCCACGGTTCCGCTTCTATTGCACTTTGCAGCCACTCACGAGGAACATAGAAAGCCCTGGTGGCGATCTCGAAGACATTTATAGGCTACCATCGTGCAATTTGTAATGTCCGGCTTACGTGTCTGATGCTTTTGCGGCAATTTTTGCCCCGCTATCGTTTCCAACATGCTGCTTTCAACGTAACAGCGATCAGAGAGCCCCATGTTCGATCTGTATCGCGTTAGATTTGAATTTATCGCACGAGAACTGGTATTTCGTGAGACGATTTGAAGCCAGTTTGCAGATTGAATGCCGGTGGATAACAGGGTGCGTTGGTAATGGGTGAATCGTCAGAGCATCGTGAACTTTGATAAATCGCGGGCAAATATTCAATTGGAACAAAAGCTAATCGTATTCGGCTGTCCAAGTTACGCATTCGATATCCACGTCGAAATTAAATCTGTGCTAAGTATACTTTCCATCTGGAGGAGTAAAACTTAGCACACATAATCGCCGAATACTTTCTTGATCGGGCATTGTACACGTCAATAAAAATCGTCTCACATATTTGCATTCAGTGAGATTCACTATCCGTTGCACGCTATTCCATTTCGTTCGGTGATATTCTGCGTGCTACCTCGAATATCAAACGATTCGATGAAAATTAATTATGCTCGTTCTAGATATTTAACCGTCTGCTTCGATAATTGGTAGAATATCTGCTTTGATATTTGACATTTTTATTGTCTAATGGAGTCAAATTTCAGCCACTTATGCAATTCGATTTATTCGGAAAGAAAAAGTATGTGTATAATAAAACGTACAGATTACATGTATATCACTGATCTTCTGTGAATAATTGAAAATTAGAGTATTTGAAATTATTTCCATATAGAAGAAGCCAGAAAATATATAGTTTCTTCTTTTAGATTATTCGGGAAGAAATTAGGAAAAGTATATGAAAATTTGTTTGTTGAAAGTAGAAAATAAAAATGTATTCTGTTAGTTACAATTTCATTGATTGGCCAGTTTGTTAAACTTACTACAAAATATACGACACTTATGAAACATATCGTGTGATGAATCATGTTAATAACAAAGCAATAACAATTTTCTGAAACATTCTTTTTATCGATACATTTTAAAGAACTCGATTGTCTTATATTTTCTTTTTCAAATCAAGTTTCTGTAACAGATTGAATGCCGGTGGATAACAAAGTGCGTTGGTAATGGGTGAATCGTGGTGTCAGAAATACCGTGAACTTTGATAAATCGCGGGCAACCACGTTGCTGCGCTTCGTTTGAGAATTTATCATTCGCGGAATTTGAATTTCTACGGCTATTTAAATCGCGGTGGCGATTAGCAAGGCAAATACGAGACAATCTTCGAAAAAAGATTTTTGATGATTTGTTTAAGATACGTAAGTACGTTTTATAGTTATCGAATTGATTTTATGTATCTGTTATAATATGGAGATACAAAGATGTAAAAACAAAAATATTTAATCACATTGTACGCGTGAATGTATAAACAGAGAAATGCAGTGATGTGAACAGGCAGAAATGTAAAATTATAAACATTTAAAAATACAGAAATATTAAAATATTAATATATTGCGATACAGATACAAATGCAAAAATTTACAAATACACGTTTGAAATATACTATATTATATTACGTAATTGTATCGGTAATAGTTGTGTTATATAATGTATTTCTATATTTTAATGAAGTTGGCAATAGGAATATGTGACAAGTCGCTGGACGGTAGACAGGATTTCCCCGTAGCAATTTCCTGATTTACATACGTACACATATCCCTCGAGCCTTGTTTTCCCAACGCACTTCGTATCACCGTTCTCGTGTCATATTTTCTACACTTTCTTATTGCTAGCAATGCTTTCTAATTTTTGCTTTGAAGAATATTAGTATTTATATGCGATTTATATTCCCCACAGTGTTGTACAATTTCTCGAAAAAGGACCTTCGATGAATTATCACGTCCTCGTACATTAATCCTTCGCACTAGAACAATTTTTACGCTACGATTCGCTAACAATCCTATCACATTTCTACAGTGAAATTCCTTTAAACCAAAAGATTTGTTCTCGGAATAAAAAGACCGTGAATATTCATACATTTGTTCATACAATATCTCTCTACCATTTGTCATTCTTTATCGATAGCAACAATAAGAGATAATTTCCGCGTCATTAGTGTCACTATACCAGTGTCGATGCACTGAAAAATCTTTGAGCAAGCATTTTTCATTTAAAAATAATCGATCGCTGTTCTCCACCGACCATTATTTTCCCATTTAAAAAAGGAGAAACACGCTTCCAATACTGTGTAAACGAAGACGGAAGATCGTCCCACGAGGGAACGTAAAAAGAGAAAAAAGAAAAAAAAAAAAAAGAAGAGTGTAAATTCCAATATCGAGGATCGAGAAGCGAAGGAATCGCGCGTCGATCCAGTTCCACGACGTTGAGCTATTTTTCTTAATCACGTCGAAGAGAAAACACCGTGGAAGTGTGTTAGATCTCGAGGCTAGAGCGCTAGAAACGTGAATATTCTCCGGTTTCCGCGGACGTTGGTCCGTTCTGAAAGTGTTTCAACATTCTCGCCAGCACGACGAATTGATGGAACACGATTGCTCCTTCGGCAGGCTTATTACCAGCCGATATAAATGAGATTGCCGTGATTTTACGAGGAGAACCAACGATTTTACGTTCTTTCTGTCGTCGTTGGTATTAGCTTTCGTAATGGACGAAATTGATTGGCAAAACGAGACTTTCAATTTCTTTTGCCCAGTTCGGAGAACGTAACAGAGACGGTGGAGTTAATCGATTGGTTCGAATGAAACTCGTGGAGACGACAGGAATGTGAGAATTATTCGATTGCATTATAATATAATAGATCGTTGATGATTTTAACGCGCCGATTTAAATAGTTTTCTTCTTCTACTTGTAGAAAATTTCTAAATTTCTGCGGTTCGTTTTTCGTGGTTCATAAAATTAAGAAGCACGTTTTAATCGGAGCTGATTCATGCCAATAAATTGTTAAAGTAATACTGAATTATGATTGTCAGAAGTTATAATCAGCGTAAACATATATTGCAGATTTTTACGTATTTATGGGAAATTTCTCAAAAAATGAGCACAATGCATAGAGTACGTAGAAATATATAAAATCTCCAAATTATGTTCGTTATGTTCGTAAAATACAATAATAACGAGTAGCAGCCTGTTGGTGAACGTATAATGCTATTAACAATATATAATTTAATTATAAAACTCAGCTCGTCATTCAACTGAGTTACCAATAACTTGCTATAGTGACCGATGAGATTGTAAATAATTAATTAAAAAAGTCAAGAATATTATTAATCCAGCGATAACCGAGAAGCTGAATAAAGAAATGGAAATTTCATCCATTCGTGGACACTCTGTTTACTCCGGCGAAATCTAAAATTCCTCGTTTAATTGAATTTTCCGCCAGCCGAAATTTCTCAGCCACTTGGGCGCGCAAATTATCACACGAACGCGGATATTGGAATATGGAAGAACTTGGCCATATTTACGAGCGCCATGCGATATTTAACAGCGGGTATGATGTTTCAATTTGGTTCATTCAGTATTTAGCTCACGCTGCACAGGTAGTTCAGAGTTTATTGCACTGGTAATTCGTTCGTGAATTTGATATTCCAGCAAGGATTTACTTTACGCGATTCGTGCCTCTAATTACGTAAAAGTCATTGGAAGAAACGAAATTAACGGATAAGTAAAAACGATAATATTCCACATCTTTATTCTATGAAGTTGAAAATGTGAAAGAAAAAGATACGAAACTAATTTCTATTTATCTAGTTGTGTTTCGTAAAACTGTGTATTGGAATATAACAAGCAAATTGAAATGATTGCAAATTAAAATCACTGTTCCAAACTACACCTTGCCTCATATCCGTTCGAATTATTTCAAGACATCCCCTTTAAACACTTCGAAATTTGATTTTAATAATACAATTAAAACTTCGTCAACTTCACCAACGAATTAATTACCAAAGACTGGACCAACCAATTGTAAAATCCAAATCAACCGAGTTCCTCGAATCATCATCGATCTCGTACTTCCTCCACTCCCATCCCTAAACCCAAAATTTTCACCTTAACGTTTCCCATTAGATTAATTGGTCGAAACTTTCCCTGAAAATAGAGTTTCACTTCCCTGCACGATTAATCCTCCATACACGAAACCTTATCCTGAATTCGATGAAACGTTCGACGCAAAGGATACTTACTCCGTTGGAAGCTTACTCGAGGTCCACTTCCGGCGAACTGGTCAGACTTTCCTCTTGTCAACACACAAGGGCCTCGGTTTCAGCAAGAAAAATTCGCGACAATTTTTCACCGTGTTTAATATCCAAAGGAGAAAGAGCGGAAAACCGAAGAAAATGAAAGAGAACTTGAAAGAAACTGAAGAAAACTTAAAACATTGGTCGATCAGGGCTTCGATATTTCTTCGAACTCGTCAAGTTGAGCGTGAAATTTTCGTGGAAACGCGACTCGTGTTGAAGGATCGACGAAGGCCCATCGGGATTCGTCGAGAGGGTCCGTCAGACTGGCGCGAACTGACTTACGACGGGCCAGCCTCTGCTGAACGTTCGACGTTCCCCTCTTCGGGACGAGAAAGAGGAAGAAAGTAGGCTTCGGCTGACCCTTCTTATTCCGTGAATCGACTTCACTATTACTTGCCACGAAAACGGAGACCTCGTGCCGCTTCGAATCGCCGGCACGGGCTTTCCAGCTGTCATGGAAAGTTGGATGATTGTTGTATTTCGAGGCTGGAGGGACCGTTTCGTCGATTTGTCGCGTGGCATCGGCGTGACGAGGGTCAGGTACGCTTCTTGCGTCGATAAGACACCGCCGAGGGCTTCCGTTCTTGTGCAGTGGCCTGTCAGCGGTTGTCTGTTGGGGCATTCATTGCTGACGTGCTTATCATTATGGCGATGGACTCACAATTTGTTTTCATTCTTCCCTTTTTTTACTCCACTAAGTCCTCGTACAAACACTCAGCGATAAAGATCATACACGTACATTATGAAATTCCTATTTCTTTAAACGTTCTTTTCTCGGTATACCATGTGATCGAGTGGCTCAAATATTGTTAAATTCTCACAGTTAAGTACAAACAATAACGTGTAAATTGTTTAAATCTCGTAAGGAATTAATAAAAAAAAATTCCTTTCGTCGGTAGAGGATGACTAGAGTTATCTAACATCGAATATGCAGGGCGAGCACCAGGTAATTCTTTATGAAAAATAGGAACAAGATATGGAATAAAATTTGTTTATTTGAGGCTTAGTTTATGAGAAAATTGAGTTTGAAAATTTAAAGTCAGAAGTATACTTGAACATGGCTAATTGCGGACTAGACAGCACTAAATAATCGACATTTTTCTCTTCTACTCGGCTTCGTATTATTCACAGAAATATAATTTATGCAAATAATACCCGATATAATATAATGTGAATATAATGCATTTTCATGTATACATCATAGTCGAAAAAGATTACTATCTTTATATTTCTTTGATTCTAATTATTACTATCTTATAGTTACATTTTAATTTCACTTAGATTCCATGTTTAATTTCATCCCAGCCTCCATATGATAATACATTACGATCGAAATAGAATAATTCGCGTAATTTTAAAGTTGATATAGGTTTTACTGGTAAAGAAAGTTACCTCAGCTCTTGGCGTTAAATAACGTCTCCAGCGTGTCATGAGTTTCCTATGCCAAAGTGTACAATCACGTGTCAGAGACGTCTTCCGACACCCAAGGGTGAAGGTGGTGATCTTGTTCTAACACTTTGTATTGTATTGAATTTTATTGTATTGTATTGTATTGTATTGCTCTCTATATTGAATTTTACCGCGCTCGAGATAAGACTAGGGCTGTAACACATATATACGTAGTTCCACTTTTTGTTTACTTTGTTACACAATTCAATATTTTCACGATGTCAAACCAGTGCCTTATTTCGTCAAAATATATTTCGTCTCTTGTGCATTTCATATAATAGAAAAGTAATTATTAGACGATTAGGTTTATTCTAAATATTATTATATATTTCTTACTCTATTTACTATAAATAATTTATTGTTAATAATCGTGTTTTTACAGCACTTTCTATTGTAATATATCTCTTGAATCATCATTTTGTGAAAGTTAAGAGAAAAAAATATCAGCCTTGGATTTCCTACAAATTCATCATTTTTAGTCAATTAATCAGTTAATTGCCTCTCTTGAATTCTATAAACATTAAACATTCTCATTCAATTAATCGTAAATGTTGAATTCCGTAGCAAATAGTGAATTGATCATCAATGATGAAATCTATAAAAATGAATCATTTCTTCATACGAATTGATCTTAAATTATCCTAACGCTGACACGGAACTACTTACTTTATTCAGCAGTTCTACATTTATGAAATATTGGCTTGGCAACTAAGTGATTGCAGATTTTGTCATTAGGTGGTAATGACAAAATCCGTCAAATGATAAAGCTCGAACAACGGAGGGATTAATTATTACGAAACGCCCTTAATCCAGTCTCTAATTATAATTACATACACACAATAATAACGATTATAGTAACTTACCTCACACATTCTCTATACTTTTTCATTTTATGCATATCCTTTACGTTGCTGCGCATTTCAATTTGTCATAAATTTGTGATAATCATTCGCAGTCTAGTAATTATTAGTAACAGTGTAATACTCGACCACATAACACCGATTCATATTTATTCGTTTTCTACTTCACTTCTACCATTACACATTCATTAATTTCTACAATTAAAGGAACTGCGCATAAAATTGTATGGTACTTCGTTTCGCGAGAATTAAAAGTGACCGACCGCGGCTAAATCGCGTTTCTTAATTCATCTCGTTCGTTTCTAATTCCACGTGCGGAGAAATTACAAACGAACGTTGTACGATGCTCCCGGTTGAAACTACTCAAAGCGACGAAATTTTAAATATATTCGCGTTAACTAATTTTTCATTCCGCGACAAAAGAAGTTTCTCGTTAAAAGGCGACCCAGTTAACGAGTTAACGTTGCCATAAAAAGACGCGCGGTGAAAATTCCCAACCTAATGAATTAAATGCATCATTTAAATCATCTTGCATTCTTTAATTGATACACGCCCATGGAAAATAATTCTTCGCTGGCATTTCTTGTTCCCAGCGATGTGTTCCGTTCGACAGTCGTGAAAGAAACGAATTTCCGATCGAACTGGTTCACGTTTTTGCCATCTTTCCATCGCAACCTCTCTTCCTGTTTTACTGGATGCCGAGAGGCAGCGAACGGGCTGACATAATTAGCAGTTGGACAGGAAAGAGCGGTCGACTATTACGGCTCCTATTACGAAAATACCATCGTGCATTGAGTCTGACCATGCGTAACGGTTGTGAATGATCACGGAGGAAATTAATAAATGGAAATTAACTTTAGTTGGATTAGTTAGTAGATAAGTATGATGTAATCTTTTTTCAATAATTTTGTTGGAAGCGGAAGAGGGCATTAATCTTTCGAATCTGTTGGATTGAATACTTTGGACATGGTGAATCTGTTTTAATTAAGCGTCCTTTGAAGTGTTTGCAACGTGAATACGATACGATTTTTCTATATTATTTCTTTAGACCTGCAATTGGAAATTTACGTTCTTAAAATGGAATAGTTTGAGCATTGGCATTGTGGTTGAATTAAATTGCTTGTAATCATTGCAAATGTGAATATACGTTTAGTCCTGAAAGCTGTGAATTCATTGTAGTTAAGTTGTTTTCGATCACGTACCATATTTTATATGAAACGATAACGAACGATCACCGAGGATATTGGCAAATGCAAATTGTTTTCGATCTTCCTCAAAGACGTAGGGATAATTTAATCCTTTTTTACAGTCTTCGAATGAAAGCTTAACGAAGACAAGTTAATTTCTTAGAAAGGTAAACGTAGTCTAATTTTCTTTATGGGAGAAAAAGCCTCATTGTTAGAGTGCTGTCTTTGATATTTGTACGTGAATTACCGGTGATCCACGTTAGATAAAAAGCAACCAAAGTGTTAAACAAAAATTACTTAATTAATTTGCCAGCAATGGACTCTTCGAGTACACATAATTAACGTAATTTTTCTCTCTGGCGTATCTCTCCCATGTTCCCTTTTTTTTGTCTCTTCTTTTTCTTCGTTGCTCAATCCGCCTTTTTGCGCACGGATAACAATCGACCTACTTATTAAAAAGAGTCATTAAGGAACCTTATACGTTTTAATTATAGCTTTTTAATTATACCTTGATTATGTATATTATCCGCATTGTCCGATTCACGCGGCACCGATAAATCTGTTATAGATTTGTTATAGATTGATACGATTCATATCGATATATACAGATAAGGATGAAATTTTCTTCGTTAGGAAAATCTGTTATTCCGCAGTTAATTACGATGAAATTGTTGTGGCCAACGATGTACTCGTTCGCTGGAAAAACGAAAGTTGCACGCTGGATAAACATGTGATACGGTGAGGTGGTAATCATGTAGCTTCGCCTCTGAAATATCTTTTTGTTGGAGTATGAAGGTCGGAATTCTGACTTCTCATAAATAAATTTCCTAGCGTTTCACGTTATATGCTGGAATACGTCGTATAATATAGCGAACAGAGGAAATGTTAAGAACAATAATTAGAAATTCTTTGAAATATTTTTTGTACCGCGGCTTCGTAGAGAAATAATTAAAAATCATATATTAGGTTGTCCGTAAAGTTTATTTCGTTCCATAAGGTGATAATAGATGAACAACAATTTCTATTTTATATTATTTTATTGAATTAGGTGTGATTCATTTCGTTCTATTTCTATTATTATATTCGTGCATAATTCAATAAACTAATATAAAACAAAAAACATTGTGCGTCTATTATTTCCTTATAAAACGAAAGGAACATTTCGGACAACCTAATGTATACGATAAAACACAGTGAATATTTGATTAAATTATTACGCAATTTGCGAGAGTAGTACAGATTTCGTCTAATTATAATATCTCAACTTGTCACAATGTTAGAATAACCTTCAATTCGTGCTACGAGAGCTCAGGTTAACTTATGTAAGTTATCAGACTTTAGGTTAAGTTACCTAATTTAGTAGGTAACCTACAAGAGTTGAATTAAATTAGCTAATTTAGTAAGTGGTCTGCAAGAGTTCAAATTCGCCTTCCTCATTTTGAAATACTTCATTTTCATTTGTACGCTTGATCGCAATATGTTCATCGCAATGTGAATAAATTTGGAATAAAAATTTGTAAATGTCAGTAACTGCGTAAAAAAATGATGCGAAAGAAAGGTACGGTACATGTATTTTTCGCATATAAAACATGCGGTACATTATTTTACCAAAAATGTACAGCAGAACAAATTTTTGTTAAACTTCTCTTCGATGTTAGCAGAAACTTGTTTATTGTATTTTGAAAATTATCTGTAAAATATTTAATTTCTGCTATAAGCTCGATAAAATGTTCAATTGGGACAAAAGCTAATCGTATTCGGCTGTCCAAGTTACGCGTTCGATATCCACGTCGAAATTAAATCTGTGCCAAGTATACTTTCCATCTGGAGGAGTAAAACTTAGCACACATAATCGCCGAATACTTTCTTGATCGAGCATTGTACACGTCAATAAAAATCGTCCCACATACTTGCATTCAGTGAGATTCACTATCCGTTGCACGCTATTCCATTTCGTTCGGTGATATTCTGCGTGCTACCTCGAATATCAAACGATTCGATGAAAATTAATTATGCTCGTTCTAGATATTTAACCGTCTGCTTCGATAATTGGTAAAATATCTGCTTTGATATTTGACATTTTTAGTGTCTAATGGAGTCAAATTTCAGCCACTTATGCAATTCGATTTATTCGGAAAGAAAAAGTATGTGTATGATAAAACGTACAGATTACATGTATATCACTGATCTTCTGTGAATAATTGAAAATTAGAGTATTTGAAATTATTTCCATATAAAAGAAACCAGAAAAAATATAGTTTCTTCTTTTAGATTATTTGGGAAGAAATTAGGAAAGGTATATGAAAATTTGTTTGTTGAAAGTAGAAAATAAAAATGTATTCTGTTAGTTGCAATTTCATTGTAACTAACAACATTGATTGATCAGTTTGTTAAACCTACTACAAAATATACGACACTTACGAAACATATCGTGTGATGAACCGTGTTAATAACAAGGCAATAACAATTTTTTGAAACATTCCTTTTATCGATACATTTTAAAGATCCCAATTGTCTTATATTTTCTCTCAAATCAAGTTTCTGTAACACCCGGTATGTAGAAACAGTTATTCAATGAATCAGAGCACCGCGTTACGGATTTTCTTCTCAATTGACTACACAGATTAAGTAAAAAGTTCTTTGTCCCTATTTGCTTACCGATTACTTGTTCTTAAAAATTAAGTGAAAGTTGCTCTATTTTTCTAAAAAACAGAATTATATGTTACTAAAAATGTGGTTCACGTAAAAAATTTTCCAACAAACAGAAGTTTCTCGAAGGAATATAGAAAATAGTGAAAAGTTCAACGATCTGTAATTCGTAAGCGAACAACGAACAGTTCAGTTCGCGTCACAGTCCACGAGCGAATTTTGCTAATGCATCGCGTTATTAGACAATAAATAAATAACCTATTTCGTTGCAAGAACATCTATTTTCCGCTCGCCTAATATTTTTTACCAGGTTTTACTAAATTTGATACGTTTGAAGCCGTCAAGTATTGCGAGCAATTTTTATCGCACACTCGCTCGCCCGATTTTCTTCAAACTTTCCACTTAGACTCACCTTAAATGACAATAATTTGAATTAGCTGAAATTAACACTTACTTTTGTTCGTTACGAGCCTTTTTTCGCGTGTGACTGTGTTTTGTGCGTGTACGCATCTGCGTAATCATTTTCAAGCTAGTGACAAGGTGACGTATTAGGTCGTTCGAAAAGTTTCTTTCGTTTTATAAGGAAATAGTGGATGCACAACATTTTCCATTTTATATTATTTTATCGAATTACGTACGATCTATTTTGTTCTATCAAGATAGAAGATCACAACGTTCGACAGATTAGGTTTCATGTTTGTATAAAGATGCGTTATCGTAAAAGACGTGTATGTAAAAGAAAAACACTTTTCCGACAACCTAATACTTTGTTTGATCAAATTTCACATTTTATCTTAAAAAACTAACATTTTCATAGTACAAATGCGATATTAAATTCCGAAACTTATTAAAATAGCAAAGCGACGATCAAAGAGCATCGCGTATCAGATAAGACCGAGATCAATTAATATAATACAAAAAAAGCAGAGATTATTTTCAACTTTTCAGTGCGTTCACGTATAAAACCTTGTTTAAAAATTCTTCGAATTTAAACATCTATTTTTCTACTTTCTAGTGAATTTTCGAATAAAACAATCTCTGCTTGTCGTACCTGTGACTCTTGCGAGGCGTGGCTTTCCTCGATAAAACCGACAGCGCACTATTGTTAAAATTACATCGATCGACAAATCCAACTTGATCGTCTTCTTTCGATCGCTTCGTGTCTATTCTACTAACCCGTCCTCTCATTTACACGTAGAATTCAGCTCGTTGCAACTCGCAATCCAAGACGTCGTCAATAGACAGCAACTACCTAAAATCTACAAGGTGAACATCGTAAACTATGCAGGTTGGAGCATGTTCTGAACGTTACGTATAAACGATAGAATGCTTCTATACACGGTGAGCACGATCAACTTAGAAATGTCGATTGACAATAGATAGAATGCCAGCGATCTTATTCAGGCGAGTCACACACAACACTCGCACGTGACAAGCAGAGATTATTTTCAACGTTTTAACGTATTTATTAGTAAAAAACCTTACTCTTAAATTCCTCGCGTTTATACTTTTATTTCAACTGAATGTATTGCATCGAAATTTGACCGATTGGAATAAGCGAAACTTTCAAAAAACACCCGGTATACGGTAACAGCCAGAGCACAGAGTATACCGCGAATTGGTTTCGTGAATCGATCGTGTGCATCGAGGACTGTGGCCGCGAACTTACAAGATTCGCGGTAAGTTTTGCTGCGTGTAGAGCGAAAAGGACGAACGCAACGCTGAAGAAAGAGGAAGTGGAGGATGTCGTAGACGAGCGACCGGCATATGGGAAATGGGAAAAAGGGGGGCACGAGTTATGACATAATTGCTTAAGAAAGTTTGGAATGCGAATGTACGGCCGCGTAGCGAAGAAGTAGTTCACCACGCGTTTCGCTAAAGTCGTCCACGCTTCTAAACAGTTGAATGACTACTCCGTTTATATGCTGCCGATGAATATCTCATTTATTCTATCCCACACTTTGTTCTTCTATCTGTCGTTCTTTCCTCATTTTAAGAAACGAGTCTGGCTTATAATCGACGAGTTGTAACGGCGAACGATGTACTTTAAATGTCGGAAGTGAAGATTTCTAATAGAAACAAAAAACGCATTTCTGCTCGTTTTGACACTTTCATCATTTATCACTCGACCATGCACTTTCGACGTTTAACGCTTTTAGAGATTCGAAGCGAGAGCAGGTGTTTGATATCGTATGCGATTTCTTGGTTATTTGTATACTATATTTGAATCCCTTTTAACAGCAACTTAGTTGCTACTTAGGCACAGATTTTGCAAATTTTCTTGTTGGAAAGAATGGAAATGATTGTGTCGCGAGATCGTTCGCATTCCTGACAGACAGTAAAGTGGTAAAAATGATATACAGGGCACACGTATATTGCTCTTTTTATATTTGTTAATATTTATATTTATAATTTTGTTTATAATTTCTTATATTTATATTTGTCATTTCTTACAACAAATTTTTATGCAGAATTAGATCGTCGTCTTTGTTAGTGAAAATATGTTGGAAATTGTATCCATTGGCAAGAAAAAATAGAACATGATCGATGGTATATTACTTGTTGTTGGTTCAATGAACTATTGTCGTAGTCTGTATAAAAACCAAAGGCCACGGCCTTATTTATATTGTCATATAATCAGAATTAGTTATTGTTTTCGTAAATAATTAAATTTGAAAATAGATTTGAAGAATGTACTATAACTATCAGGAGTTCCCGGTTACGGTATAAAAATTCTATGTTGTTGATATAACAGGTTTTTGAAAGCAAATACCTATTATATAAGTATATTGGCAAGATTTTTGCGATAATTAATTAGCGTATAATTTAAATTAAACTGGAATTTCAACTGTGTCCGGAAGCTTTCGCTGGCAATTGCAAACGACTGACTATCAGTTGTTTTATAATTTTAATGGTTTTCTCATGCAAGAATATTATACAGGAGGAAACGCATTATTGTATATTGTACAATATATTCTGTTTAGTTTCAGAGTATCACCGTTAGTTTCAGGTTAGAGACAAGAACAAGCCTTAAAGCTGAACCTTACAGCGCGTTTCACTTCCTCAAGTGCAAAACGCTTCTCTTTATTTACACAAACACATTTTACTATCGTTAATACTATCGTCGAGTATTTGATAAAATGCTATTGTCGATAAATTATAGATGTAAAATAGGATAATTTCTTTAACGAGGTAATTTTCGTAAAATTTCTCGAGTTTCAAGTCCAAGTAATAAATTACATACAACGTGTTTTTACAATCAACTTAGCAAAAATAGTTGATAGAATCGTGATACTATCTTGAACAAGCTATCTTAAAGAAAATAAGCTATAGAGAAAAGTAGACTGACTTATTAGTCACATAATTTAACATTATCATAGAGACGTTTATACGCTCGACTCTGAAATTTTCGTAAGGAATGCAACGTTTATTAAATGCAAAATTCAGCTGGTCTAACCCGCGTATTGCAATACAAATATTTGACTGGACCCTGAAGTTTCGCCAAGAGTCCTTCAACCTTTAATTAGAATTCAGACTTTCTGCAGCCTGAAAGCAACCGGGTTGAAAAATATTCTACTAACGAAACAAAAAATATTTGCTCGAGGATTATGACAAAGGCACGAAGAATTTTTGGAATCTCCGAAAGTCAGCTACGAACAACAAATCCTTTCCAATTTAAAAGTTTTCGCATGGAAGCTTAATCAACTTGTAGGTACAAGGGATGAATTTCAAAATTTGTATCGTCGAGAACGAAGTTCGTTGCAAGAACCTTTCTACCTAATTCATCTTTGCATACGAAATTAGTTTCTTGATCATGTACGTCACACGGGGTAATTTATATGTGCATGTAAAGTATTCTTTAAGTTTTCCATTCTTTGAAAAATCTTGTACAAACTGTACATCGTTTATCACGATCGTTTATAATACCCTGTTTGCTTTGGAGCTTTGAGATTGTCCGCGAAACACCTGAAAGATTGTCCGTCGATCGATAATTGACCTTGTTGAAGTAATTATTGGATTGTCGATCGTAACATTTAACAAGAAGTTTGCAACTCATAAGAAAGCAACTCATTCAAAGAATTGTAATGCAACACACTTTAAAGCCAGTTAATTGAGGTCGAAGCCCAAAGGATTCGCTGCTCGTTTCTCCTGCGGATAATCGGTTTATCTAGTCGCACTTAATCTCTCCGCTCTTGAAGTAAGAGAATAATCCAAAAGAAACGTAGCTTTCACATCGATCTCGCGTCGAACATCGCCGAATTTACGCGCCTATCGCACGAACATGTTTCTTCAACGATCGAGTCGTCGATTATTCCCTGCCATAATCACCTGGTGAGGCAGTGCAAAACATCGGTTGCGTGATTCTGATCGATTGTCCCAATTTTCGCAACGAATCCCCTTTCTTCCGCGTGAGAAGTCGAAGGAAGAGGGAAACCGTTCGATCGATCATTTCTAAGGAAACACGAGGTGATGATTTTGCAAAAACCGAAACTACGATCCATCAGATTTTGTTCTTTGCAACGATCGGTGATTTCCAGGCTCAACAAGAATTTTCAACCGACCCTTTGGTTACTTTGTCCTCGATACTTCTTCTTCTGTTTCAGGAATAGAGACGATAATAGAATAATACTAATTATATTACGTCACATACATCGATACTTACGTTTAATAAACTAAAGTTTGAGAAGGAATTTTATATATCTTTCCTTGGGTGCAGCAATACATGGAAATATGTTACTATAACATTTAACTTTTACAAAATGTTACGCTGTATCCGCGCACTTTATTTAACGACGTTATCCAAGCCGTTCACGCTGCTGAGAATCTTTTGGTCCAGGAAATTTTTATCTCGTTTTAATCAATTAAGAACATGCGTTAAGGCGACTAACGACCAACATGCTATTCAACGCGTTAATGGGTTAAATTTCCTACGTAAATGGAACATATGTAAAACACGCGAATAATGTAAATACATGAACATCCGCAGCCAGTTCGCAACACTTTCGAATCTCGACCGTCAATCATGAATCAGCCTGTCATCGATCTTTCCAAACGAAACCTCTCGCCAGTGATACGTGCCACTGAGACTGAAAAAATGTCTTGATTCAGTGAAATCAACGTTCGTACACGCACGTAGACGGATCTGACATTTTTTACGGCGCGATAATCGTCGATCGCCGGTCACGAATTGGCTCCTCGGCTTTCCTCCTTTCCCTGTTCCCAGTTGCCAGTCGCTTCGAGTCAAGTTCAACCTCGCGAGGATTCGACGTCGCGAAAAATGCCGCGTGAAACGGCCAACCGATCCGTGTCGTCCCGTTTCGACACGGAAACGCGCACTTTCGACATCTCGAATCGATGTCTCGTTGGAATCGCGATCGCGTTGCCTGCGCACGGAAACGAAACGGCAAAGATGAAGAGGAGCGATCGCGGATTGGCGGAAGGGGAAATGGAGTTTCGTAAAGGTGGCTCAGTTTTAAAATAGAGGAAACGCGTGTTGCGATAGATGTTATCGTGTGGTTGGGATTATGCCAAGGGGAAGTGCGTATTTTCGTGATTATGCGAGTTTTTATTGTGAGATTCGGTGGACGTTGTGTAATATTTGCCGATGAATATTCCGTTTTCTTTCCACGCAGGACATTGCGTTGGAGCGATGTAAAGATATTGGCAACTTTTAAATCGTTTGTTCGATCGATGGCTTTGCAATCATCTTATGGATTCGTTAAGAATTATCTCTGCCGTGTTCGTCGCGTACAAACTTGAAAATCGAAAAAAGGATCGAGATTGTGTAGACGTGTGTATAATGAGATCGAAAGTAAAATTATTTTGTAATCGATACAGTACGAATTGTATAAAATTCAAAAAAGCATTATAAATTTTCTATTTCATGGTCAGGAGATAAGAAAATAATTATATCGTTTCACCGTCGCAAAGAGAAAATAGAACATTTTACAATTACAGGATAAAAATGTAATTATGTAACGTCGTAATAAACAGAATATTTTGTATTTATTTTTTTTTTTTTTAGATAAGATATCTTCGAAATTAGAAGGACGTAATGGAAAGTATACAAAAGAAAGTGCTCGTTATACTTCGTACTGAAACTTCTAGATACTTATAGTATATATCTCGATAATTCGATGTTTAATTAACAAATTGCTTGATATTTGTGAAGTTTGTCAGTGAGTACAAGATGCTTAGTAAGCATGGAAATCGTAATGCGTTTGTTTTTTTATGGTTAATTAATCGTGCACTTTGTGAAGCCCCGTGCCGGTAACCCACTTTTGAGGCCAATAAACGATTTCTTTGGTCCACTTAGAAGGCAAGCGCGCACACTTGTGAAAGAAGAGCACCGATGAAATGGGCCTTCGATAGTAAAACGGGCAGTGACGTTCGTACGAGTCCGGATTTCGTTTGACGCGATTTAATTAGGTTAAGTATAGCTAGAGCTACTACAGTTACTAATTCGTAATTTTTCATAGAAATATTGTAGATTTACAACGATGCATTTCTGCAAATTTAATCGATCTTTCGTCAAATATGTAAATAAACGCTCGTTCGTTTTTTACGTTTTCTTCTTCTTTTTTTTTATTCTGGTTTCTTCGATTTTGATACAACTTTTATCTATCTTATATCTACTTTAGTCATCGCTAGGTTTAGTGTTAAAACAGTGTGATTTGATTTGCAATCGGATTAAAATATTAATTATTGCAATTCCGATGAATTACAAAAATAAGGATTGAGATATTTAGTTGAAAATAAGAAATTTAAATGATTTCTTTGGTAAATCTTTTTATACGGTATGTCGTATCATTGTCCGTTTACTTACCTTGTTCTGGTGGATCTGCGGAGATTAAGGAGATTTGAACGCGCGCACAAGCGCGACATCAACGAACAACGCTTATACTGCAACTTTTGCAATCAATGCATTTTAATAGATCTCGATCTGCTTGTTCGCGTTCTATAATAATCGGATTTCTTACGTCCTTTCTTTTTTTTTTTTTGTTTTATTTTTGTTTGTTTTGTTATGTTTCCTCCTCGTGACCATCGATAAGAGTGCCGCGCTACAATGATCGGTGTATGCGATAACAGGAATTAGAATAATCTCGTCGTAATAATATTAGTAATCATAATAACCGTGACAATAATTCATAATGACGGTAATAATGGCGAGAATAATCATAATAATTAATAATTCGAGTCGTTGACTGTAAAATTGGCTCGATTGTATTGCTCCCCGAATTTCGAAGGCGTTTCGGGATACTAATTAGTATCCCGAATCTATTTAATCTGCAAATATATTATAATTAGCATTAAGCTTCTCTAATCTCTCTCATTCTCATGCTCTTTTACTTTCTTCCTTTCTTTCTCTCACACACACTCTCTTTTTCTCTTTCGTTCGATCGTCGACAACAGATACGTTCACGCTTTTTTCATAACGGTTACGCCATCTCTTTTTGTTCTTGTCTTCTGTTATTTCTCTTTTCTATTCTTTTTTTTTTTTTTTTTTACAATCGATGCCTCGCCATCGTGGCATGACGTCGTTTTGCAACGTGCCAACAGAACGAACGATCACGAATGCTTGGTGCAACGGTTATCCTTGCGAATTACCTTTGATTTCGATCCGTGTCGATAAGAAAAGCGATTGCGATTATGAGCCTAGGCGCGTATACCGACACTGATTGGCCAGAAGTCTAGAATCGTCGATTGTTACGCGAAATTCGAGAGTCTTCAATTTAGTCGCGAACTACGAATCGACAGAAACTCGATAGAAATGTAGAGTAGTTGATAGTTTCTATTTCGTCAATTAAAAAATTTCTAACTTGAAATTCCCAGGATGTCGAACTTTAGAATCTTAGAACGTTGGGATCTTTTTATTTTTCAAATCACTCAAATTATGTAATCATCGCTCCTCTTTTAAACTTTCCACTCGTGAAATCCTGAAATGAAATTTTCAATCTTCTCGACTAGTGGATTCGGAAGTTCTCAGATTTCTATATCTTCAAGCTTCGAGGTTCTCGATTTTAGCGCACATAATATCGCTTTTGGTAACTCTGTAATATGCAGATTATTATGAGAATGTATCAGTCACGAAGAACGATTACCATAACACCGCCAAACAAAGCGAAGAAAATAATCTTGAGAAACCGGATGGGATGTTCAATAAATTACAATCCATTTACGTAAAACTTCTTAACCGACAGTGTCGGAATATACGCATTCACGTACACATGTATGCATATATAAATAGGTATTCGTCATTTACGAGCAACAATTCGCGCAGCGTACGATCCAACGTTCCCACGAGTTTTTACTATTTCATTGACTACCTTACTAGAACGTGGCCTCGATATCTCAATTCGATGTAGTGTATCGAAATCAAAAGCAACGAACACAGCTAGCTTTTACAGTGCATACGCTGACGGTTATATATCTACAGGGTGGTCCGTTTCAAATGGATTCCGCGCACCTCAAAAGATGAAGTCGAGCGCACGGTACAATTGAACATCGAGATAATTTATTAAACTATTGGAAGAAAATTTGGACGAGTATTTAATTACGCTTTTATTAGAAATTATAGTGAAGTTTTTCAAAGTTTTAGAATCTTAGAATAGTAAGAAAAACGTAGTATGTAAAAGATTTGAAATGTAAATTTCTTAAATAAAGGAAGAACTGAACTGAATATTTACTTTCTTAGGTATTTTTGTACTTCGTTAAATTAAATCTCGTCGAATTTATCTTCATTATCGGTTGAACTTATTAAAAAACCTATTAAATTAAAGATTTAGTTTCTCTATTTTACTGAATATTCCATCGCTTGGACCCTCTTGCGCAACAATTTAACGATAGATCGCTTGCTATAGATCATATTCTACCCTTCTACAGTTTCATAATTTGACGTCATTTAGGATAATCAAATAATTTGTAATTTACAAAATTTCGCTAACAATGCTAATCCAATTCCCTAAGAGCGTGTCCAATTATGTTCAATTTCTCTTGTCGTTCGTTCATCGTTCAAAAACGAATCACCCTATCTATACATACACTTTGGCGCAACTAACACTAAAAGTTCGCGTGCTGTACGAGGCAAGTAAAATTCTACGCCACTCGAATCAAACCAGAAGCTGAAATATCGAATTCGATACGAAATCGAATCGTGTCAAGTTCGATATTCGTGACCTGAAATGAAATTCGAGCGGAAATATTCACGCGAAACCGGCAATCGCGAGCAAGTGTCTCGTCATACTTTTTCCTGAACCATCTTTCTCCGTACTCCGACGTAATACTTCGCTGAAATTTTCCAGCTTTCCTTTGCTTGCGCCTTCGAAGATCTACGCTAACGACTAGGATAATAGGATAAATTGAACTATACGCGATCAACAAGCCAGTTTCTCAACAAGTCCATCGTCGTCTCTTTTAAATTCCTTCGCCTTTTTCTTGGAAAAAATTGCCACATCGTAAAAATGCAACGAAGCTCGATCGCGTTCGTTTCATCGAACCTATCGATTTCTCTTTCTCTTTTTCGAGAGTTAAATTAAGGTTCTTTGTTATATCGAACGCCGATCACTCGATGGGAGTTGGAACTTGTTTTTCTCTTTTATTCTGTATTTTTTGATGAATTTTTAGATGTTCATTTTTCGCGTTTTTCTTTTCTTTTACGAGCAGCCCCGAAAGTGTTCGAAACTCGCGTGGTCTGTCGTGCGCGATCGTGCGCTACCCTAAGTCTCTAAGTCGCCTAACTTAAACGTAAGTGATACGAAACGTACAAGCGAGATATCTCTGTTCGTATGAAGACACGGTTGGAATTGCTTGGGAAGAGGGAGAAACTTCCTGAAAACAAATCGATCGATTTTTCTCACTTTTCGCTTTCTCCAATGTAATTTTCCTCCGTTTCTCTCTGGACCTTCTATCTGTTTCGAAAAGACAAATTCTTTCAGTATTGCTATAAATATGAATAATATCGATAAAGAACCTTGAAGAAGAATATTCCTTCCATCTACAAAACTTTCGTTCAATTCTATCAAGTTACTTCATACAGCTTCGTTTACATTCGTCTTAATTTATATATCAAATATTATTGTATTCCCTTCTTCTCGAATTTCCATCTCCATCGAGAATACATCTTCCTTCTGGAACCCTCATCTACGAGGCTGTACGATTATGTCGATTACATCGATCGAAATGAATTCTCCATAAATTATCTTCGCATCCTACTTCTCCGGTAATAAAATCGATTAAAAGTAGAGCGTCGAGAGAAAGGAATTTTGTAGAATTATCTTATCTTATTTTGGAAAATCGATCAAATTATTTCGAATATGATATATTTTTCGCGAGTTTCCACCCCTCTTGCCAAACGTTTCACCGTGATATACGTCCACGTGGCTATTACAATATATAGTATCGCTCTAACTGCATAAATACTCTTCTGTGTCGTTAATTCTAATAAGTGTATATAACGGGTGTCGCGAAATATTCGTGTTAACTACTCGCCGGATGTTCAGCCGCGACAGACGGAATTCTTTTTCGAATCGTCGATAATAATCGCGCAAACGCATCGATATTTGGTAATCGAGTCAGAGCGTGTTCTATAAAATCGCGTGTAAGACGCTCGAAGCGTCTGGGCCTGGATTATCATTTAACTAGACAAGATCCGAAATATTCGAATCGTGTATACAGTTACAACGTACATACGTAACTGCATTTATAGATCGCATTTCCTTTGGTTTCACTTGTTCTTCTAGAATTAGCGTTACTTATACGGTAAACGGTATTTATAGTTACTTTGGTATAGTCAGTTATATCACACTAGAATCCATGGTGTCTGGAGGGGATTGCCGCCCGAACTCTTGCTTTCTGAGTTCCGCCTGCAGAACCCTGGACACATTGTTAAATCATTTCTTTGGTTAACATTTTAGCGATACTTTTTGGATTTTGTTACGTGATACGAATTTTTTCTTGTAAAATAGATGAAATTGGTAATACAGAGTGACCGATTTTAACGTATAAATGTGAATTACTGGTAAAGTACTGGCTGTACCAAAAAAAAAAAAGAAAAAAAATGTTCAGATATAATGTTCGTGTAATTAGATGTAAATTACTTTTCCCGTAAATAGACGCATAGAGATGATACGAAAGTGACATGTGGTTCTCTCAAATGGAATTTAATATAATTTTAATGTACTAATTTTCACATTTTGTATCAACAGTTATTAATTTATTCGTGTCGAAAAACCGTTAGTTAGCAATTTATGAAAAATTTACCTGTCATTGCTTAGCGGACTTGAACCTAGCCAGTTTCAATTGCACCGGGTTGGAAACTTTCACGTGAACTGCGATGTCCTCTACTGGAGCTTCGCGGACGTCTTGGCCACCGACTGCCACCACTCGATCGCCTTTGCAAATCTTCCCGCTTTCCAAAGCGCTACCACCGGGTAACTAAGCGAACAATACAATCACTTGAATTATAATTTCGAACTATAATTTTCCAAAAATAATTAATTAAAGCAATTAAAAAGCAAAATGGGACATTTAATATTATATATATTTTTTTTCACCGACTATAAATAGATAGTATAGCTCCATGAAGGAAAAATGAAGCTTCCACCGAACATGTTTCAATAAATAACAAGAGAAAAAGGTGGATAATCCACAGCATTCTACGATAAATTGGATTAGGATACTCGCATTCTGTTTATTTATCTCGTTGATTTAATTATGTACGATCGTGAAAGTAAAATTACAGTTGACTGACAAATTGTTAATTCCAAAGATGCATAAATGTACCTTATAAGTTGCTCTATTTTTAATTTCGCTTTGTTAACTTCTCTCAGAAACTTCACTTTCAGACAGTGGATCTATAGTTCGCAATTGTGTAATGATTTCGTATAAGCAAGCATACCAAGTCTGATACATATGCTCCTTTTCCACTCTTGTATCCTGTCAAACAGAGACCAGCTCCTTTGCCCGACTTCTTCTGCAATTCAACGTCGATTTCCTCTTCACCTTTCTCGTGTCGATGCACCACCATTATGATCTACGTTCAAAAACGTATAAATGTTTCATTATTGGACACGTTAAAAATTAAACAAGATTAAGCTGAGAAGAAGTCATTGGAAATTCTCAAGTTTATAAGGACGTGTTCTGTACAATGGAAAAAGAAGAACACGTACAGTTCCCGAAGCTTTTAATACGGCAGCATGAGCGTTATCATGTTCCATCTCCTTGAAGCTTTGACTACACATTTCGAGTATCTGATCTCCAGCTTGCAGCCGTCCATCTTTATGGGCTGCTCCGTCTGGAAATACTTCGACGATGAACACTCCTTTCTGAAATAAAATCGAGGAAATAATATTCCGCACAAAACTCTGAACCTCTTTTCGTTCGTAAGTTCAAATAAATTATTTGAGAATTAAATTTTTCTAAATGGTTAAAAGATTAAAATTAGAATAAAGTAAGTTAATGCAACTCCAATTTAAACTATAGGAGTTAATAGTGACCACGTATGATTCAATGGTACCAATTGAGAATCAGAATATTAGTTGAAATATTAGAATTTTTATTTAAAAAAAAAAAGAAAGAAAATGAAGTTTACCAATGGCGTGTCGGAACCACCAGCTATAATGAAGCCGATGCCTTTGTCCTTGTCTTTCTGGAATTCTATCGTCGTATCTCTGCCAGCCACAATCTTGCAATCTTTTGGATCTTGTGGTGCTTCTGGTTCTGGTGGTTTCTCCGGCTCCTTTGGCGCTATAAACATGATCTTAAATTAGCCTTATATTAAATCTATGTTAAACCGATATTTCACATAAATAATTACGTTCAGGTTCAGGAATAATGCCCTTCGCCTTATCTTCTTCTTCCTTCGCGACTTTGCTTTGATTAGGATTGCATACTGTAAGCGTTACAACGCCTTCTGCTTTTTTTAAAAGACTCGTGGCCTGTGAAAAGTGCAAGAAGTGTAATTTGAATGTGAATTGCATTTTTATTCGGGGATTTCAATCCGACATTGTTTAATTAGCATTCGCTGTTAAATCATCGAAGTATATCACAGAATCCCTTCCAATTTTTTAATTTACCATTAACAATCTCGCGTTTATTATTTGCTATAGAATTCTTGAAAATTTAACACTGACGAAATCGTATTTATTCGATCGAACGTGATCAACAATCGCGAGATAAACAAAATGGTAAATTTTATGACAAACACTTAAGCGATTTTAAGGTCTAGTAAACTTTGTACTATACTTTTAACTGCATCTTTCTCTAAACACGTCTGTATATATGTCGCAAGTGAAGAACACTCGTAATACAAAACGAATAATACAAAACGTGTTAATACATCTCCATTGCACGATGCATTAAATAATAATTACCTCGTCGTAAGTAGAGCCCAGCAAACAGTCCATGTTGACAGCGAGGATCATGTCACCCACTTGCAAACCAGCCTGTAACACGCGAAATGTATCACATGAGAATGACACGTGCGAACTTGACAAGTTGTATTCGCATACTAATATATTCAATTGTAATTACAGTAGCGAATATACAATTATTATTCATTCAGTATGTGATACAATGCATGAAACGATCGTTTAAAAATTAACAAAGGAATGCAATTACCTGCTCTGCAGCACTGCCTTCTTGAATGTCTGAGATGAATATACCTTGTCCAACTTCCGCGTGTTTTCCCTCGATGATCATTATACCTAGTCCGTACTGGCCCTAGATATTAGAAAATTTCAATGTATTGATGAAAATGGTATCTTTGGTGCGGTGGTAATTTTTGGGATTTGGTTGAACTTGCCTTCTTCACTGGTATGTTACGAACTCCTTTGTATTGGCTGAACATGTCGGACTGCAAGGGGAAAATAATACATCTATCGTTTGGATGAAATAATTTTTGTTAAATGAAACTGTGATTAACAAATTTTAACGGACAACGCATATTTTTGTAGCTTCTTAACGTAAATTTTCTGAGTTTGACTAAATAGACTCGAAACGTTTGTTACGTAGATAATAATCGAGTAAATTTCTTGAAAAATGTTGGAATCTAACATTCCTATAAGTTTGAGGAAAAGTTTTGTAACTTTGGTGTTCCTCAAATTTCTCGAGAAATTTTGTAATTTAATATTTCTATAATGATGTTTCCCCTTAAGGAAATTCCTGTATTCTACATATAATTCTGCAATATTTAAATGAATTCGTGCGTAAATTTAAAATGAAATTTAAATTAAAAACACAAGACAGTGAGGAGAATGTTATAAAAATACAAAATAAAATTTTCGTGAACACGTTTAAAGCTAAATTTTTCAAATCGAACTTACATCTTCCAATGTTGGAGGGAATTGAACGATCGGTTTAACGGCGAGATCATCAAGCGCGGCGCTCCTCCTATGCATCAAATTACTCGGTTAATTTTGTTATAAACGAATCATAGTCGGATAATAATAAATTCATTGACTCATGTATCGATTTATAAATTTATAATTTTTGGCTGAGATCGTCTTTGCTATAGACAAACCTGTTTTTGCTTTAAAAAAAAGAGAGAAGAACATATATCGTTACAAAGAATTAATATTACAATTTCAATGGCAATTCACATTCTTCTTTCGCCCTACAAATTTTTTTGAATAATTTTCCTGATTAATCTCAACGGAAAATTTTCTGTTTTTCTAGTTTTTAGTTAGAAATGTTTTATTTACAAAATAACTGAAATCACACGCATGACAAAAACACAGAAATACGAAGAAAATCTGTATGTACCTGAAAACGACGATTTTGAAATACGTGCCAGCCATTCCTTTAATCATGGCAGACGCATTCAAGTGACATCGTCCTTGCAGAACTCGGCCATTTACCTACGTAGAAACATAATTCAAGAGTAACAAAATGGAAAATATTATTAAAAATGTTTACTCCATCAAATAAGAATAACCAGGTGGCATGAATCATAATGGAATTCGCGATATGATCCCGAGTAAGGTGATTCACCCGGAAAATGTAGGTTTCGAGGCTTCGTCTCTGAGATAATCGAGTTTGAACGTTTGCCAAGTACACATACGTTCGACTAAAAATTCATCAACTTGTCTTGCTGCGATTTATCACTGCCCAGCGCGATTCCGTTTGTATACGTTGACGATGACGGCCGAAAATTCCTCAAAGCAACACTTGTTGAACCATTAACAGCTGATGCCAGCTGATCTCGGCCCAATTGCCAAATTTCATTCATAGCTTACTGGTAATGTTCTTTTTTCTTTCGGAAAATTTGCAAAATGTTTTTTTCGAATGACCGATATTTAGCTGTTGAAAAATTGCAAGCGGTATCATACGATAAAATTGATAGTATTTTCGTTCATGAATTAAACCACTTGTTAAGCTTTCAGAAGATTAGAAATATATTACAAACGTTGACTATAATTGTATTGTTTTAATTTTGTTAGAATATTCTTTTGTACAATTATGAGCATATTTTATAATTACGCTTCAACTTTTATAAAAAATCTTATTTTACTTTATAAACTGAACTAGTTCTTAAATTTGTAGAAAATTTGAAAAAATATTCGACATATTGATTGGAATTTTATTATTCTAATTTTATCAGAATATCTTGTATATAATCATGGAAATATTTTATTAATTTATTAATAAATCCTTCATGAATCTTAATGTTAAATATGTATTTAGTATATATAAATATGTATTAACAGCGAAGGTAAGAAGTTTATGACCGAGGATACGATGAAGAAAAAAAGTAAAGCAACGTACCTCGAGTATTTCGTCGCCAACCAAAATCTCTCCAGTCTTGTGAGCTGCTCCCTTTGGATTAAGGCCACAAACGAACACTGCCATCCGATTTCGATCTCTGTGTCCCGCCAGGGAGATACCCAAACCACGTCTGTCTTTCTCTATCTTTACTAGCAACACCTTGTGCCCCAGTGAATGATATTTTTTCTGAACTTTCACTGTAACGCAAATAATGATATTGCTGATTCCTGTGATACTGACAAAGGGAAGAGGGAGGAAAAATACAGAGAACGAGAAAGAAGATAAGGGAGACGAAGGAAGAGAAAAAAGAAAAGTTTAAGAAGAGGGGAGATAGAAAATAAAGAAGAAAGAAAAATTTGATGCATAAATTTAAAAAAAGTTAATTTACATAAATTACGTACTATTCGTGTAACCGAACTCATCTTCAGTCTCTGGATCCGCTTCGATTTCTGCTTTGGTACGTTTTACGTTTCCGGCACTTTTTCTCGAAATCTACGGCAATTATTTGAATATTTGACTCTCCAAAGCTTCTTAAATATCTAAAAATTTGCGAGATACTCAAAGTTCACCGACCTCCATGCCACCTTTCGTGTAAACGTTACCCTCCAGCTCACGTATGTCCTCTTCAGAGCTCTCGTCGGACGAATACTTCCGTTTCGGAGGCTCTTCCGGTTTCGATGCATTATCCTCTTTCTCTTCGCTCACCTCTCGCAATATTCCTGGATTGGAAGGCGGTGATGGCGCCTTCTTGCGAATAGACTTTTTCATGGAGGATCTGAAAGTTTAATTAAACAATTGCTTTGATTAATTTTTAATCGATCCTGGCATTTTCGTTCGAGAAAGGATATCGAGCAGGAAGAAGAACATTTTTAATCGTCACGAGTCTTGCTATAGTTCTTTAAACATATTTTACGTTAAAATGAAGTCCTTAAAAAATTTATTGGAAATTTTAGTTCAAAAGAATTACTTGCAAAATTGGACGAAAGTATTGTCACGTCCCGCGATCCGCACGATTCGTAGCGCGAAAGTAGAATTAATAATTTCCTTCAAATCAAGGTAATTTAAAACGTTTATTTGAAACCGCATTTACAGTGAAAATATATATATTTGAAGTGAAAAGCGGTTAAAGCCGCTAAAAGCTATATCTTGCGAAAACTTATCTAACTACGTCTTCAAATCTACCTAATTATGCTTTTATAACGATATTAAGACAATTTAAATTGTAAACAAAGTCGGCAGTTAAACAGACGTTGGGAACCTTCCCAAACATTTTCAAAAGAAATAAAAAGGCAGTTTTTCATCTCCAACAGATATAAATAAGTGTAGCGACTCAAAGAAGTAAGTAAGAATAATAATTATTATCGTTCGTCTATCGAGTATAATTAATTACCACTCGTCTATCGAATACTATTAATTAATTACCGTTCGTCAACCGAATAATTACCATTCGAAGAGTTAATTATCATTTTGTCAACCGAAGAATTTTATATCCGTCATTCTGTCAACTGTCATAAGTCAATTGTCAATATCGAAATCGAGTAAGATTTGAATGAATCATTACATATTGTTAATTTACTTTCAAACGACTATAATCCTCTCCCGTGCCAATATTCCCACACATAGCAGGTCAGCCGAAAGTGGAGCTTATTGTCAGTTGCATTAAACGTCAGTTAACGCTACCTTCTTGTCGGCAACTAAATAGAACGTAACGTAACATAAAATAGAACGTAAAATTTGCAAAGAATCTATCAGACATTTTGAGTCAAATTTTCGGCTTCAAATTGTAAGAAATGACTACGTTAGAAAGAAGTTTGTAAAAGAAACTCTTGAATTACCTTCGCGAACTGGATCCCGCGCCATCTGAAACTCTTGTACTTTGTCGCCTAAAGTCTGATCTTGAGCTACTTTGCTTCTCTCCGTCTTCGAATCCTGCCTGTAAAACGAAGAAGAAAGAAAAATGCAAAGAGACGCACAAGAATATTCCTTCTTCTCGCACCTCCTTCCACTATCATCAGAAATAGAACGAAAATGAAATTACAATTTTAAACAGCGTGTACAAAGTCTTCATCTACGAAACGGAAGAGTAGACGATATTTCCTTCCATAGATCCAACGAAACTGAAATCGTGAAATTTTAGAAAAATGACAAAGCGTTAGAGGAAATCGCGAAACGGTAATTCATTCCAGACAACAGAGCAACTCCGCGAAATAAAGAGCAATTTGCACCAAAATAACTTTCTATCGCGCGTGCCTAAAGCCGCGGAAAAATTTCGAAAACTATAATCGCCGGCAGGGCGGAGCTTTCGAATATTCACGAACAATTTTCAGGGTCTCGATCAACGTTCTTCAAACAAACCACAATGCACGCTTAATAAACCTCGGAGAAAACGCGTCTGCCGATCGTTTGGAACTCACCACGCTGCAAACAACCCGTGTATCAGGAACTATTATAGAACAAGCTTTGAATTCACTATCAATTACAGTTCGGTCAATTACAAACACCGATCAATCGAATCACGAACGAGAATACGTAACGGGCGGTTATATTAATTCCAAGAAACGATCAAACAACGTGCGAGAACGATGGAGAGAGAGAGATTGTCTAAAATTGGTAGCTCGGGTAGGCGCGCGCGCGCGCGCTCTCTATCGTAACATTTCGAACGGGACGCATCGCGAAATAGACTGACGACGGGATCCTCCCGTTTTCACGCGCTCCCTCGTCGCCCCAAGTTATAACACAATCGATTCCGTTGACCGAATTAATTTACATTGGACAGGATCGAACGTGGCCCCTTGTTCCCGCGCTTTTTTATTCCCAGTGTCTCGATCACAATCAACCAGCCTTTTTCTCCGTGTTTTCATTAACCATTTCGCTTTTGATGGAAACTGCAATCTATAGTCGCAAACATGTTTCCATGTAAAATGGCACTACGATGTGTCTTTTTTTTTTTTTTTTTTTTTTTTTTAGAAATTTGTTTCTATTCAGGTACAGCGAGTCGGAGATGTATTCGAGTAGTTTTCATAATAAACTTTTTGACGAACTTCATTTGCTAGCTACAAGCAGCTCACAATCGCAAACACTGTATAGCTAAAAGTGTTTCGCATATGCGAAACGTTACTATAGAGTTTTCTTGGTGAATTTGCTTCTACGCAGTGATTGAGAGAAGTATTCGAATGATTATTACTGTAAACTCTGTGGTATACTTAATTTGCAATTTGCGTTACGAAAGATCGATAAGATGAAAGGTATTTTGATTTTATTGAAATGCTTTTTATGCGATTGAAAATAATTAATTCTGAGTTGAAATACATTTTTGAATTACTGTAAGTCTCAACTTAGGATTTATAATCTTAGAATTATCGATTTTCATAAATCGACCACCTAACCGCTGTGGTGGCATTCTGTTTACGGACAACTGCTACGCTGATGTTATGCAGATTTACTTCTGCGTTGAAAGAACCATTGTAGTGATATTACACAGACTGGTTTCTGTGTATAAATAGTCGGCCTCCAATAAACTATTTACAATAAATTTGTTCATACAAATAGCCATTATGCTAACTTTCTGTATCTGATCTTCAGTAGAAATACTGAAACTTGGCTTCCTCTATAAACGTCATTTACATCTAGAAACAAGCTTCCACAAACTTAGGATACTTCGCTGTATAGAATCCTCCTCATCCTGCTATCATATACAAATTATTTTTATACTTGAAAATTTATGTTATTTTCTTCTAATTGTATAATTTCACAGTCGATATATGAGATTCTTGGAAAACAATCTGAACAACGTCGCTGTTCATAGATTTCTCAATTTCTTTGCTTCGCTACTTAATTGTCCAGTATTTGAAAAAAAAATCGATTTATTTCTATAAAATTTATTTTTCACAAGAAAATAGCATAAACGATCGCAAATTGCGAGATGAATTTTGAAAAATGATATTTGTAGTCGTCATTTCTCTTTGCATTTTAATTTACAAGGCAGTAGGTTCATTGACTAAATAGCTACAAATCATTTGCTACAGATGTATAACAACGATGTTCCCTTGTCTGTCAATCTTTGCTTAAACTCAATGGTTTAAAGTAATTTGAATAAGAAACGAATAAGTTGCGCAATACTATAAGGTAAATACCTTATGCACGTAGGAATTTAAATTCTAAGCAGACACAATTGCACACTTGCGACGTGCTTTCCACTGAAATGGCAATATAGTGGTGGTTAGCTATGCGGTCGTGGCAGGGTTAATACGTGACGATTGTCACGATCGGAAGATCCATTAGCTAATTATTAGGGTCGATCTAATTAGATCGAATTGGTTTGAGAATGGGTCTCTTTGGTTGAATATCCTCTCGAATAGATTAATTGCCTACCCAACAACAAAGGAACACTTGAAAATTCCAAACAGTTTCAGATATTGGATTCAACTGAATGGGCGGCATTACCACAAATCTCTTTCATTGCCCCGCTGATATTCTAAGGAGATCAATTTTCCTTCGAAAACTAAATAATATCGGAGAATGCTAAATCACCTCAACTACTGGAGATAAAAAAATTAAAACGATGTACGAGGACGAAATATATTAAACGTAGCGAAATATATTTTAGTATAAAATTCCCACTGACTTGAAACGAACTCTTGAAACATTCTCTTCAACATCCACCGACGTTGCTATATAAACAGCAATTCGGTGCACTGCTGCAAATTTTCGTATAATTTCTTTTTTTTTATTTTCTAGAAGACGAGCAATTTAAATTTGTTTGCTTCTTAACAATAAACCTATGAAATATTACTCTTTTTGTTTATAATTTAATTCAAGGCCAAAAAATACTAATCTTTCGATTGTTCGATGCTGGAAACATGGCCGCTTCGTATTTTCCTCTCGCTTCTTTCTGTTACTGTATATTCTATTTTGTTGCGTGACTGATTGCATTTAACGACAGAGAAAGCCGAATTTCTCGATCGAACAAACAACTTCAAACAAGCACAGTGAAACGTCGAATCTAGTTCAGGTTGCGAGACGTCAGAAATAGTAAAGCGTGTGACCGTGTCAATTGGCGCGCGTGCACAAAACGAGACTGAATGAAAACGACCCACCTGTGTCACTTCCGGCGTGCTGGACCTGACTGGCGAGACTGGCGAAGCCTTTTGACGAAAGGATGCCGTGGGTGTTCCGGGCAATCGACTCCTCGTGTTCTGCTTCCTTCCCTCCGCTTCTTCGTCGTGCTCGTTGTTCTACAAATTTCACAGAAGAGAAAAACCAAAGCATGAAATATCAGGAAGAAGTAGATAAAGAAACGTTATTTGTAACAGTGCAACGACGTTCAGACGTGGCAGGACTCGCTGATACGCGATGGTACGGATTGATAGTACAAATTGAAGAGGAAGGAGAAAAAGAGGCGGAGTTGCGAGAAAAGGAAGAGAAAGAAGAAAATCGAGGCTTTTGATTCATGGTTCTGTTAATTCGCCATTATTCATACACATTGTCTCAGTGTGTCTCGACAAGACCGATTCTTCCAACGAAACCTCGATGGAACTCCATTTATCGAAAAGAATTTCTCTTCTTCTGAAGAAATAGAGAAGAAATAGGTTTGATTGGTATCTGATTGAACGAGCTTCTGCTGGTTGTTACAGCGCTGTGAGAGGCAAAAGTGTTCGAATACTTGACATGGTAAATTTTTATCGGCTTGTTACACGCGTTGTTGAAACTTTTGAAAGTTTTGTTAACGCCAGGGAAACACGATTACGTCGGTTATGCTAGTGGCGGGAATTAGCAGAGTTCTATCGTATGTACCGTTTGTTCCCAGTGGAGTCCGATACATAGAGTTCTACTATAGTCGCAAAGCTAAAGGCGGAAAGGAATGCATACCAAAAGGATGCGGTTTACGCTTGAAAGCCTCGATTTGAATAATCCTGTGACACCAAGCCGTATAAAAGCCTGAGATCTTTGAAGAGAAAGGACAACAATAGGAGGAGGAAGAAAGGGGACGAGTAGAAACAGAAGAAAAGGAAGCGGAATAAACAGAAGGGAACAAGGGAAGCGGAGCAATTGAAATAGAAAAGGGGGAGAGAAAAGAATAGCAGCGACGGCAGCGGAAAAAGAAGAGAAGAAAAATAAAACAATATGAAGAACAAAAAGAAATAGGAATAGAGAAGGAATAATTGATGTAAGAAGAAGAAACAAGGAAAGAAGGATAAGAAATGGAATGAAATGAGATGGAAGAGAAAAATAAAGAGGCGAAAGAAAACAGAGCGGTGGAAACAGAAGAGAAACGAGTAAAGGGGGGACAGAAATGATGAAAGAAGAGAAATAAACAAAAGAATAATAAAATAGTAAAAGATACAAGGAAATAAGGAACGAGAAAATGTGAAAGAATAAATAACGTAAGAAATAAAAATGGAAGAAGAAAAAGAGGAACAGGAAGTGTAGAAGAAGAAGAAGAAGAAGAAGAAGAAGAAGAAGAAGTAAAAGAAAGGAAGGATGGAAGTTGCCAGGTGCTATTTCGGTTGGCGCAGTACGATGCTTCCGGACTGAATTACTCGTGGCAACCGGTGAAATATTCGGCGTGACGGTTTCTTGAATTGTTGCCAGAGGAGAAACGCAGTGATTTAAAGATGTACAAGCGTGTTCAATCGCGATCATCGATAACAGCGAGCCCCATACGTTACACCGCTACCTCGGAATGTGATTAATGCGTGTTATTAGATTTTGGCCTCGCACGAGACTTGCAGCACATTCCACTGACTGGGCTCAAGGATCCGCGAAATAACAATTAACCGACTGATCTACATATGGGTTCGTGAGTTCGTTTGTTTCGTTGTAAATCAATACGGATATCACACTGTCGTTACGTTAACAATTAAATGGAAACATCGAGTAAGTGTCTGTAGCACATTTTCGTCGAAGTTGATTTAACGATGTGTAAGATCAATGCTTCTACGGTCTTCGTCGATAGTTGACGCGCAGGTTGCAGGTAGTTCGTTAGAAGGCGATGTAATGTCGAACGCGAGAAGCGCGTTAAGTGTTCTACACTTATGGAACAGTGAAATTTCAAAATCGATTGTTTCCAAAATGTGCCAAATGTATTATAAATGTTCGAGGTTTCCATTCGCTTGTGGATTTTAGTGTGTGTTACGTTCTTTGTTACGTTAAGTGGATTCAACGGTTTACACAATATGTAATACGCCTTGGATGATCTACTTATGTGAATAGAGACGTAAGTAATAGACTTTAATCCATAATTGATATCATCGAACCGTAGGTGATCACAGTAGTTTCAATTAGAGTTGCAGTCAAATATTATTCAATTTTTATCGTATTAAAAATACTGTTATAATGATACTTGTTATGTAAAAACCAGGATAGAAATTAAGATACAAACTATTGTAATATTATATGTAATATTTAATTCAAAGTCTTGTGTGCCACCCTATAATTCAATGATACCAATGGAGGTTTCATCTACGGTTAATCGTGGATTTTAGTGTGTTACGTTTAGTGTTGCATTGAAAGAGCATTCGATGATTTACAAAGCAATATTTTGTGGATAGTTCACCTATGGGTTTGTGGGAATTATTTAAAATTGTTTACCCCAAGTTAATTATTTTCAACAATTTTTAAATCTTTTCGTCTTTCTGTCTGAAACCGGAGAAATAACTGCATGCAAAAAAAAAAATATATATTTTTGTTCACTTCAGAGAAATATTACAGTTGAATCGATTACGTTGCATTATTATCATGATAATATTATATAAAATTAATAATGTATTCTTTCGTTCGTTATTGACGGTAATATGGGTGGTTTGACGAATTAAGATCGTTATTGGACGCACTTTTACCGTGATTGGGAAATATGTTTGGTGATCATGTTCTATTTTTAAAGGAACTGATCGATAGCATTTACATTTCGAAGCTCTTGTTTGATGGGACAACCTGAGTTTACGAACGATCAGGTAGATAAAACAATCGACTTTCACCTACGCTAGATTTAAAGCAAATGTATCCTGAACAAAATATCAGAATTTTATAATTCTTTGAATTAATCGCTGTCATTGTCAAATAAAAAAAATAAATGTAACAAATAAAGAAGAAACATAAAATCTATGGAAGAAAATAATTTTTTCATATGTGTCTTGACTTAAAAGTCTCAAATGATTTTTGAGAAAATCCTGCACTTTTAAAGAACAATAATTATCCAAAATTTAAATTAATCATCAAAAATCAACAATAAAATTGGTATTTAGTTTTTATCGGAAATAACAAGTACTGTTAAACCAACTTAGAATACACCGTATGAAGCCAACACATTTATATTTACTGCAACGACTGCATCAATATTTTTAATAATTACAGTGCACATTCTTCTAAACTATTCTCACTCGAAATTACAAGTTTAAGTAACTTTAGCAACTCCACACTTTTATCAAATGAAATAATAATTTTTAAAGACTCTTATAATTCCCCCAAAATATCCAAATACTCGTAAACACAACATATGTATCTATATACAACTATGCAATAGAAAATGAATACTCACACAGACGCAGAAATTCCCAAAGGAAGAGAAAAAGAGAAAAGAAACGAAAGAAAGAAGCATATTATCAATCTTAAAAATCGCGAATATAAAATGCCCCGAAATAAGAAGGAATCAAAATATCAAATTATCAAAACTCACAGATTACAAATTCCAAGCTGGAGAAACATACAAAAAAAAAAAAAAGATCAAAACCAGGAACCATGTCACCGATACCAAAAGTCACAAAAATATAAAACAACCTCAAACGAGAAGAGGAGAAGGAGAAAAGCAGCAAAATTGGAGGATTACACCATCGAACCAAAAAATCACATAGAAACATAGAAAAATCTCGAACGAAGAAAGAAAAGGAAGAAAGAACAAGATCCAAGGATTATGTCACCGACCTCAAACGTCGTAAATATAAAAATATTCAAAGGAAAGTGAACAAAAAAGAACCCAAGCCCGAAGACCGTATCACCAACCGTATCCCAACAGTCACAAATACAAGAAATTCCAAACGAAACGAAAGTACGACGGACAAAAAGAAGGAAAACCAGGAACCATATCACCGTTGCCAAATTACGTTCGACGCGGTCCAACTCTGATCCGTGAAATCTATCCTCAAAGGGACTACTATCCTCAACAACGAATAGCAGGCGTCACATGTGCGTGTATTCGTTGGAACGTACACCGAACGAGACGCGTTTGCGTCCGAAGAGGCGGTGCATCGCGACGCTGTTCCGTCGGAGGCAACGTCTACCAGCCGGTTTCGTGCATGAAACTGCCGGGTCGTCGATATATCGCTACCGAGAGAGAGATGGTTCGACGTGATCAGAGGGGGGTTACTGCCGCAGCTGGAAGGGGTGCCAATGGTCCATGGTGTGTCGATGATGGACGGTTCGTTGCAACCACGTAATCCACACTTTCTCACACGGATCGTCCCTGACTCATTGCCAATCACCCCTCCCATCGTGTACACTATCTGCCTTCTCTTTCTAACCTTTGTTTCGCGTGTTCCCCCTCTTTATTAGTCCCTGGGGTTGTTTCGCGTTAGTTTTGCCCTTCCTGAATTGTTTTATGCCGTGTCAGGATTCATGTTTTTTAAAGGATCCGCTTGGAATGTGAAATGCTCTGGCGGGATCCACGCTTTCTGCCATTCGTTTTGTTTTTCTTTCCTTTTATTTTGTTGTTTCTGCTGTTTGCAGAGCTTCGGCGAACTTTTACAAGTTGAACGTTGGAATTACAGAAACGTCGGCTGCGTTTTTCGAGAGAGGGCTTCCGGATTTTTTTCTTTCGGAGGTGGAAACTTTGTTTCTTTTGGAGTTTTCGTGGCCTGGAAATGCGTGTGGCAAGGTGTTTCGAATTTCCAAGACAAGCGTTAAGTACCGTCGTTGACGTTGTTAACGATATTCGATAATAAAATCTACGATTTTGAAAGGAGAGAAATTCTCGTTATAAAGATACGAAAGTAAAAAAATCTTCGAATGTTCGATTCTCATTTTTAACCAGATTTTCCGCTGGTTTCCTCACAAAGGAAGATAAAACAACAGAGCTGCATGCACGAGTTCTCCGCATCTCTGTCAATTCGCACAAACAAAATTTCGAATAGAAATAATCAAAAGCAAATCTTTCAAACTTCAAATGCCCTAGTCAAAGAAATGGAAATGAAAAATTACTCGAACGTTTGATCGTTATTCCTAACCAGATTTTCTGCTCATTACCTCACACAGGGAAATAGAAGAACAGACAGATTCGTGCAATTTGCACGCAATCTTTCGAGCGAGAACATTCTCCGTGCAAACTTGTCAAAACAAAAGCGTTTCCTTCGATCCCCTGTTCCTGGTACCAGCCTATCTTCGACACCGTTCGCTCTGATTTGCATGATTCTCGTTCTGTTCCCGCCTTTCGCACCATTTCACCCCCCTGTCACCCCCTCGTCAGATGGTTTATTGGAAAGTTCGACCTCGATGCACCGTACATCTACAAGGGATTCTCTATAATGGCTCTGCCTACACTACTCTATTCCTCTTTCGATTTTTTTTTTTTTTTATCTCCGATGCACCCTCTATCCATCTCGTTCTTTCGCCGTATCTGCCTGTTCCGTGTTTCTCTATCTCTAGCTTGATCGGTTCAATGTCGTTTAGTCGCTTTAATTTCATACAGGCTCGAAGTGAATTTCTGTGAACCAAGTGGATCGAAGTTGAAACATATGACGACGATGTGTGTAGGTATGCAGATGTGGGGAATGTTCTTTGGAAGAGTGAAATGGAAAATTGTTTGCGAAGTATGGGAATTTGGGTTTCCGAGTTTTATTGTTTCGCGAGTTGCATTTCGTTGGGGATTTGATCGTTTGATTTATCGAAGTATTTTAGAACATTCGCAATTTTGTAATTTAACATTCTGGGGCAATCTGTGATATTTTTCTAAATAAGCTATGAAATAAAAGAATTTTTCAAATATATTTTATTCTAAATTGGATAGTGGAAACATGTAGCATTATTGAAATATATTTTATAGTTTGAGTCTTCTGTGAGAGAGATTAGACTAGTTTGTCATTACAGTAATCTATTGCTCGAGTATCCTGTAATTATAGTACTTCATTACTCAAATATTCAGTGATATCAAAGTTACGTATTTAGAGTATTCTGTATTTTCGTACAACGTAGATATTTTGTAATTTAGATATGGCACAGTTTAAACTTTCAATCGTTTAAATATTTTATATCTGGAATATTCTATAGTTTTGTAATTTAAATATTCTCTAATTTAAATACTGCTCAATTTAAATGTCCCATAATTTCAATATTTTATACCTCGAATACTCGGTTAATTTTGTGATTTAAATATCCTGCGGTTTCAACATCCTGCAAACAATTTCAATCTTTAGAAATAAATTTCAGATAATTTAAAATATTTGGAAATAAATGTTTCAGTAATTAAATAATTGGAAATAGATATTTTAATAAGTAATTTTAGTTTAATCAAAAGATTTCGCGGCCAATATAATTCGTAATTCAAATATTCTACACTTTTAATGTTTCACGATTTTCAATATTTATTTTAATTATTTTGTATTTCGTATCTTCGTAATTCATCAAAATTGTTAATTACATCCACAAAGAAGGCTATAATCAAATTTGATTTTATTTCCAGCGAAATTTATTTTCCAAATAATATTTAGTCGTTAGACAATTCTATATACCGATCGTTGGATCGATTTGAATTAGGCTTCCAAGTTTCCAAGGTCGCCAGAGGATAATAGATTACTGCAGAAGGTATGAAGGGACGAGAGACAGAGATTCAAGGACGATATGTTCCAGTTTATCTGACATTTCGAAATGTCTGCCTTCTGGGGTTGCCATTCGATGCAAATATCACTATCGAGATTTACTATTTAGCATGATTCCAAAGTGACAGAGCGAGATAATAATTGAGTTAATGAAATGTTTATTTCCGATAATTACTATAATTTTAACTCTTATCTCTCCAATATCGTAACAGAAAGTATTTCTTTTTTCTCGTCTAACTACTTTAATTATTTAGGTATTAGTATTTGTTATGATTATATAGATTAGATTATTATACCTCTGCTATTCTATCGACACAGTATTTATTTTTCATTTTTAACTTATTTCGATTGCTTCGATGTATAGTATTAACAAAATCTAAAGAAATTTTAGAAATATTTTATTTCTAAAATATCAACATTTTTCAAACTTTTTAATGTTTCCCGTTTGTTCAATTTAGCTATAACAAAAGAGTGGACAATGCGAATACTTCAAAGAGAAAAGAAACGTATAAACAAACAATCAAACGATCGGAGTTAATCGAGTTGTTTGAAGGATTGGTGATTTCTTTTTCTCTTTTGTATGTCATTTACAGTTTGATTAGCTCGATGAAAAATTCTATGGTGCCTGTGATCGCCCATCAAACCCGCAGGTCGAAATAAATCGCGTAGATGAAATGTCAGAGACAACAGCGATCTCATTTTCATAAGTCACAGAGTTTGAAAATATTCATTTAATCGCTGTGTTTTATTTTTTAATTATCCGAGTCATTGACGAATCATTCTTCTCTTTTTTTTTTTAATATATTCCAAGATTTTCTAAAAATATATTTGTCGTTCAAAATATCCTGAAATATGTGCTAGCTGTTTTAAATTTATATTTATAAAAACAATTCTTAAAATGTTATAAATTATCTTAATGATGTATTGCTATTAAGGAAGAGCATATAAAAAATCTGATTCCTTTTTTAAATTTAACTCCTTTTTCAATTCGTTGATGATTGTCTGTTTGAATTTTAATTTCGGCTGAAATTTATTTTATGTGCAATCAATACATGCAATTTGCAACGTGCAATCTGTAAATTGCCATTAGCTCGTTTTGTGGCAACTACAACAATTTTCATTTAATAACTTTGTATTGTCACTACACTTTGCGCCGTTATATTTCTCATCATAAACCAAACGTGACAGTTTAAAAAACAATTTTTCCCACGTTCAAATAATAATATTTCAAATAAAAATATATTGCCATTTAAGAAGTCATCGGGAAAAGATTATGGAAAATTGTCGCCGTACATATTTTTCCTACATATCGTACGATGTTTGTTCCAACTGTTTTTCTCTCTTTTCGAAACAACAGGAATTAACAGCGAATTGTTCATTTCACGTACATACATATTTCGACCTGTGTGTCGAAGCAATCCGGCAGATTACAAGCGAAAACATGGCGCAAAATTGATTGCAAATCGTTGTACCTAGCTACAATTTTGTTTGAAATATTGTTAAAACAAATTTCGCAATTTCATCGCGCGAAAAATTTTGAATTTCTAACTAGCATCGAGAGAGCGAGCGGAATCTGATTTTAAACACGAAATTTCATTGCAAATATGTATAGCTTTCTAGTATGCGTGTTTCAGAAATGTTGCTTCATCAGACTTCTGTCTACGATATCGACACACCGAACACACTGCGGATTTTATTTCTCGTATTCAGGTATTTAAATTCAATTCCAAATATTGAAATTCAAATATTGGAATCAACAATTTCAAATCTAAATATTTAAATCTGTATGTCTGAACGTAAAGCTTTAGACGCAAAAGCTTTAATATTAATAAATTCAAAGATGCGAATTCAAATACTCAAAGTCGACATTCAAATGCCAACTATTCGAGTTGGAAATTAAATAATTAAAATTATTCGTGCCCGGTGTTCAAACCTAAAAATACTCAAATTCGAACATTTGTACTTAAATAGTCGAGATTCGAATACGCGTAAATTTATGCGTGACGAGGAATTATTGAAAAAGCTAATTTCGCGTATTTTCTCGCTGCAAGCGACATTCAATTCTGTCTGCGTCTCATACGTTTCTGCAAATGAGAAACGGAGAAAGCCATTAAGCGCCGAGAACAAAGTTCCGTTTTAAATCGAGCACGCGGCCACAATTCCTACATTTGCATACACGTGTCGGCTACCTGGAGGCGTTGACCAAATTTACAACGAGCGTGCAATAACATCGTGGATGCAATTTATTCTTCTACGAGTTTTCTCGCTCGCAAGCGCCATCGAACTTCAATGGCACTCGAAACGTGACAAGCAAACGAGCTACTTTCGCGTTTAAAACACGTAACAAGCGTGCTATGGTGGAAACAATGAAATAAAAGATGCGTTAAAAAGCAGCGGTGCACAGAAAATCTGTCGATAAACGAGGCGATGACGAATAAAATGTTAGAATCGAAGGATTGGTCGAGTGCTAGAAAAATTGATCGACTATTACGAATTCTGTCTGTTTTCGAAAAATCGGTTCATCTAAAATGAAGAACGTTCTTTTTGAATATAATCTAAAATATATTATAAGATATAATAGCCATTTCAAAGGTGATTTTATCGGAGAAATTTGTAAAAACAACGAGGAACAAGCAAGTAGAGAATATTAAAAAATGTACAAAAATGAAATATACGTATCGATATTCCACGTGTACTGTATCGAACATTGATTACTTCATAATAAAAGAGAAAATGATATATTGCTAGTGTGTGGTTATCTATGCAGTTGTTCGATTCTGAAAACTATGAAGAAGAAAGAAATAAAGAATTAATTTACATCGTTTGTTTATGCATATCAAGCGTAATTACGAAATACATCGTACAAGGTATTCCGCTTAAATTTTTCAGTTGAAATATTTCTGTCGTATTCTTCATATTTCATGAAGGAACTCTACGAAAGAAAACAATTTTCGATATAGTATATCTACGACTACAGCCGAGACAGAACTGCCATAGCGATAAAGAATAATGTAACTACATTGTAAAATTAAATTAAAAAGTTCACATTGCCAATTATACACGCCAAGATCGTCTACAGTTCTATAGGAAAATCAAATTGTTAAATAATCAACGATAATGGATATGCAATGTGAGAAAATGCGGAGCAAATGAGGGTGGAAAGGAACAGGTGTACATCGATATTCCTGGTCGTGGCGAGGTCTCACCAGGTGCACCAGAGACTGGACGAGAAGGCAGACAGGATTTCCGGCGGCTTGGATGACCTCCACTGCTCGTTCATGAGTGCTATGTCGTAGGTCCACGCCATCGACCTCGATTATTCGATCTCCGATCTGAAAATAAACGAGAAAAAGAAGAAGCGCGTGTTAAATCCCTTCTTTTTTTACGTCTATCTTTTGCAATTTTTCATATTTCGATCGGTCAACAGTCGTAATCTATACGTAACTGAATGTTTTTTTGCGAATAACAAAATTATTTATTACAAATGAATTGTTTGGTAATGAGTCAATGGGGACATTGATGAAACAATGAAAATTAATATTTTAAGAATATAGGCAGAGTATATGGAACATACAGGCTGTTGTAACAATATTTAAATATAATTTAGTTTGTTTGAAGAGGTTTAATTTATAAGCCGAGAGAGGAAGTTTCTTTTTTTTTTTTTTTTTAGGAATAATTCAGTGAAAAGTGCTTGTGAGAGAAAGCTCGAGCGAAACAAAGTAGTAAGATAAAGAACCAGACCTTTTGAATTTTAAATTGTTATTATTATCTCTGTTTGTTTAATTTATGAGAAGTTACATTTACGAAGGGAGGAAGGAAATCTGTTTGAGAAAGAATTTAGCAGAAGTTCTTTTGATAAAGAAGGCTCGAGAAAAAGAAGATGGTGTAATAAAAAGAAAAAAGAAAATACGATAGCTTTTTAATTGCAAATTTTTCTTATTATCATTTTCCTGCTGTATTTTATCTAGAAATATATTTCCTGTAAAATGTTGTATATATGAAAAAGGTGTGTTGAATATTAAAATAGAGATAACTGGAGCGTGATATTAAGTTCCATATAAGATAACAAAGAATGAAGGTTTATGGTTCAACCAGTTTCGCGGCTCCATTATTGGGTTGCCAGAGAAAGTTTTCTTCGTTCGTGACGAGAATTAGAAGAAACTTCATTCAATGTTTTCGATCTTAATCTTGAACGAAGCTTTGTTTTTTCAGCCTCTATTCACATATTGTTTCCTAAAGTCACATAAATTTGCTTTTTTAATAGCCATTCATCTGCATATTCTCAAAACAAATAATGGACGAATTCAATGTCAATGATTCTGAAGTCGCATAAACTGATTTTTAAATAGCGTCTCATTTGTATGTTCTTCGATTAAATGAAAGACCCATTATCAGAGATTCTGAATTTCGTGTATTTAAACAAAACTTTCCACCATTTTTATTCAAATTAGAATTAATTTACGAATTTAGTTTGGAAATAAATGCATGAATTTATTATTAGAATATTAAAGATTAAAGAATTTTTTCAAATAAATTTTTTAAATAGAAATTTCTTAAGGATATAATTAAACAAAAAATGAATAATTATGCAGCATAAAAGTTGAAATAGATTCGCGGTCAAGTCCATTGAATCTTCGAGTTTGTATTCTCGTGACCTGAACAGAATACCAAATTATTTTCTCCTTTCTTCTCCCATTGAACGTAAAACACACGCGTACAAATAGAATTCATGTCGCATACGTTACCTTCAACTCGCCGGTTCTTCCGGCCGGGCTGTTCGGCAAAACATTCTTTATGAATATCCCAGATATGTTCTGTGACTTACTAGAGCTGCCATTGTGCAGATCAACCTGTAAGAGAAGTTATTTTAAAATTGGAAAAATTGAATCGCCGATAGAAATTAATGTAACGATAGTTTTAAAGAACGATTGATTGATAACAGTAAATAAATAAATTAGCAAAAGAGTAATAGCAAATGTGATATAAAATCAGATAATAGTTAGTAGGATTATCCTCCAGGAAAATTATTATTCTTCTGGGAATGATAATTAAGGAAAAACGTAGTCGATCTTGTTATATTTTCTAATCCTCTTATTTCTTTCTCTGATCTCGCAAACGGAGAAGCAGAGCAATCTTGTGATTTTATTAATGCCATTTCAGATTGTATTTTCTTAGAAGCTTTCATTGCGTAGTTCATAAAATTTCATAGTCTTTGTAAAATTTTATAGAAATTTTGCAAAACTCCAGATAAAATTTCCAGTAGTAAGAAATAAATTGATAAATATATTGAATTTCTATATTTTGTATAAATATATTGATTTTCTCAATGCGAAGTGGCGCGATGTGTGATTTAGCCCACCTGAATGAATGAAAAATCAAATAATTCACGAGACACAAATATTTAATCGATGTTTAAATTAAAAATTAAACTTTTAAAAAACAAAATCATTAGACTAAATGCTAGTTCAAACCACACGTTTATTAAAAAAAGAAAAATAAATAATAAAACATAGAATGTTAAAAATGATATTAGAACAAGAGTAGCATGTAATGCGAACGAAAGGTTACATTTGATGCAGTATCCGCTGAAGAAATTGTCTTGAACAGCTGGCCTTTGGCCTTTGGCCATGGTACAAGAAGTCTGTGCTTTGTCATATGCACATGGGAGCAACTATCTCCCTGAAATCGAGTTCTCTGACGTCCTAGCGCGAGGGAAAACAAATTCTCCAGGCCAACAGCCCACAGAATTCGTTCTGTAAAATTCTCTAGAAATTTGCCATCGTATGATATACATACGTTTCGTAGAATAAAATATTCTCCTCGAGATTATTACAATATAAACTTGGCAAAACGTAAGCTCGCTTTTAAGCGAATCGAACGTTTCTTTAAACATTAGCTTATCCGTAATTCTAAGTAAGTAGATCTTTTCAAATGAAATTCATTCGTTTGAAATCCATTTGTAAGTAAATTATCTTTTATCGAATCGCAACGTATGCACCTTAAAATTCACTCTTGGAAAGTGACGCTTAGAATAAATTGAAAGCAGCTATTCGATTACGTTACCCAGACACGGCTTGATATCTCGAAGCCATACGGTACACTAATGGACATACAGTAGTACGACTATACGCATAGTATAGAGCTTATGGCACTCGATTGAAATTATCAAGCAATGCCGCCGACATGGTACCATTAATTCGATCCACGACATCGTTAACTGAGCAATTAATACAGGCGGAAGAATTACGTTCATAATGGGCAAAGGTTCTATGTCAAGTAATATCGTAAGACAGAAATAATAGAATATGGAACGAAGATTGGAAAAAGGCTGCGTTCAATACGATGGAAACTAAGAAATCATTTTTAAATAAATTTACCGTCGAATAGAAATGGAGAAAGAAGGCTGTGTTTAATATACATAATTACAAAGAAGAAAAGAATCAATTTTTAAGTAAAGTTACAGTTGATTTTTATAGTTTTTTTATAGTTTAATTAGTACGAACGAAGAAATAAATTTTTGAATAAAACTGCAATAGTTGTTTCTATTTATATAAGTGTTAAATAGTAAAGATAGTGTGTGTAAGTAATTAAGGATGTCGAATATGAAGATAATAAGAAAAGTATAAAACCTAAGTTAAAAATAAAATTTAAGTGGGAGATAAAAGTTCTGTCGTGAACTTGACAGCTCGGTTTATTTTAAAGTTACTTCGCAATCAAAGGCAAAGATCTAAATGAGCTGTTAAAAGCTGGTCTAAACGTACTTTTATTCGTTATAAAACAAGTAATAAAAATAAGTACGAGAGAGAATTCTTCATTTCTGCAAAACAGTTCATGAAATTTCATGTTTTAAAGAGAAGACATACTCCGATATTCTTGATTTATCACGAGCTTAAGTGTCTTCAACTTAATATGGTTAAAACAGAAACGCGAAATCTTTACTTGACACTTTCAGTTGAGTATTTGTAAGCAAGATTAGATGAGCCTTTTATCTACAAAACCTACGAAATTATTACAGCGCGTTACTGAAATGTAGTTACCACATATATATCACATTCTAAAAACTCGCACTTTAAGTCGTTCTAAAAGAAAAATAAATTAAAAAGAACACCGTGTAGCAGAAACTACAAACGGCATCAAGGCCATGGAAAAATCATCTGTTACGACATAGAAACACGATCAACACTTTCATTTCACACTAAAATGATTCATACTAAGCTATTTTTAAATTGATTAAGGAAACAAAAGAAAAAGGAAACTCGCACATTAATCGTCGAAAAATGATAAAATGATCTATTACGTATACGATTAACACATTAATTACACCTTTAAAAATCCAAAGTCTAAGCTAACCTAATTAGAGAAAAGGTAAACGCACACATTAAACATCGTGAAATAGTAAGGAAGATTATCCACTGCACATAAACTTCTACAGTTCAAATCTTAGTGCAAAAATCAGCTTCTCAAAACTTCCCGAAACTCCTCCGCATTAACCTACTTACTTTTAAACTATCCAGCAACAGAACCAAAAAGAGGGAATCCACATATAAACCATCTTCCAGAGCCTCACAAAAACCATTCACTCAAGCCTTCACACACAGAACCACATTTCCAATTGCACAAGCTTTTTCCCGTCCCAGTCACTGACAACAAACACACACGAGCAAGCCCTCTACTAAGAACTTTTATTTTTAACCAGCGGAACGTGTCCGCGTTACGCACCTTTCCACCAACGATGCTCAATCCCAAACTAGTTTTCGGCTCCCTGTAGATCTCCACGAGCCTCTCGGGTCCCCAATGCTTCGACCAACTCACGTTTCCCTCGTGATCTCTATGCGTGACCGTCATATCCACTCGTTCCTCAACGAACACCAGAGTAGGAATCCGAAGCTTGCAGGGTGAGCCGCAGCTGGACGATCCAGAACTCTCTGTCTTCTTCACGCCTTCCTTGTTATCTGGCGATTCACTGACCACCTCTAGAAGCTCGTCATCGCTACACTGGATCGCCTTCGATTCCTGATAGGTCTGAACCTCGACTTCCTTTCGTGGACTCCTCAGAGATTTGCCCTGGTCGTACAGCAGAGCTAGGCTCTCTGTTGACTTATCAAGACTCGATGGAATGTCCTCAGGAATACACTGAATACTCTTAGACTCTTTGACGTAGCTCTTCTCAGATCTAGAGGGACTATCGAAGGAGTCTAATATTCTGTACAAGCTACCTAATTCGTCCAAACAACACTGAACACTTTTGCTCTCCCCTTGGGTCTGGGTCTGAACTTCTCTTCTAGGACTCTGATAGTATTTTCTAGTCAAATGGAAAGGAATCTCCTTGGACACTTCCGAAGGACTGACGATACTCTGTTCCGGACTGCACTGGGTGCTCTTTGTCTCCTGTTCTGTCTGAGTCTCGGCGTCGCGTTTCTCTTTCAGCGAGTACTGGGTCTCCTTGAAGTTATACTCCGATTCCTCGACGCTTCTGTCGAACTGCTGACTCGGCCAACTGTCTGGCGCTGATCTCAGAAGGCTCTCCAAAGACGCAGAGAGTAATAGATGCTCGGACTGGCTTTCCAGAGTTTGACTCTGGTATTCCAGGGAATGTTCCTTGCTGATTAGGCTGCTGTCGTCTTCCGGCCTGAAGGAGACCGTTTCCTCCAGCAGCGGACGTCTCTGCTGCCAGAGTGTTCTGTCATAATCTCTGGTTTCTGGTCTCCAGTCGAATTCTCGTCGGTCCGCTTGGTCCTCGTACTGGAGATTCGCGAGATCCTCCTGATTCGCAGCTTCGAGAAGCTTCGTTGGAGGAAGCTCGATTTCCTGGTCCGCTGTTAGCCTCGAATCGTCCTCGGATTCTGACTCTACCGACCTTAACAGAGGAAACGTGAGTGAGAAAAAGAGGCGGCGTAACGAGGGAAAAGAGTCAAATGGTGGGGAGGACTAATGAAGCGGATGGTTTTAGCCGCTTAATGAGCGAGCGGCTTCTTCTTGCCAGACGGGTGAAGAAACTGGAGGAATTTGCTGCAAACGATGAATGCAAGGATCTTCCGCGGTGACCCATTAATTAAGCAGATGGTGCGATTGTTTGCATAAATTAATTGATCTAAAGTGTGTGAAGTGAATGAGTTTGGGTGGTGGTTTCGAATGGGCGGAACAATTAGAGGATGTTTATGCATTTATTATGCGAATAATCATGGTTACGTTCTTTCAGTCATTTTTGATCTAATCAGTAGATTGAAATAAAAAAAAAAGAATTATATTCATTAACATCTTAATTAAACTATTCGTACTGTTACTTAAGAATAAAATAAACAAATGTAAAGTTTTCTTATTATTTTATGAAATTATTCAATTATTCATTCGTATACGTTTTTAACGTAAATACATACAAAGCAAAGATCTAGCAATTTATTATACTTTGTAATCATTTCGCGCTGAAACAATGAAACAATGCGAACTGTTCCTCGATATTGCTTATGAAATTGTATCACTCACAAATGTTATAAAGTTTATATGCAAATGGACGATAAAGCTCCCTAAAGAGAAATCCCATATAACGAAATTTATGGATTAATAAAAAAAAGGCGCAGTTTTATATTTAGGGCATACGCTCGTTCGAGGTTAAATTAAAAAGTTTCGTTAGCTAGCCAGTTCTCCTTCCCGTTATGCATATCTAAATCCACTATAACAGTTGCTTTCCAAAAGTTGCACGATTTTTCTAACAATAATAAGTAATTATTACTATACATGTTTTTAATTAAACTAATCTTGAACGAGTTTTCGCGCGAAATGTCTTTACTTGAAGAGAAAAGTTGGAAATGTAATAATAAAAATATCCAAGAGCAAAGCATAAATCTTGAGAAGTTTGAATCCTCCACATCTTTCAAGTTAATCGCGACCTGTCTAGAAATATCTTTCATTCTTCTTGTTTTGTTAAATTGATCAAAATATGAAAACCAATAAAATGTAAAATCCTATGTAATGTAATTTTCGTTGAAAGTTACGTGTACGTACACGCAATATGCTTGTTTTCTCTTCAAATCGAAATTAAGTATTGCGAAATAATTTCAAAAGTAGCTTATTCAATTTTTCTTAACGTTTTTTATGGCAACAATTTTCTATATCAATTTCTCTCGTATTAATTTTTAATCTAAAATAAATCGTAATCAGAATTTATAGAATGTCATTTGTTTATAGACACAGAGACACGTGTCTGTTCTTACAGCTGAAAATATCCCTTGTATTTGATACTATTTTGTATATTTTTGCAGCGTGTTTTGATACTGACATGAAAAATAACTTTACGTAATACTTCGACATAAATTTTATTTTTAGAACAGAGACTCCAATATTAAATACGTGCTTTGTCAGCTGTCATTCATTCTGCTAATTATAAAACACACATAAATGACATGATATTTTAAAAAATAAACATCCATGTTCCGAACATGTTATAAAGCGCTGTAACGTTCAACCTCAAAAATCCTGTTGCGAAACTATAAATCCTGGAGCGTATAAAATCTCCATTCTATCATCCGTCGCAAATGTCCAAATATTTATGACAAATATTTATTACATCGCACATAAAATTTATTATTTATGTAACAGTGATCAGAAACGCAAAGACTTGTTACAAAAATTATATATCGAAAAGTTCGAAACATCCGAATCTTACATACTGTCAGAATGTGCAATGCACGAAACTAAAAGCCCAGGTTTCTTCTCTACACCCGATATTCAAAACTAAAACCATACATTTTACTTTACTATACTCTATACAAAGGGTTGTTCCAAAAATTACATACGTCCACGCCATAAACTCGTTAAAAAACTGTAAAAAAAAGAGCACCTCGATCTTACGCGCTATCGTAAAACGCATAAAACCGAAGCTGAACAGGCAGATTTCTTGATCGCGTGGAATATCAAGAATTAAAAGGGCTGAACGTTGAAAATCTATAAAATATTTCAACCAGTCGCCTCATTAAATATATCGGAGCATTGTAGCCTTTGGCGTGTCGTAAATTTACAACAAAAGAACTCGTGACCGGTCGTATAATTCCTCGTTATGACGTCTTCCTACGACTTCGAACAGCCGATTCACACGAATAAGACCGCTTAATATGGTCGCGGATGTGTATCGGTCACGTTTGCATCACATATAATTCTTATATAATGGCGTCTGAATGCGGTGGACATGGTCTAACAATAACATTAGGCCGTCGTATGAGTTCTTTATTAGGTCGATTTCATCGATATATTGCCAGAAATCTTGCAACTTGCGGAAGAAGAAGCTCCTTTCTTGGTATAATCGATGATGAATGAGGCGAGGAAGAGAAAAGGTGATGGCGTTTCGTCTATATTGACTTGATAGTTTGCATGAAAAATGAACGCTGTTTAGGTCACGTCACTATTATCGCGCGTAACTTGCATATATTATGATTACACTGCGGACTTTTATGCATTTATGGAAAACTTGGAGATGCAAGAATGCAATGTACATAATATGCAAAAATACAACGTACATAATATGCAAAAATACAACGTACGTAACGTGTAAAATTGCAGTGTACATAATACGCAGAAATGCAACGTGTGCAACAACATTGTAAGAATACAATGCACATAATACGCAAAAATACAACGTACACGACGTGTAAAAATGCAGTGTGCATAATATTAGAAAATACGTGGAATATCGAAAATATAGTAACCATTCTAATATTTATCATATTGCAATGTATAAAACAATTGTGTAATATTTAATAGATAAAACGATATTCATTTATCCAAGTTCCATTATATTCTTTAATTATGTTTAATTACAGGTTCTCGAATAAACGTATTATTGATAAATTATATATCTGAATTATTAAGAAATTGCATAATTGGATGAATTATATTTGCTTGCTATTGCACACATGCTTCAGAAAATCATCTTACGTTTGAATGTATGAAGTTAGCTTGTTTAGGTCCTGAACACATCATATTTTACGCTTGAAGTTTATACCTAGTACAAGTACTTTATTTATAGCAAAGGGTCGTAAAGTTTACGTTGGATAAATTTTAGACGTAATACAGCATTCTTTCATTCCGACTAACTAATAGTTATTCTTTTTTTAATGATTCTTACTCACTGCAGAACTATTGTTTTATTGTAAAAGCTGTTGTAAGAATTAATAAGCAAAATTTAAAATTAGAAACATATTTCGTTTTGATAAATTATTTAATAAACTATTCAATAGTATAGGTATTAAGGGATTCTTATTCACTGCAGAACTGTTGTTTTATTGTAAAAGCTATTGTAAGAATTCATAAGCAAAATTTAAAATTAGAAATATATTTCGTTTTAAGAAATTATTTAATAAACTATTTCATAGTATAGGTATTAAGGGTTTTGGAAATAATAATTACAACTATTGTGCATTAACTTGAGTGGCAGACGAACGATTCATTTTCGAAGGAATTAAAAGCATCTTCGAAGTCCGAATCTCACAATGATCGATTTATCGATGATGCCTAGTCAGAGTAAGAAAATATCACGATCGATTTTTCTTACCGGGGAAAATTACATCACCCACGAGGTGTGATTATTTTTATATCGTTGAATGTGTTTTCTCGCATTTCGTTGCTATTACGAAGATAAAGATACAAAAGGGAAAAACTATGTACGAATTATTGGAAGCATAAGATTGAATAATTCATACAAATAGGAGGTAATTAAATTTGTATGTAGGAAACGTGAACAATAGCACAACGAGAAATTGAAATTTGCAAATAAAAATAAACAGAAAAATAAACATATTTTTAAATAACATAATCGATATAGTTTGTCATAAATTATGATATGAATTATAAATGTTAAAAGTTTCAAGCATAAATATTATAATTATTACCTTAAATGATCTCTTTCACAAAATTAAGAGAATTATTATAAAAAAGGAACAATATAAATTTTGTGGGCATCGTATAATAAAAAATTTCTAGAAAAATTATCATTTTTATAATACCTGTGTAAAAATTGTCCAAATTAATTTACTAATATTTTTTCTCAAAACAATATTAATGAATTTCTGAAGGTTTCGTCAAATAAATTCTAATATTGACTCGTCAACTCTTCCAAGAAAATACGCTAAATAACAACCTTCGATCGTTCTTTCCTTTAGTCAAGTCACGTGACTTCCACCCTCACTAATCAGAGTACAAAAATCACTACTTTTTTCTTTTGCAACCCCTTCCAAAACAACGTAAAATTGTGCAAACGTGATTTGAATATCGAACCAAAGCTTGTCAGACAGAACGCGGAAGAGGCAACGCACAAGAAGAACTCTTACAAAAGTATTCTCGTGGCTTTCCTCTTATCCAATCATTATTCCAGCTAATAACGGAACCTCGATACATTCTCCTATAAATTCTACTGAAAGCATCGAGGTTCCAGGAAGTTGGAATAATTCCAAATTCAACTGCGTCGAATGATTGGAAAAATACAAATGAAAACATTAAAACTCGTGCAAATGTTACGATATTTGGGACATTTTAGAAACTTTTGAAAGTTAATAACGTTTCTGATTTTAAGAAGCTATCCAGAAGTATAGAAATTTTTGTAAATGTTTCGAAGATTTTGCGAACATTGTTGAAGTGTCTTTAATGATTTGACAGTATATTGGGCTGTAGCAATTTTTTGTAACAGGAAATTTTCAATTTTTAACGGATCATATCTCATTGTATTCCGGAGAAATACGTAAAAGCGAAGAAATTAAAATAACATATTGCAAAGAAAAGTTGCAATTTAGAAATATATAAAACGACTAAAATATTATATATATATATAAATAATAAATCGTTTGAATTTCACACGATAAAATTTAGTGAAAGAAATTTTCATCAAAAATTCTTGAATATTTATAATTTCAGAAACCTCGACACTCTTTAAATATGGTAAATTTTTTTCGAGTTCCCAGAAAATTTCCAAGTCTTCGTGTTTCGAATGTTTCGGAAATCTTGAAAATATTTGAACTTAAATAATTCAGAATTGAAGTAAACGGAAGAAAAATTCTGTTTCCACGTACGTAATAAATCTGGTATTTTTCTTCATTTTTAAACGAAAAGATTTCCTAAATGGAAAGAAAATATTCTATTCATAAACATTCACAGTCTCAAAATATTTGAATCTTTAGAAAACTTCCAAGTTGCTAATTTGAAGCCACCACCTTGCGAGTTTGCAAACATTTTCTCTACTAAACAATTCCAAGAATCAATTCCACTCTCACCAACCCCCTGCCACGCTCACAATCTCAATTTGTCACGTATCTGAAAATTTCTCCGGCCATTTCTTCGGGATAAAACAATTGAAGTAAAATAAGAAACACAGAACCGTTTCAAACATATCGAAAACTTGAAACACTTATTCATTTTATTCTTCGTTGTATTAAATTTCCTGCTGATTGCACTTTCATCGATTACACTTTCATACTAATTCCACTTCTGTTCGTAAAACTTAATTTCAAGACTTCTCTGTTTTAATCGTAATTTATAAAATGTTTGAAATAGATTTCAGCAGTAGATTTGTTCGTTGTGATTATTATTCATTCATTCATCAATTAATCATTCCACTGTGACGATATGTTAATAACAAATGAGTAAAAAAGGGAAGAAAGAAACATTTTACATAAAAATGAAAAAATAAATTAATATTAACAATGTTCCTGATAATACATGAGTAAAGGATATGAATTTATCAACATAGTAAAATTAATAAATCACTCACTATCCTTGTGCTACTCTTCTGCAAAAAATATCTCTTCAATTATAATCATATCAGGATACTATAAATATTTATTTTCTAAAATTTCATCAAAATCCATGAAAAAGTCCCGATATAAATTAAGATTTGCAATAAATTACATTTTTTGAACACTACTATTACAAACAACACCAATGTTCAATCCAATTATATGCTGGAAAACTAAATCGCAAATTAAAATTCCTAAATGGCCCGAAATTTATAAAAAATTAGAAGCAACCTTTTCAAAACTCTGTTCGATAAAACCCTAAATTTAACAACTTGATGCAGAAATAAAAGGTAAAATGGTAACGCTAATATCTCGCCAACTACTTTTTGCTAAACTTAATTGAAATTCTTAATTGCCGAAAAATTAAATTTGGAAAGGAAGCCACAATCAGCAACCAAACTTTTCAAAACTCTGTTCAACAAAATCCAACGCAAACGAAACACCAAATTAATCTTCTCTGTCCTAAACAACTCGGCATAAAAATAAAAAGGAAATCAATATCCCATCCAACTCGACCCTAAGATAAAAGAAAACTTGTAAAATTTCCAAATGCCCAAAAGTTCACAAGAGAAAAAGAAAATCACGATCGACTGATCGAACTTTCCCAACATCAGCACAAGTCAAACTCCAAATTGATCTTGTCTCTCCCAAACCGCCCAATGCAAAAATAAAAAGATGAAGAAAATACGGGAAGAGGAAATCAATTATTTAAAAAAAATAGTGCGCGAAACGAAACAAAAAGAACGAGCTACCTCTCACGTTCGTCCGCGGTGCCAAGGTGTTCACTGTCGCGTCCCGCTGCGTCACTGCAAACTGGCTTACTCTGATCTAATAAACAACGCACTCCTCTCCTCGTGTACTACGCTCGAGAAACGTGGCGTTACACGCGCGCGTCTGACGCTCTCCAAACAACGTCACATACTCTTCTCACATACATTTATACACACGCACGCACGCACGCACACACACACACACACATACACATATGCACGTACATAAATCTAACACTTACACGAATTAAGTTCACGCGGACACGTACGTAAGAATTTTTAGAAGTTTCTTTTTTTTCTGGAAACTATCGGTTTTTTTGTTTCGTACAAGTCGAGAGGCTACACGAGACTGCGGAGAGCAGAGTCGAGGCGGTCAGAATCGCGACTAATCGCGAGCAACCACCTCCAGGAGCGTTCTCCTGCGAGTGCATGCACACGCAGACTCGTTACTGTTATATGTCTGCCTTGTGTATACATATAGGCGTGTCGGTGTGTAAGTGCGGACGCGCGAGTCCACGCGAGTTACGAAGGTTTTGCGATCGCGTGGGAGGAAGTAGCGACGAGCTTCGCTGCCGCAGAGTTTCCCGTCTCTGTTTCCTAGATTCTGCCTCTTCCGCGTCTCTCTTTAACGCGTAGTTGCGTCTACAGCCAATAGGGTGGATAGGAAGAAGCTTTTGGGGATGTTTTTCCTAGGGGATGTTAACTCTTTTACGCGCTATTTCGCGTCTACGTGGTATCGTCATGGAGTAATTAAATAATAGATAATACTGTTTGCCGAGTTGGTAAATAGTAGATTTCTTGGGTTTTGGTAAAGCTATTTGGAGACTACTTTTAGTGTATTATATACAGAATGGACTGGAAGAAGTTCTTGAGGATGTTTTTCTTGGGGGATGTTAAACATTTCATGTGCAATCTTGCGTCTGAATAATATCATAGTTTAATTGATTGTAAAGCTATTAAGTACTAGATGCCTTTGATTTTTGCTGAAATTATTTTGGCCTTAAGTTTTGGTATGTGGTTAGGTTGGGTTGATTTTTTTTTTTAAATATCAGAAGGAACATGTCTTTGTTATTAAGAATTGTTACAAGTAGAATGCTTCGCTGTTGTTGAAGTAAGATTCGGTTCCGCAGAGGTTGATTCTTATGCAAATTCGTATTTTTGTAAACCTAATTAAGGAAATAAAATCTCAGAAGAAATGTATTTCCTCTGCCGAGTATTATAACAAGTACACTCTGGGTATTTTGGCTATTTTTGCGTAATATGTACAATTTATGGATTCTGGCGATTTTAAATTTCCTACGAATGCATAAAGGTCCGCAGTCTATTGATCAGCAGTCCGCGGATTTTTATGCAATTTCAACGTGCGGTTTGAAGGATTTATTTTAGACATCGAGAAAGCAGATACGAGCTTAATTTCGTCCCGTCCTTTTCTCTATGCAGTCTGTTAAGAGGGTGGGTTTCTTTTAATTCGCTTTAGTTTAATTACGAAGAGATCTCGGCTAGGATTAACGTAAGAAATAGACACTCTCGATTCTATTTTTCGACGTATTTTTCAAAATATTCAAATGTTGAGTATATCGTCATCTTTTCTACCACTGACGAATAAGCATTTCGTTATAAGTTTCTGACTTACTTTCAGAGAAAGACACATTTTCGAGGAAACCAACCGTTGGTTTTCTGAATTTTCATGCGGCGTGCAATATACTAAAAGCAAATGATAATACTAAGGATATGTAGGACTCGTATAACATTTATAATAGATAGAAGTCTTTTCGAGGGCAAATAGAATTCGTATAACATTCACAAGTTCCAAGTCACGTAGATCGTTAGTGACCTGCGACAGGAACCGAAAATAAAATTTTCACGAGACAGAGAAGCATACTTCGACTTAGTTTCTCGACAAAGCGCTTATAAGAGAATACTATAGTTTCAAGAACAGTTACTTATCTACGAGTAAGTATTTTACTATGCGTTCCGAATTTTCTTCTCAAATTTTCGTGTCCGTCAATTTTGTCCTAAATTTATTTTATCACGTTAATAGACGTATTAATTCGAAGATGATTTAGTAAACCTACCGTGTAAACGGATATCTGTTATGTTATTTAATTGCAATTTTTTCAAGCCTCTTTCGTAATATGCATAGACAAGATTGAAAAATCTGTTAATATATATTTCTTTTTAGCAACAAAATTCGTAGGATAAGCATATTAATTGGATTATCAGTGAACTATGGTAGGAACTCAACATAAAATTTTCACATGGCAAAGGAAGATACTTATCGACGCATCTTCCTTAACAAAATATGTATGAAAGGGGCAAGCTACTATACCAAAAATTTATTTGCACTACAATTTTTCTATAAACGAAGTTATGTCAAGCCTCGAATAAATTATCTACTTTGGTATATGCAAATAAAAATATTGAAAGTGTATTTATAATACAAATATAAGATATAAAGGATGCATTGAGAAACAAAACATTCATTTCGGATTATACAGACCCAAGAACAGCGTAATTCATGTAAACAAACATCTTTCTACTTTTTTTTTTTTTAATTATTCAACCCTTCTTTCACGAATATCCTGCATAAAAATACTTCGACCGAGAATAGCTATACGATAAAACAGAGAAAGGTTTCATCACTCTGTTTCTTGTCTTTGTCTTCTCGTTTGATGACGTCGCCACGGGCGTCTTGCTTCTTCCTTTCGCGTTATTATTCCTATTCACTCGTTCTTATCTTTTATCGTCTGGTTTTGTACCGTTTCGTTCCTCGCTACGATTTTCCCCCTCTTCAGCGCCATCTTTTCACATTTATATTCGCGTTCGGTTGCTGCAACCGACTCTGGTCTGCTCCTTTAACCCACTTTCCTACCTTTTCTCACTGCTTTTTCCGCTACCTGCCTTTGCCACTTCTTCCTGACGTTTCGTTTTTGGTTTGTTGAATCTTTCATACGGCAAAAAAGGTGGAAAGGAGCGTGTCGCGATTAAATTGGAAATCGCAGGCTTGAAGTATTAATAGTCGCCAGGTAGCTTGGTTTGTTCGACGACGTTAATTGTTTCAAAGGTTTCTGTAATTAAATGTTATGCCTGCACGGATTTTGAAAAATTGTGTTTCATCCGTTTCGGCATTTCTTAATTGGGTTTTCTGTTTCAGGATTCGTTGACTATATTTCGTCCGTTTTGCCGTTCTCTTTGATCGTATTTCGTTAACTGTCTTAAATTAAATTTTGTTAGTTGTATTTCAACTGTTCTGACGTTTTTCAGTCGTATATATACATTTTGCTCGTTTCAGGATTTTTTAAATTCCTCAATGAATTTGTATTTAATGGAATAAATTGTAATCAAGGAATTAGAAAATATCGCAGAACAATTTGAAAAATAAAAGAGACAAAAGACAACGAGATAACTATCGTAAGAATACCGAGATATCGAACGTAGTTAACGAAAATAATTAATTCGCAGGCCTGTTTTAACCGCTCACGATCGATTGGCGAAGGGAAACAGGAACAAACGAAAAAAGAAAAAAAAAGGTAAAACAAAGAAAGGGGTGGCGGCTATAGAATTTTCGGGTCGCGAAACACTGTGTGGTATTCTACACGACCTAGATTTTCAACCAATTGTGCGCATTTCGCGGGATTCCTACGGTCACTCGCGTAATCCATTCGACTGGCTGCACGGAAAATAACATTGTATACATTAATCGACGTTCGAAGCCTTTTTCAGGATGCCACGAATCGTGGAGAGAACTTTCGGTTTTCAAGATCACCGCCGGTAATTAGCTTCGTCCAATTATTTATTATCTCTTTCGATCAGAAACGGATAGACGACTTGGAAAAATAAACTGAAGAGGTGTATTCCCAAAGGAGTGGATATTCGCCAATTTAGAAGTCAGTATATGAACAGAAATCAGTCGTATATTATGCAATTGATTATTTCCAATATTAACCGGTTAATTCTATTAATGGAAAGCTTCTACAAAAGCTTTTAAGAATTTGATAAAAGTAGTTTGACGACTGTGATTATAACTAACTAGATCTGATATTGATTTTAGGATTTCAGGATTTAAGCTCATAAAACGGCTCGTAAAAGTATTTGCACACTTATCATAAAAATTTTTTATGGATATACTGCGCGTTTAAATGAAACGTTGAAATTTATATTAGCATATATGCAATGAGACAGATATATTGGTAAAATTTGACATCCATCCGGAGAAATATATTTATTGCAAACATCATGTTTAGTAGAAAATGAACATTAACGCGAATAGATCTCATAAATGCCTCAACACTTTCGCAGTTTTGCATCCTCGAATATTCGCTGCTTAAACAAACACGTTGAAGTATAAAAAATTGCTCAACATTAAAAAATTTCTCTATAATTAAAAAAAAAGGAAGAAATTCCTAATTTCTTTTTCACTTACCTCCTAATTATCTTCTCCACGCCAAAATCCACCAAACTATCTCGATCATCATCCACGTTCCTCCTCCTCTCGATAGCCGCATGCTCCAACAAAATCGTGAGTTCGGGTTGATCCGGTTGTGCCAATGTACCAATCATAAATCCATCACGTTCTTTCATCTTCGTCACTTTGAATCCCGGCCTTTTTGAACCTTCGCTCCTTGTCCTGTTCAATCTTCTGTCCCTCTTCTCTCCATCCACCATTTCCTCTTCGTCCCCAACTTCAGACACTTTCGACAGGTCCAACAAAATTTCCGTCTTGATGTTCCTCTCAGAAATTTTATTCTCCTCGCTGCTCTCGGCCAAAGCGTTCTCAGACGTGGACTTGGCCAAACTGATCAGCTGTAGATGCGACATGTTCACTGTTTCCGGCGATGGAACCCTTCCCGTCCTCACTCTCACCGAGTCAGAGACCACAGCCACTTCCGGCGGCGAATGTATTTCAATTTTCATCGCTTCGTCCACTCTGTTCGCGGCTGCTTCCTCAGCAGTGATTATTCTAGCCTTCACCAACTGAATCTCCGGAAGAATTCCATCGATCTGTTCACTGGTATCCTCGAAGAATATCTCTTCAACGTTTTCCTGTATCCTAACCTCTTTCTTCGTGTCGTCCAACAGAGATTCCCTGGAAGATTCCCTGGAAAACGCTCTGGGTTTCTTTCTCATCGAACTTCGACGTTTAGTGGCGGGTACCTCTGCCTCAGGACTTGTCACGGATGGTTTAATCTCTTCGACACCTGCTGCTGGTTTCTCAGGTGTCGCCACTGTCACTTTAATCGACGCGGAGAATTGTTTCTCCGACTCGATAGAGGATGGAGTCTTTACTTGCTCTTCAGGTCTTCTTATACTCTTCGTTCTTATTAATGGCTCGTCTTTCGAGGTTTCAGGTTGGACTTCCTGGGCCTCTATAATACTGGATGGACGCGTGATTCGTTGTTCTCTGTAATCACCAGGTGCCTGGACGTCGGTCTCAGGTTCGCTGACCGGGATCACCTCCGAGTAAGTGAGCACACTGTGCTTCGTTAAAAATTCTGTCACTCGTTCTATACATTCCTGCTCTCTGAGACTTTTCCTTTCTTCTCTTGATCTAATCACCGCTCCTTCCGTGTCTTTTCGCCTCCTGGGCTCATCTATTTCGGTTCTAGAAACTTCCGAAACAGGTTCCTCCACTTCGTCTATTTTTCTTCTGGAAGATCTTCGATCTTGTTCTTTCCTCTTGAAAACTTTCTTCTTCGCGCCTCTTTCAGCTACGTCTGTTTTGCTTAACGCGTCTCTGGACGTGGACAGTCGTTCTTGCGAGTCCATTCGTCTCAAGGTCCTTCTTCTTTCGGCGTCTGCACGCCTTTCTGTGGAGGTCGATGGCTGAGCTGCGCTTTCAGGCACTTTTTGACACGGTTCTTCCAGTTCTATCACTGGCTCTCGTTTTAACTTCACTTTCGGTGTTGCCTTCTCCACGCCGGTCGTTATTTCCTGATTGTACTTTATGGCTAGCTTCTTGCTGAGTGGCGTGGCGCTGCTGTCAATGATGATCACGTCTTTTTCGTCTAACGGACTCGTTGGTTTGAAATCGTGGACGTCGACTTCGATGGTTTTTAGAAGTTTGTCTAACTGGCCAGGTTTCGGAGGATGTTTCGTTGGACTGCAGGTAGGTGTGATGGGCGATGCGTCCTTCCAGTGATCTTCTTCTTCTTCGGATTCCGGTTTGTCCATTGACAGTTCTGTTACTCCTGCAGAGTGAAAATAATAACGATTACAGTGGTTTGTTTTGCGACGAAACGGTGTTTGGGGATTTTTTGAAGACTCTTCGTTACGTTTAGTTCCTGGAAAAGAGTTAAGTTTTAAAAACTCATTTAGATAAAATGAAAATCTTTTTATTCTTTTCAGTAAAATTTTCAGTGATTTTTCAGGCAAAATGTAAGTGAGAATTTTGTACAGATTCATTGCTGGTTGTGCTCAATGTTCATGGGAGTTGAAGTTGCAAAAATTATTACTATATGTAATAATTTGTTCTAACAAATTAAAATGTGGAATATTTTGTTCCAAGCGAACGAGAATTTTTTTTGAAGAGACTCCTTGATAGTTGTGCTTCAGTTTTATGACAATTTAGATGAGATATTTTCCTTTTTTTAACAAGTTGCGAAATTAACAGCAATAAGGTTGGACAGTTTGCATGGAAATATTAGTTCCCTTTCTTTGTGAAATAAAAATATTTCGATATGAACAAGTTTCAAATAATTATCGTGCCATTAGTAATTGTTGATATTATCATGTACGAGTGTCAATGAGCACGATAATCTTTTTAATTATGTTATGAGCTATACTCGTAACTTACTGCCGACTATTATCGCAAACGTATTCTTCAGATCATCCAACTTGTTTCTCGAAACTCAGTGAACCAAAACTGACTGATTTGAACTAGTACTGCGCAACTACTATCAGAGATCTTTACCATTGACACGTATAATGTATCTAACCAAACAAAAACTAGATAAGATATTTACACTTGACTCGCTTTCACGCGCCAAGAAATTCTGTACACAATATTGGCCCACACACAGTGATCAATAAAACGGAAACCTTAAGAGCTTTCAACTAACGGTTGATCGTTCTTCGTCATTGCGTACTTCCAAAAATAAGAAAAATTCCTCAGAAAAAAAGAAAGAAAAAAAAAAAGAAGAAAAAGTCGATCGACATGAAGAATACCTGATCTGGACGAGAGGAAGTCCTCGAGCTCGGCTGCGTGATTTGTCGTTTCGCTTTCGTTGGGGAAGCTTTTGCTGCGTCTTACGGGGCAAATCGGTGGCACCCTCTGCCGTAGGATCGGCCATCGGGACATACAAAAGAACCGAGAAAATAATCAGACAATTAATGCCATCGTCAGTGTCTATCGACAAACGGTCCTCTATTCTCGCGGATATAAAACAGTGGAAGAAAACGCGCGGGAGATCAGAGAAGCGGTTCCAGACAAAATGCTACTTCGAGAATGGAATATAAATACAGTTTAGCTAGCTCGAAACACGTGGTCATTTTGTGGGTGAAACGAGAGAGAAGTTTGGAGTTAGAGCTGCTGCCAATGATTAATTTCAAAGTCGATTTGATTAAGTTTGAAGAGTTGGTTAAACCGATGACACGTAAAGAAAGTGGAAAGATCAAAGTGATGATAGTTTATTAAATGAGATTGATTTTTCTTTGGTATTTCGTTATTTTTTATGTTTGATATTTTTCTGATTTATCAGACTATCGAGTTTTTATGGCGATAATTATTTTACTAACTCGTAATCAGTTAATTTATCGTATACACGGCAAAACTAGCTCAAATTACACGTTTACTACAATTATACGTTTATATATATGTTTCAATTTCTTTTTTTATTTTGTTACATAATTATCGTTTGTACGATTCTCGACATTGCAAAATACAAACAAAACGTGTCAACGTTCGTCGCAGAAACATTCGAAAGTACAGAAAATTCAGTGAATTAGGAAAGTGTACGGAGCATTCAGTAGAAGCGGACCGTCTCTGGTCAGACGCGGTACGATAAAAGCATCTCCATCAATTGATTGTTTAATTTATTATCTTACGATGATGTTATACACTATTGGAAATTAATATACGATCATTGGCAGCATCCGAAGTCGAAAGCAGAGAATACGAAGTCAGTGGAGCAGTAGATCTGGAAGTTATTATACAGACAGTCTTGGATATTTACGCAGTGTGAAGAGAGTCAGAACAAAGCGCAATTTGAAAACATTTATGGAAAAATTTCTAACTACTATTTACATCGCTATTTTCACTACGCTATCTTTTCAACCCCCTCCCCCACATTTTTTCAAAATTTAGATAAGCAATCAAAATGATTTATTATTTCTTACTTTTTTAATCAAACAACTTCTTTATGGTTTCAAGGAAGCAATGCTCACAAATAATAACCCAGAATTACACCAGAAATATCTTTCTCGAAATTTACAAGGCAATAAATAATCTCTTGATAATATTTCGTTGGAACAAAAGGATATTTCAAATTTAATAAAATAAGCTCACTGTTCCAATAGTTTGTTCAAATTTCCTAACTATTCGACGCACCACGTCGTTCTGTTATCATTCAGAAATATTTGAAATTCCTTAAAAAAATATGCAAAGTATTAAAACAAAAAGAAGATATTTTAATGGAAAATAATTTTTCCAAAGCTCGAATATACATTTCTGAAATTTCGATATTTCGTATGAGAAAAAAAGGAAAGAATATTCTTTGATCACGCAATAGTACGTGATATATAGGCAACGCTACATTATCGGTGCTGGCGTTCACAATATATGCTGCAAATGTTATTATGTAGTACCTAATACTTGATAACTAGCGTATATACTGACAGCGTGCTGAAATTAACAAATATGGTACACGCTTCTATCAGTGCTTGTTCCTTCAACGATGGTCAATTAATACAACATCTCGATTATTCAAGCACTGATTAACAGAATATCCGATTACACGATACGCTGAAGTATAATATAACCAAATACAAATTTACGTTTCCTGGGGAACTTTGAATAATTCGTTGCTCCTCTTTTTTATTCAACAGCTGCAGAATAATTAAGTGGGAAACGCCTAAATAATCGGGAAGTTGAAATAATAATATTAAAGTATAGTACAATAGCAAAGTTGAAATAGTAAATCGAAGTGCCATAAGTGGATGTATTCAATGGAAACGAAAAGCGCGTTTCCCAATTAATTTACTCATTTTGTTTTCCAATTCAATTAATCACTAGTTCGAATAATCGAGTTTTCCACGACCACGGTTTTTTCTTTTTTCTTTTACCGTTTGGGAAAAAATGTTCAGTCGTCCGGCCGACGTTACAGCTGGCGTAAGGAAGATATTTAAAAGAAATATTATAAAATATATTAATGAAATGGAAGAAAAAGTCGTGTTTCCACGTGGCTACTTGAAAGTCAACATTGATGCAAAATAAATTTCTTGAATCTTCGTGAAACTAGAGCTGCAACGCTGGCAAAACAAATGCTTTTTCCCCAAAGGATACCGGTTAATACTACCACTTTGAGATTGATCGAATCTTCGACCAATATTTGTTCACGTAAGAAGAAAATTCTCTCTCGATCAAGTACGACTGTTGATCAAAGAGAACAAACACTTTGGGGCACGATTACTTAAGAAAGGAGATAGAAAATGTTGAAAGCAGCACGACATTTTATGTACAAACTGTACAATATACTTCGAGTCGAAGTACCCTTCGTTTTCAACCCTTTGTAAAATTGAACAATAATATATCGTAAAAACGTGACAAGTGAAAGCACATTGTCTTTTATCTGGTTTCGAGATCAAATACATATTTCTGCTAGCTTCAGGAATGTTTCAGAAATATTAACTGTCATAAGTAGATTGGAAATATTTATGCGAATTCATATTTTTACGAGTGGAATTGAAAAAATTGAATGTGGATAGAAAATTGATCCACGAAACACAATTAATGCTATGTTTGGGAAATTTTCTGTATCTTTTACATCATTTTCACATCTTCCAATTTCCTACAAATAGGCATAAGCTTAAAAACCCTCGTAAAGTCAATTATTAACTTTTTACAAATCTTATCTACTAATTTCGATCGGTGAATGTTTCTTAAATCGAAACGTGTCGAATTAGGAATAGAAATTAGCAAATAAATTTCATTATTCGTTTCAAAAGTTATAAGTGATATATTAAAATCCAATGTAACATTGGTCAGAATGAAACAAAGGGTTGAAGAAACGATTGAAAAGGTTTTCAGTGAGAAGAGAGCGGGTTCAAAGGTGTGTTGCCTACTTAAATGACACTGTATCTCTCGATAACAATTTGTTCGTGGCGTTCTGTCTTCGTGGAAGTCGCCATTTCATTAGGAAAGACAAAATAAAGTTTCTCTTTATTAATCCCTTGTCTTATAACTCGTTTAAATACGAAAATCGTTAAGATACTATAGGAAGGTACGATCTAACGATTATTTCAATTTGTAAGTTGCAAAGAAATTAGAAATTGAAACGAAAATTTATTTTCCACTATAGTCTATCGCGAACATAATACGAATATTTTAAGACAAAGGATCATACATGAACTGGTAACTCGTTCGATTATGTTCCTCACCTTTTTATTTGTGTGCTTCCTATATCAGTTAATTTATGACATTCGACGAATTATTTTCTATAATTTTTTACATAATTTGTGCTATATATTGTAGTATAGTGTAGTATCGTGGACAGATTGCCTGGGAGATATCGGGTGTGTGTTGTCAGCGTTGTCAAGGAGTGTTGTCAGCGTATTTAGAAGAGAACCATTGTAACGAGAGTAATTAGTGACGAGTAGTGATCGTGTAAACATAGATTGACGGAGCATCAAACGATATTGTAACAATCATACCGTTACCAAACCTATTGGCACTATACCATTTCCTACATATATTTTATGTAATTGTAAATTATAAAATAAAGTTCACACCAACGCACGCGGATGATCTTATAAATTTTCACGGGGAAACCAAAGGCTGCACCTCGTTTGGAGCGCCATAAAAATGTAAACCGGGCTTAAAAATCTAAATCGAAGGTAGAATTGAAGGAATCGATAAAAGTACTTCGTTTGGTAATTTTGTTTTATTTTTTATTGAAGTTTCTTCGTTTTCGGTTAGAGCATAAAAAAACTTATCTACGCTTAAAACATGGCCTTCGATATGAAAAATATTATGATTAATTATTTCATGAAATAATTGAATTTTAAACGTGATATTGTATTGTAAAAACAAATAGATGATCAAAATTCATGCTCTTTTTCGAAACACGTCATTCGATGTTTCAAAATAAAAAAAAGGAAATAAATAATCGATAGTAGCGTACAAAAAATTGCCAATTCGTATCTTGAACGAGAAACAAAAATATGACATATACAGGGTGATTGGTAACAGGTGGTACAAGCAGGAGGGGGTGATTCTATGCGAAAAAAGAAGTCGAAAATATAGAATAACAATTTCTGGTTTGAGGCTTTGTTTTCGAGAAAATCGACTTTGAATTTTCGCTCGGTACGCGTGCACTTTATCAAGTCTCGTTATAACTGATCTCACTGTAAATCGTTGTCTCGATGGAAAAATTAAAAAAAAAAAATGTAGAAAAAAATATTTTTATTCTTTATTCTCGACTTCTTTCTTCGCGTAGAATCACCCCCTTTCCGCTTGTACCACTAGTTACCAACCACCCTGTATATGCACGTACAACTCAAATAGTTTTCAGAATTGACCGAATACATAAATCAAAAAATTGGACAGTTCCGAAGAAATTAATTGTATAAAATGTCAAAGTTCTATCGTTTCTCCGAATGTCGAAATGTCGTTTATATTTCGCCACGTTTTTGCTAACAAAACATAATACTGCAGCGTTTCACACATAAACTGAAGCGCCAGGAAAATTCCGATATATTTTAACAAATACAAAATTACAGAAAAGTCTAAAACGCCTGTCCTTAAAAAAACAGAAGCAACATTCGCTGCAAAATCTCGGTTATTTCGAATTCAAACTTGCGAACGCGTCAATCCACGAAGAATCAAACACGAGAGAATTTTAAATATCACCAAATTTCTGCTCACTGAAATGTCCACGAGAAACATTTTATTGAAAAACTCGAACGATTCGACACCGAACGCGTCTCAACAATAAAAAAAAAATATATATATATAAAAGAAAAGAAAGAACAGAAGAAAAATTACGAACGTGACGAAGATATAACAAAGACCATCGATCGCGAAGGAGGAAGGAACTTGAAGGGTTTGCACGAAGAACAACGTAAAAGCAAAGGGAAAAAACAGCCATGTATAATGTTACATCGTGATTGGTCATTGCTCTCCGATATGAATATCATTGTTATTATTAAAACGATCATTAGACGAGCACATTGTATATATATATGTGTATATATATATAATAATAATAATTAGATACTATATATAAATACTATATATAGTATGTCATTAATTAATCTTTTTTTCTGTCTTTCTTTTTATTTCGTTTTTTCTTTAATTTCAGTTTCGTTCGTTCTTTGGTCAGGTTAACTTGCGGCAATTTGATCGAACTTCGCAACTTCGTAAACGGTTCCGGTCTGGACGTTTAAGCATTGTCCTGAAAATGAAAAATGAAATAGCCGAATTAGTAGCGGGAACGCGTGCCAGTTTGCGCGCGAAAACAGTTATTCAAAATATGAGAAAAAAAAAAAAGAAAAACAAAAAGAAAGAGAAGGAGGTAGTTAAAGGATATGATGGATGTAGCTGCGTCGCGGATCGATCCTGTACGCCATTCCACGCGAGCATTCCTGTTAATTTCGAACAGAGCAATAAGCGACTCGACGTATAGAAATATTACAGGGTGATTTATAGACATACAACAATTCTTTTCTAGATGGATTCATGAAAGAATTGGTACTTTCTGTTGTTTTTTCTTTTTCACCAAGAATAGGAATAATTTCACCAACGATAAAAGTCAGTTTTTAGGAAGAAACAGATATGAATTGTAGATTTTAACGAGTACGTTTTTTAGATTCTATGTAGTGAGCCACGAAATGAGGATAAAGAACAACGTTAGAAGATTGGTGCTTATGTAACGGAAGGCACATTTAATCTGATAGATATTAAATTAAATACGATTTAAATTTGATTTACATAATTCAATTTAAATTTAAATTCGGCTACTTTGATATAATTGGAATTTAAATTGAATACGACACGTAATGATGTGTTTTCGTTTAATCTTGCGAAAATGAAATCCGAATATTTAGGATTTATCGCGAAATAACGATAACATAATATTATTTAGTTTGCATGCAAACTTTTGTGTCATTATGTGTATCCAGTGAAGAATATTTTTTGACCAATAAAATACAAAATTACGACTAATTATTCACCTGGGAAGGTTTTAAAAATCACCCTGTATGAACATTTTTCACGCAATTTAGGTAGCGGAAACGGCGAATAGATCTATTTAAACGGAAGAAGAATAGCACTTGATGCAAATTTGGACGAAATTCAACCCTGAACTGAAAATAATGATGATGAAATATTCTCACGATAGTAACATATTAACAAAAGGAAGAAAATAACGTTTTAATATATACAAACATAGAACAAAATATCCACATGTGCATTTGAGGGAAAAATTTATAAATGACAAGTATTTTAAACACACATTCGTATTGTTTCAGACAGAATTATTTTACTATTCGTTATTAATAAACATTCAAAACATTCTGTATCGATTATCCTTCATGTAATTAAATTACGAATAAATTAGAATTAAAAAGTCATTAATAAGATAAATGAATGATATAATAATTATTTTCCGGGGTAAAGTAACAAAGACTGAACTCTTCGACAAAAACTACTTTAATATGCGATAAATGTCACGACTATATGAAGATCTAAAAATGCACACGAAAATACGAATCATTTTAACAACTCCAATGAACAATTTCCAAGTCTAATTTAATCCTTGGAAAATATAAAATATCTGATGTCGCCTCATTTCTCCAGTTAAGGGTTGAAAATCGCCACAAAGTGACAATTCGTTCGTCTATTTAAATTCTAACTTCTAATTCATCTAAAATAATTGAAGAAAAAAAAAACCAAAAGCGAAAAGAAAATTTCTAAACAGCTACAGTGTTATATTCTTCCTCTATAGTAAACGATTCATGCTTGTGTAAGTATAACAGATGCTGCAGCAAGAGCACAGAGTGGATGTACGTATCTCGACAAGGCAAACCTTTCTCATTTATTTCTTTTAGTTTTCCACCGTAGAATCGACGTTAACAACATAAAAAGTAAGCTGGAAAGAATCGTGAAACTGCAATTCGGATCGATTTTCATGGAAATTTTGCCTTGTGTCAGATCGAGGATCGGACTGGCGAAGGGAAAGTTTCGAAAGTTTCTTAACAAGCATCGAATCGATTGTTGAAATGCACTTCTGCCACTTAAACGTCGTATTCTAGGTATCTTCGGCGACGAAGAAACGGTTCCTGATGAATTTCATTGATCTAAGGAAGTTTTAAATTTAAGAGAAGCGATTCGATGGCCACGAGCGAGAAAAATAAACGAATTTCTGGAGATTGCGAAACTTCGAAACTTCCTTCGCTCTGTCTATGCCACATTTAACTTGAATTTTTATGTTCTTCTTTCGTTCGTTCTCTTCTTCTTATCCTCCTATTCCGTTTCTATCTTTTCCTTTAAATATATCGTTGATCGTGTCGATGCGGGGATGCAAATGATAAAGCTGGATAATTTCTTGTTTTTAAATATGTACGAACAGAGAGAAGGATCATGTGTTCGTAGTAATAGCAACAATTACGATGATGATACTGGTCTAATGTTTTAACGAATCGTTGAAATGCCTTCGAAAGTTGATACTAATATCACGAAATTATCTTGAGAAAATATATTATGAGATCGAATGGAGAAACGCATACTTCTTTGCCAAAGGGAGACACGAGAAAACTGTCTCAGTCAATTTGCGGTAAATAATTTTTGAAATTTGAAAAAATTATAGATAAATATAAGAGAGAAACATTATGAGTACACACAGACTTTTCAAGCACAACTAAAATAATTATTACGAGCTATTAATATATTTCTGATTTTTTTTTATTTTAAAGCAATTCTCATTTGATATACGTAAATTAAATATACGTCTTGGGGGAATTTTTATAAATTTCTTTTATTTATTCTTCACCCGATAATAAATTATTTTTCCACAAATCTCGCTAATTCTCTACCAACATCTAATCTCACATTTTCACCTGCAATATTACCACTTTTAATCAATCTAGCTCTACTACCCTCGTCCAGAAACAGGCCGCAAAGGGCTGAGTTCATCAAAGACCAGTAACCATCATGAAATGATCCCACGTTCCCTCGTTTTACTGGATATTCCCAACGCGAGCCAATCGAAACTACCGCACTGACACGACCACATGATAATGCGGCCTACACACACTGAAATATTTTATAATGCAAAAGCATCCTGACCTACATGATGCGGCTAACAATGTGTGCACTATATGCATGGCATATTATCCTCGGTAGATTGCAGATATTTATGGAAATACACATTTTGGCAGACAGAACTAAAGAAATGGAAGATAAGTAGAGATTTGTTTCATTTTCCAAATGTCACATTTCTTTAATTTATTCTTAATTATTTCCCTTTATAATTATATATTCTACTTCCGATAGTTTCTTTTTGTATATTATATGTATTTTGTGCGTTTTGGCAATGAATTTATTAATTAATAAGATGTATTTATAAATGCATAAAGATACGCTGTTCAAACATTAGAATACCATCCTGGTTTATCGATCGTGGTGCACCTTTTGAGGAGAGAATTTTTCTTTATTCTTCGTTGGGAAATTTCTACGCAAGATTATGAGGATAACTATGAAGATACGTGCATCGTTTCACTGTGTGTAGGCCTTGATTAACCCTGCTACATACTTGGAATTATTTAAAACTCAGTCGTGTCTTCTCATCCTTAAAAATTCTGTTACTAACTTACACGTTTTTTTGCTAAGTTCACGCAGTCTCGATTTTACTTAAAAGCTTTGTTTAACCTCTTACCTTATAACATGTTCTATGATGATTTACTTTCAATATATCCTAATAAATAACCGATAGATATAACGATCATCGAAGCGTCGTATCTGCACGATATCTTAACTCTAATGATTTTGTAAGTGTCATAAATTGAAATTACATTTAAGATAAAATTTAAGATAAAATGCTCCTTGTTTCTGGTTATCTTCTTAAGTCCTATCGCGAGTGTAGCTCGATGTTATAAGGCAAAGGGGCTACAGCTATTTGTCCGGTTTTATACTTAGAACGTTCGTTGCAACAAGAAAACAGTCGTGACATAAAAATCCAAAGATAGTAGCGGGGTTAATTGTCAAATGAAAATGACAATGACGATGGTAACACAGATGATTAAGTACCAACGAATGACTATCGCGTGCCTTCGAGACTCAATTCATTGTACGATGCCCGCGTGTACACACGTATACATCGTACGTACACGTGCATACTTCGAAGCGATCCAAGTAACAGGAAGAACAAAAAAAAAAAAAAGAAAAATAAAGAGATAAAAAAGGAGAAAATAGTGGAAACTAGAAAAAGAAGAAAAACATAGAATAAGAACAAGTATAAAGGAGCCTGCGAGGAGTAACTTGATACAATCGTATACAGCGTATCGCGTGAGATTTATGGACAGATATCCAACATCGAAGGAAAACCAGGCTTAGTATGTCGCGTACTATGATTCAAATTTACTATATTTGACTCGATATATTAGGTTAGTCGAGAAGAGTGTAATACGTCCAGGAGAACTATGTCCCCTGTGTCTAATGGTAACACGTGTCGATCCCCGGACAACGAGGACAGTCTGCTGATAATAGTGAAGAAAGGTGCCAGTGAGTAGTTAGACAGTAGTGGAATGCTCTAATAGATTTCTATGGAAAAAAAAAGAGAGAATAGGTGAGAACAGGAATTGTTGCATACCAGCAATGATCGATTGTACGCTCGAGGATCGAACTGAGAAGGGGTGAAGGCGATTTTTCACGGGGAGAATTTATAGTGTTACCTTCATTCAGGGTTGTGTACACTTTCTGAGTTTCCGTGTAATTTTCTTTTTTTTTTTTTTATTTTTGTCTTCCTTGCTTCGGTACGTAGTAACTTATGATTGGTATTATTTTGGAAATTGTTGACTTTTTCGTGGTTAATAGAAGTTATTATTTGTTGTCTATTTTGCTAGTAATGATTCATTTTCTATGAATTTCGCGTGATTCTGATAAAGGAGATTATAGTTATTATCAATGTTACATGAGTTACATACAGCGCTTGAAATAAAGTATTACGGTATATTATTAATACTTGTATTTTGTTAATTTTTACCTTAAGAAAGTGATGTTATTTATTAATATTTTTCACGAATTATGTATGTTTCACATATTCTGTTACCAACATTTCGTATGAGTTTAATATTATTATTGTTACGACAGTAATTTCATTTACCTCCAAAAGGGAACACTGTCTGCCATTAATGTTTCTGCTTATTCCCAAAACGATAGTTGCACTCGTCGTTAATATTTCACGAAATCTCTGTATGCCTTCCATAAAGGGATGTCATTAATTTTCATTTGATCATTAATTCTACCTACCCTTAACCGGAAATGCCATTTACTGTTAATACTCTACCATCTCTAGAAACCAACAGGGATTCCCTGAGAAGGGAGGGTAACACCATAAAAGCTCTCCTCGTACGTGTGTGGAAAGAAAGAGGAAAACAACCACGATACAACTCGTAATATTAGCAAATTAGCAAGTTGCAGATTGTAGATAGCGCTAAACTTCAATTTCGCGTCAAACAATTTTATCTTGTTTAATCATTATTCTACAAGAGAATTTATTAACATTAACATCTTGTAACTTGTAATTTGACAAATATCGCTAATAATAATTAAGTATATATAATTAACTATACCTTTTAGATTTATAATTATATACTTTTAAGAATTTAAATAGTCTATTTTATGTAAAAAATATATGGATAAAAGTTTGTTTTATGTATCTTTCGTTTAATTTTTTTTTTTTTTTTTTGGATGCAAAGTTTAAACTTTAGTGGTCGATAATTTAAAAGTTAAGAGATTGGGGTAGGTGACAGGAGGGTTCTTTACTTTTCCACGGTGGTTGGTATTCTCGTCAGCTAATGCCTTTGCCTTTTTGCAGTTTAATTCCATTATAGTGTGGTCTTTCGCCCCTTTTTTTTGTGTCGAGAAGCCTTCTGAAGACCTCTCGATGAGCTCGCACGAGTTTCTCTCTTCCTCTTTCTCTGTTTCTCTCTGGTGCTTTGACTTTTCGTTACGACCGTCTCCCCTGATCTGGTTAACGCGTTAGCTTGGTGCAGAGATAATGGACTCTCGTTTATTCCTCGGCAGAGGGTGAATGAATCTTTGGACGAATGAAATTATTTTGAATAAATTATTTCACGGTTACGAGTTTAACTGTAACGAACTTTTAAGATGTTATTTGGAATTTAATATAAATTTCTGTGTGCAATTAATTTTAATATGTAACCTTTGTGCATTTATTTGAGAATTTTTAATCTGCTTTCCCGATGCTTCCTCTTAACTTTTAACATAACGATATAACCATTATTTAACTAAAAATTATTATTATTCAATTTATAGGAACATATTTAACAGGATAGAACATCCAAATCTTGTTTCCTTGCATTATTACTTACACAAATTCCGATATTATTTCATTTTTTAATATCACAGAAATATATTATGGTACAATGACAGTTACTCGTTAAAATTATTCATTGATCTTTGACAACTGCTTTTCTGAAGTAGGGCTTCATTACAAAGCTGTTCATAGAGTTCTTCTAACAAAAGAGCTAGTTCTTGATAATAACGAAATTGCTTAAGAACATTGAAATTTCGACAGCGTTTAAACGACCATTATCTCCGCACCTGAAAATTCCATTTTTCAGCCGTATACCCTGACGAGCCACGTTCTAAAATCCTTTCAATTAATACAGAGATAATTAACTATCTCTTCCTGTTCCTCATCCACTGTTTCTCCCTCTTCCCTCTTCGTCCCTTCTATCCTACTTCGTCGAATTATACAAACAGACAAACGGCAAATGTAACGTAACTATAATAACGCGAAATAAAAATGTCCGAGAGAAGGTTTAAAGAAAAAAGTAGGAGAAAAAGAAAATTGAAAAGAGGAACGAAACAGTTCTCTAAGAGGAAAAATGAAAAACCAAAGATCGCTATTATAGTAAGGTCCTGTTCGTGTGTACACGTGGGTGGTGTGAATGGCGTGTCTCGTGTGCACGTGTGTACCAGATGAGCGTGAGCTCGAAGGACAGTGAAGAGTCAGTCGAATGCAAAAGAAATGAACAAATTATTCGTTCGTTCTGTTCAGCTACTCTACCAGGCAACTTTCATTCACTATTACAATCGTTTTGTTCAGTACTTACTCAGCAGTTCTCGATGGTTGGTCATTCTATAAACCCATCCGCGGTAATTGCCACAACTATACTGAATAACAAACGTCGTTTCTCATTCGTTCTCACCCTTTCTTTCTCGCGCGACCCCATTTCTCTTCACATACACGTGTTATTATCTGATTCTTTTCTTTTACTCCCTTTGATATTATTTTATTCGTATAGAGTTGTTCGTTTGACGACACTAAGCAATTTGCACACTCGTCGCGGCGACTTCTTCTAGCGGTCGTATTTTTCTTTCGTTTTACTTTTCTTTTTATCTTCTTGGCAACGATTTACTGCGCCCCGATAACTTGGTTATCCGAGCTCAGTCGTAGACTAAGAGTCTTGGTTTGCGCGATCGATAGCTGGGACCACAATGGCCCAAGCAGCCGCGACACGAGCAACACGCTCCTTTCCTTCCACGAGTTCGTCGTTTATTGCTCGTCGTTTCAATGAAATTCGTTCTGATTCCGATACACGAACTGCCTCGTGCAAGCGATTTACTGCCAATTTCGATCCTGTTCTTTCTTTATGCTGACAGATATATTTCGTTGTAACGTAAAAGGATAGTCCTGTTTCTATTCATTAGCCATTTATTGCTATGTTTCTCTTCGAAATTGTTAACCCTGAACTTGTATCGATAGATAATTACAATAACATTTTGCTTCTATTTCGTAATAAATATCATTACTAGCGTTGATGATGTTTTTAGTCTTGAATGATTGAAATGTTGCCAATTAGTATCTTACGTTAAAAATCAATTACGTTGCAATATGCATATTGATGGAGTATGAACAATTCAAACGATATTGAATAATCTGAAACAAGTAATTCAGGAATTATAACGCAGTTTCTTTAGCATCTCAAAATTCGTATCTATAATACCAATAATTAATATCTCGATAATTAATTTTAAGAATACAATTTATCGTTTCTTCTATTTTCTAAGAATATCCTCGAGTAATAAATTAATTGTCCGTATTAGCAGTAAATTGCAGCAAAGTGTTGTGTTAATAAATCAATGAAAGACGTATCAATTCAGGTCATCGTCAAACAAGTTAGCGTGACAATGTAAATAATTGTAAATTGTGATAATTGAGAGATATTAAGCAACGACACGAGAGTTTAACAAAGCGATGTGCCGCAACACATTTTAATTCTAATTTTAATTCTAGCGAAACAAAACGTTCTTCGTTTGACAATATTCCTTTGACGATATTCCTCCTCTTCCATTTCTATTTTTCAAAGCGATAATTTTCAAAATTTGCACTTCATGTTCAAGTTCGTTGTTAATGATACTTCATTATCTATGTTATGCTCTGGACTAATAGATAATTTCCCTATGAAATTTATCGCCACGTTATGTTCCCTAACATACTATTACGTGTTTTATTTGCAAATTATTTGTAGAACGCGTTCAGCTGCAATTTCATGAACTTTTAATACGTAGAGTGTTTCGCCTGAAATATAGCGTAGATAATAATCGTTCGAATTTTAAGAAGAAATGTTTTAGAACATTTTAACTTCAATATCTTTTTCAGACTTAATCGAAAATGCGAATGCAATTATTGGGAAATTATGCATTGCGTGTAATTGACCACCCTGTTCAAGTGAACTTCAAAATTGTTTAAAAAAACAGGATCGAAATGCGGACGTATCGCTTGCACCAGTTGCATTCCATCGTATTATCTATTTTCATGTTTTTCCGTTTTCCGTACATTTTTAAGCAAAATATTACGCGAAAACGCGAGGTTGAATTTAAAAATACCTAAACGTGCCGGAATCAGTCACGTATAAAACGAGTGAATCCTACCATTTATCTCGCTGTAGCGAAGCGAAAATCTCCGGGGCGATTTCCAATTTCCGTGAAAATGAAACTAAAGAATTGTCTATTTTAAATAACACTGAAACAATAATAGTTAATCCTGTCACAATTATATAGCATTTATATCACTTTAACTTCTTTCTATTAATCAAATCTTTAGATTCGTAATTTTCGCACTGCGATTTTTTATATTTCCGAACGTTACATCAGCGTTCAGAAAATTCTTCTCAGAATTCAGATTGAAACAAAATGTGGAAATTCAGATTTAAACCGTGTTAGAGATAAAAATCACAATGAAAAGCTGTTACATCGATAGAAGGATAAATCTGAAGGAAATGTATTAATTTAAGAACACTGCAAGCAGATTACTGCGGAATTTTAAACACACTTTAGATATTTCCTCTTTTCTAAAACAAAGTCTCTGATGACTACTATACTCGCTTTCTAAATTAAGAATTCGAAAGGAAATCCATTAGCGCAAACTGATTCCGGCTGAACATGAGGTACAGATGTTTCTTCGTTGAAAAAAAGAAAAAAAAATAGAATGACCTACAAAACTGAATCAAATTCACTGGAATTGTTTATCACGTTTGATTGAACAGATAATATGAACAGTTCGTTAAAAGAATCTGAAGAATCCCTCTGCTTTTAAAAATTTGATGGCTTAATGTGTCAGATAGTTTCAAGAAGAATATGAAAAATTAGAGAAATCATGGAGAAAGTGAGAAATTATTGTAAATACGAATCCTGTACTTATAACAATTTGGCTGTTATCGCAACAAATTTCAAATAAAATTTTATATTAAATTATTATTATTTCAAAATTTTATCTTCTTTACTAAACATGAGATATATTTTTCCTGATACATTCTATATTTTAATTAAAACAAAGTGTAATGAAACAAAAACGTTTTTAACATAACAAAATGTGGTCGGATATAACAGAAAACAATTAAGGAAATAAAAGTGTGAGAAATAAATAAATATTTAACAACAACAACAAAAAATAAACAGGGATGGGAAAAGGTTCGGATGGACAATGTTAAACAAAAATAAAAACAACCTGTACGGCACCCTATTTATTATCTATAACTGATACACGTGCTGTAAAATCTTTATTCAAAAATTCAAAGGAATATTCTCCTCGTACCATTCATTTTTCCATGTTTTCCATTCGACAAAAATAATCGTCATATTAACCTACTTCGCTAAAACATCATATTTGCAAAAATATACCTATCAAAGACGATTAAATCCAGATAATAACATTACTCTGGCCAATTAACAGTCTTATATACTTTTCTAAAACAAAGAAGAAAAATGATTAATTCGTGCCGTAAATAGTAAATAAAATTTCATAACTACGGTAAAGTGAACCAAAAAAAGAAAATGAAAAGAAAAGAAATCGATAAAACCTGTCGAAATTATAGAAAAGAAGCTAACGAAAGGAGCTTCGTAAAAAATCTAATTTTATCGATAGTATTATAATCTTGGAATAATTTCACTGCATCGTGAACAAAAAATAGACTCCAATTCGTCAATTCGTCTCTTACAATTAGTCAAAAATTCGTTTCGTCAAACCGAGTGAAACGGATTCGATTCTCTCAGCAAAACCACGAATACTACTATATAATAGTTACTAACAAGTCGAAAAGTACTTGTGCGGGTAATAGTTAATCGACGCCTTGATAACGAGTTGAATTAAGTACTGTTTGAAACGTCAGACGGGTATCTGGCCACGTTGAACGCCGTGTGAAACTTTGTTAGAGGAATTTTGATTTCAGTAATGGATATGGTTTGTTTGAAGTCATTCACTCAAGATGACTGTTAACAACACCAACACATAAACTGTGGATCTGATTTACTATTCGTTTGGAATTTTAATTGAATAACGTTAATAAAAATCCTAGATCCACAGAACACATTCACAATTTTGCGAAATTATTGATGCAGAATGTGTAATAGCAAAATCTTATATTTATTTGCTATTCGCTTACTGTTCATTTACTATCAGTTTTTGACAATGCATTGATAACTGAGAGATTCATGGGAATAAAAATCGTGTCAATTCATAGGTTCTATAACCTAATGCATACATTTTTATAAAGTCATTTTACAAAATTTTGATCGAATTAATTAAACATACAATTCATTTAATTAACTAGTATATTACTCAAATATGGTATACAATTCTAAACAAATTTGTAAAAATTAAATCATCTTCGTGTGTTCTCCTTTGCCAATGTTAGGATTCAATAAAAATACTTGACAAGATCGCTCGAAAGATCATCCGATGCATCATTGGAAGTAAGGGAGTCGACCTTGAAGTACCAATTAATTTTAATCAGACTATAGCAGAGCTGTCTGTACTGAATCCAATTTTTTTGTAAAATTCCATTTCTGTTCAATTTTTATATTTTGTTATTAGATATATGTAAATAGATTCAATTTTCAAGCTTTATTTGTGATAAATACTGTATCACACGACGTAAAACGTATTTGAGATTGCCACTGGACGGAAAATTCCGGAAAACACGCGGGAATCGCTGCAAAACCACGATCATCCTGTAGGAACAACCCTGGGGAAGAACCTTCAAGCATCGTCACTGATTTATAAGTTCCAAGAGGCCAACAGTAAAACAATAAAAAAAGATATCCAGGAAAAAACCGAAAATGCTTAATCGATGCGAATTTCGCTGGAAAAGTCGGTCGTCTCGAAGACACGCGAGTCACGAGGCGAATCCATTCGATAGACGTGGAAACAGAGGCTGAATACATGTCTTGAAAATATAACAACTGATTTGAGCAAGCACAGACAGATTCTTTTAAGTTCGTCATATAACGTGTACAGTTTGACCAATATAATTTTGCCACTCATTTGCATGAGTCGATAAAGAGGAACTGATATTAAAATCGGATCGAAGATGATTTTTTTACTATTTAGGATAGCTTAGTACAGCATCTAATTTCAAAAGAAGATAGATGATTTAATGGTAGAAGACTCAAGTACTTTTCACTCCTATACTAAAATAATTACTAAAAATGAATTCGACGCTATTTTAAGTACACAAGAAGATTCTTCTTTTAAGATCAAACAGTCGTTAATAATGATATTTATATTTGTGAAAATAATTGTCAATCTGTTAATGGATTAACTCGATTCAATTGATCTTTCTGGTGTTAAGATAGTAGTCGTGTAAACTTAGGATTTGTTTGCAGATTGTATTGATTCTAACTTCAGTGGATCTGTGTACAGTTGTAGATTGTTCCACTATTGCAACTCGAATTCCTTTATATTCTTGTTGATGGTCTACTGCAGAAATGGTACAATCTAACTATCAAAGATACATTGGTCAAACTATACACCTAAACCAACATTATTGAAACCAAATCTCTCTGAGCGTTTCGGATCTCTTCTACTCCTGTCTACACATACAAGAAACCACTTGATATACATACAAACGTTCATGTCATGTACATAACATCTGATCTTCATGGACGTTGAAGATATTGGTTTACCATAGATATGTGTAGAATATTGAGCGGTTATTCTAACAATAAACGTATTCTGCAATTCAGAAAAACGGTTGGATGAATAGATTGAAGCATAAAAGACTTCAATATTGGACGATATTGATAAAAATTAGTGACGTTCATTGATAGAGCCTCTCATAGGATTTTCTACCTCTCGAACTGGAGGATTAAATTCCCAATAAGTTGATGGTCGAACGTAATTTCAAATCGTATACATACAAACATTATGTATTCTTATAATGAATATGAATGATATATCGATATGCACAACCACTGTGTGTATACAACATAGATTTTATGAATCAAAAGAGGAACAGTTGATATTCTAATAATTAAATCCCATTAATAGAATTAATAAAAAAAAAAGCGAAGGGAATGCTAGCGAATCTCTATTACAAGAACCAGTCGGTTTGCTCAGATAAAAAAGGTTCTATTATGAAGAAAATTCCACTATGCTCCATTGTTCGGAATTTGTCGAGGAATAAACAGTTTATATAATAGGTGCTCACTAATTTTCCCCGCGACTTATTATTTTTCGTTTACGTAATAGAAGCTCACATTCAGATAAGTGAACTTAACCAGCAATAGTTCACTTAATCAGGCATTAATTAAAATTTCTTTCCAGTAAATGGAGTTCTATTGTATCAGAATTTAAACTTGTATTACTTTCTAACCATCAACCTAAGGAAAAAGAAGAATCCAAATTAAAACCAACCAACCTAACATAACTTCCTTTCTGTTTCCAGCATTATCTTAAAACAGTGCACCATATCCAGGAGTAGAAGATCCCCATTTTACTCAAGAGCATCAATCTAAATTCATTCTAAATCCATTCTAAATCCATCGTTCTTAGAAACTCTCAGATTTAACAAGATTGTGCTGATGCTTCAAACCCTCGATCAAATCCATATGATGAGGCGGTTCGATCACGTTCACTTTACGTTCCCTGAAATATTCTCGCCTCTGTTTGTGGCTATCCATGATCGAGCACGTGGCCGTCTCGCTATCCCTATCGACGGTCGGTTCGATCCGATCCTCCTGATCGCTCACCTGGACAATACTGTCTGGGATGGGCAATGGTTTCGCCACACCGATGCGCACGGTGCCCTTAGGGGCGCCTTTCAGCGCCTGCACCGCCTGGTCCAGCGTTGCATTCTCCAGGGCGATATCATTGACGAAAAGAAGACGATCGCCTGGTATTAACTGACCATCTACTTGAGCTACGCCACCGGGCACCAGTGATCTTATTACTATCACAGTCTCATTGGGGTTCATTGGATCCTAGAACAGACAGATGGAAGATTGTTAGTGTGCTGGTTTTAGTGTTTAGACTGGGTTTGGGTGTACGTCAAAATAAGTGTAAGGGTACATTTAAAAGTGTTGCTGTGAGAGATACCGACTTTATAATAACTCATACAATAATGTATTTATGATAGAGATTATATATTAAATTAAAGATTGTTATATTGTTATTATTTTGGAGGGGTGATTTTTTTAGGGAAAGAGTGAAAATTTGAAACTTTTAAATGAGAGAGAAGAAGGACTTGCAAAGAGGAGGAATGTAAGGAATTTTGAAAACGTTTGATTGTTATTATAAACAGGAAGTTTTTGAAAAATGAATACATATTGATCGAAGAGTAATGGAGACTGTATGCAAGAAAAGATAGCTTGGGGATATTTTATTTTTCCGGATATTTCTAGTTTCCAATCCAATCTCTAAAATCTCTTAATAAATCATGCGCATTCGAAAACTAATATAACATGAATTCGATTGACTTGGGTCGATTTTCTGGCTTCTTCCATTACGCAACCCCCCAGTTATGTAACACGTTATAACCCTCGTAACCCAGCTACCAAATCTTACTAAACGCAATAATCCCGGAAATGCCTGTACTATACATCTACACCAATTAGTCCCAAACCGATAACGCTAAATCTACTTAATACTGAAACATCAATATCATTATAATTTAATGTATCGATAACAACACAATATACATACCGCATAACGACGATTGCGTTATTCTTGATATAGAAATCATTATTTTATTACATGGTAATTATTAACTATATTAAGTAATAAGTAATTATTAATTTATGTAATTCCAAACTAAGATAATTTGAATGTTTGTGGTTAGATTAGAATTTCACAAAACGTCCGCCATTAATCAATTACAACTAATATCGGTAAAACATAAATAATTAATAAAACATAGGTAAACCAACGAAACGTTTTTATACCTGATAATCCAAAATGGAGAACCCAAGGCCCCGTTCTCCCTTTACCAGTTCGATGATCTGCGGTTCGGAGCTCCACATCGCCAGACCAGTCAACGGTTCCAAAGATCGCGACTTCATTTTATTCAAGCTTGCATCGGTCACCGTAGCCGTGGTCGTCGTCGACGCTAACGAGCCGTCAGACTTGGCCTTCACCAAACGGTCCATTGTTGGCAATAAATTCTGCAGAGATCCGCCAAGGATGCTCTATAAAACACGTTTCACCTGGTTACGCTCGAAATACCGATATTACGTACTCGAACTGCATTATTATTTATTAGAAAATGTTCAATTTCTTACTCTGGTTTGGAACGCAGCTTGATGTTGAGCAGTGTCGATAGGGCAAAGAGGATCCTGCGAAGCGATGTTTCTTCCACAGACCATGCGAACGTGTATGGGTAATTCTTTTAACACGCTAACTACTTCCATATGATTAATGCCGAGCAATCGATATCCGTTCACCTGTTGGCAGTAAAATCGTTGAATATTAATGGATCAGCTTTATTTATGAATTCGTTATTAATTGATTCAATGGGGAGATTGGGGAAGGGTTGGTATGAAAGGTGATTTACACTGGGTGTTATAATTCGCGAAGCGTCTTTTAATTGAAATTATATGTGACAGCTACTTTGAAATTAATTAATGTTGTTTCTACAGATTAATGATTTTTTTACAATAATGTAATAATAACGCAAATAATGTTGCTTTTAGATTAATATGCGCACATATTGAGTTATTATTTTATATTATAAATATCTGACGACAGCTAATCTTTGAATATTTGATAACTTATTTATCCGAATATTTAATGTATCTTCGTCATTTTTGGAATTTTAGAAACGCTGATGGTTAGATTAATGATTTTTGTATGTTTAGGGAAAATTTCAATGACGTAAATATGTATAAAACACACGTAGTATTTCTAATGTGCTTATTCTAATTTCGAATGTTCCTATTCGCCAAGTTTCAATTAAATTTTAATGTATGTCACAATTTTACATGCAAATTTAGTAGCGAATGCACTGGCTATTCGGTTCACGATTTTTTTCCACAGAAAGCAATGATTCTCGCCTAATCGTCAAAGTTAAACAGCATTAGCCACGGTTAGTGCTTAGATGGCTGATTATCTAGGACGCTGTGCCCATACCAAGCTTCTCAGCTTAGAAAGCTGTGTCCATTTTGTGTTTACTGGTGCATTTCTCGAGCATCAGCAAATATACGAAATTAATATTATACGTACAAAACGTAACTGAACATAACTAATGGCACAAAACGTAATATCTATCAAAAATTATTTATTTTCATACAAATTCTGCTGGCTACTAATATCGAATGCAGGAATTTTATTTCACAATAAAATACTATTAAAACTTATTTACAGTTTTAGATTATTAATTGTTAAACTGACATAGTTGCAGAAAATAATCAACAATCAATGCTTTAGAAATTTGTAAGAAAATAAAAATATTTGTTATCTATGCAAGAAACCAAGATAAAAGCGATAAACAACTTTACAACGTTAAAGAGAGTATTATATTTCTGTATTGTCCCAAAACCCAATAAAAAAAGAATTTGGGTATTACAGGATTACTCGACAGTATATTGAACTTAAAAATCACTCTTCTCTAAAAATAAAAGGAACCACAATTTTCTTTTATAATATTTAAACGCAAAATATTAAAAAATACAGTATAATTTATTATTCTGTACTTCTTAATATAGAGACAATTGATTCTAATTTGGTTAAAGGGTGTAATAAGAATAATGAAATTATATTCATTATTAATAAATTGATAAAGTAAACCGACGACAAACTACAAGTTGCTGAACCACACACATTTCGCCAGAGGTATTAATCCTTTATGGTAATTGGATTTAAGAGGGAGGAGAGCTTCTTGAACTCTGTAACCAAACTATTGCTTTACCTCCAGCAATTCATCCCCTGAACGCAGCGTTCCGTTTTGTCCTACGGGTCCTTCCGGGAGAATCGATCTTATGTAATGATGCGGTCTAACTTCCTGTCCATTCTCCACATCCACCGTTCCCTCCAAGCTTATACCAAGGCCACTACCTTCCGCAAATTTCTTCAATTGCGCTACCTATCGGTAATAGACAGGAAAATTTTCTTCTTTAATCTTTCGTTGATGAAAAATTTATATACACACTCGTATATAGATGTTATAAGAAATAAAGAAGATTTTTAAACATTAAACGCGAATAATTATGTTTGGAAGATTTGTAGTTTTTAAAAAATAATTTCTAAATTTCCAATTAGCCACGTAGCTTTCTAAATTGTTAGAGTCTTTAAAATGTAATTTCCAAGTCTTCGGTTAATTAAATTGCTTTCTCAATCTATCGAATCTTCTTTTAAAAATGAATCTCTAATTCACCACTTGACGAAACCCTTTTAGAAATTTTCTACTATACTTTCTTGCAAACAATAGCAATTACATAAGGATAATCCAAAATTTTAAGTAGCATCAAATGCAAGAATTCTGATAATTAAATTCTCACCAATCCTAAAACATGAAGGATATATTACATTATTCAGAGTAAGAAGGTATTAATGTAGCAAGGTACATACCACAATTTCCGTGTCTGGGCCTACGATCTTCTGCCATTTCGCCTTAATGGCGGCTCGAATTTGAGGTGTAAGCTCGCTGGATGGGTCGCTCAACAGAGCTTCCACATTTGCCGCGTCATCTAATTCCTCCGAGGATCTCTCGCGTTCACCCTCTTGTAGAACTGCGCTGTCAACAGTCGTGTGCGATTCTCCTTCCGGTTCTATCTCAGTAGTAGTTTCTCCATCCTGCAAACAAAATGTGTTTCATATATTAACATACCATTTTGTAAAGTTAGTTTCTGTGAAAGAAATAAGTTCTACCTTGTTAAAGTTGTATAAATATTAAACATTAAAACTTTATATATTTTTATAGTTTTATCCTCGCAAACGAGATTAAACAATTTTTTTTTCTTTCTCACTATTAATATTGTTGAACTGTCTGTTCCTACTTCTTATTTTACTGTTGCTGCAATTACTAGTAGATACCTTCTATTTCATCTAGGTTAATTAAATTAGAAATTAATTTCTAAATACCATGTGATTTTTTAATATTTACAATAATTAATTTTCAACTTTTTGAAATATATTCGTCGCTTCACTTAAACGTAGATTGTGTTATTTTATAATTCAAGATACTACGTTATATGAATAATACTCAGATTATACGTGAGTCCTGATTTTACATCGTATTATATTGATCATAAATAATTGTATGAATAATTGGTTCAATTTGTTTGAATCGAACAACACCTGTATAAGAATATACTTAACACATTCCAGACCGATGGCACAGCGTACATGCTACGCATGCTATGCATTTCGCAATGACCGACTCCAATAAACATGTCTCGCACAATTAAACAAATAAATAACGCTTATACCTATTATATACGTGTTATATAATTTTCTCATTCCTGAAATAAATATCATTACCTTTTGCGTGTTTATCTTTTTGAGATTTTAACTAAAACGCTATTTCACACGAATTGTATAAAACATCAAAATCATTACGGGCATCCGATGACATACCGTGTACAACATAACGCATTTTCAAATAAAAATTGCCTAAACAATGCCAAAACAGTTTTCAAAAAATTCGGAAGAATTTTGTTCCAAGTCACTGATCTCGAACGTGTTAATTTAAATAAAAGGTAGAAAATATCTTTTATGATGATATGATAATTCAATTATTTAATGGTTGTATAGAGGACGATTGTACGATTGAACATATTGACGTTTATAGTGATGGGACGAGTGGATATTTTGTGTAGTCAAATGTATTTGTAAATATGTAATACAAAATATAGAGTGAACCGTAGATCACTCGATAGTAACTGATCACTGATTTGCTAATGAATGCGTACTGATCGCTGATACAAGAAGCTGACTGCTACTGACTGTCTTAACGAACGTGTTCGGTTATTTATACTGATCGGGGAAGTTTAAGTCGGAAAGCTTAAATTCAACTTCGATTGACGGCTGCACGTAGCGGCGGCATTGTTTTGTCCGGAGTTTGTTTGTCGATACGTTTGGTATGTCAAGACGGTGTCAATGTCTCAAGACAAAACATCGATTTGCCTCATCGACTCATGTGCCGCTAAAGTTGTAATGATAATATTCCATATTTTTCAGAAGCCCGTTTATCAGATATGAATTTGAATAAAACACTCGAAGGAAGAGAATTTACCGCGCTAATCGGGAAGCTTGGCAAACTGGTGATTGATGGAGAGCTCGGTTGAGGTAGTCTCAGTTCACTGGCCGCGATTGCTTGCTGAAGCTGGTCGTACTTTGGTCCACGTAGATATCTCTCCAGACATAGAACTACCGTTTGTCCAGTGCGCCGTAGCACCTCGACGGCCTCATGATTTGAATAACCCTGTAAAGAATGGCCGTCCACCTCTACTATTCTATCGTTTATTTGGATCTTGTTGCTCAAGTCTGCCGCACTGCCCTCGCTGATGCTCTTCACGAAGATGCCAGACAGCTCCTCTGTAATCGAAACAAGATAAGAGTGATTACTATGTAGCAAAAGAAATATTATATTCCAACTATGGTACGGAATACCGTATTTTGAATTTTTCTGTATTTCCGCAGTTTTAAGATGCAAGCAAGCAACTGCGAATCTATAAATTTTCAAATATACAAACGTCGAAACCTCCGAATGTTCGAAACTTCTAAAACTTCAAACTCACAAACCTTCGTACTTGGAAACCTCAGCTTTCTCAACCTTTGACCGGATGCTTAAACCTCGAAATTCTCCAACTTCTAAACTTGGAATTTTCTAAATATTCAAAGAGTTACGCAATTCTTAAATTTCCGAACTACAAAAGAACCTTCGAAACCCGAAATTCCCGAGTTTGTAGACCTCGTCAAATTTCTAAGCTTCGAGAGACCTTACGATCCCCCAAAATTTCGAAACCATCAAACTTGTGAACCTCTAAAACTTTCAACCCTTTAAACTTCGAAACTCCCAAATTTGCAAGTTTTCGAGCTTTCGAACGTTTAAAATTCAAAGACGCGAAATAATATACAAGTACGGGCTAGAAACGTAACTCGACGAGTATCCAATTTTTCAGCCAGTCGCTAAAATTCCAAGGATCACCAAAGCACATTTCTCTGGAAGCTTCTAGTTCTCCACGCGTTACAAATAATTCACACGAAACAACCAAGGGCCATAACTCTTTGTGGCGCGCGAGGGATTACCTTTCTCACAAACGTATCCAGCGATGGTGATCCCGAGGCCGTAAATGTCCTTCTTAAGCTCGACGGTGAACCGTTCCATTTCTGGCAGTGAGTTAACATCGATGGTGTCCATGGTGAGGACCGGAAGTTCCGGGATCTGCACCGGAACCGGTGGTATCACTGGCATCGCTCCAATTGGCAATGGGTTGCGTACTACGTCCACGATGAGACCTGGTCTTGCCTATTGAACAATCGTCCTTTTCCAGATAATAGCACCGACACAATAACGTCGAATGATATTGCGTATTCTTGGAAGATTCAGCAAATGAGAAGTCGATTATGACGCACAAAATACAATGCCAGGGGATTTTTTTAGCGTTGCAGCGATTTAGACGAAGCAAGAAATTTTATAAGATATCTCACATTTATGTATGAGTCTGTGAAGAGGCAAATTGATTAATTCGATTTCTTATTAATTTCCAAATTTCACTACGCAAGTTCTGTTATGAACAATTCTCCATTCATGTATGAGTCTCTTAGAAGACCAAAGTGATCACTTTCGCTTTGTATTCGTTTCTGTTGAAGTAATTACCTCAAGGAAAACTCTACACCTTTCTTTTTTGTGTATACGTGATCTAGAGACCATTGTTACGATGAGAATTGAATTTAGCGAATAAAATTCAAAATAAGGAGAGGTCCATATTATTGTGCACTTGAATATAAATTTTGTTTGAGATTACAAGGTCTAGAAACAAAAGAGCTATAAGTAGATCTCTATTGTTGTTTCTTGTAGCCTTCAGCTAGAGCTACACACCATGGTTAACTTTTTGGTAATGTCCTTTGCTATAAATATATGAATTGTTATAAATATACGATTCCTACTGTATCGTAACACTGAAAAAGTGAGGACCTGGATCAGCATACACTATACCTGTACTTATACTTATACCTATACTTATTTCAGTATATTTTCCTATTACAAATTTATCAGTCAACCTCAACAATCTCTGAATTTAGGTAAGTACACGATTAATATTCAAGAAACAAAGTTTTTCAAGAAACGAGTCAATAGGGCATATGCTTTGAAGAGACCGAATTGAATAGCCTACAATTCGGTCAATTTTGTTATTTTCAGTTTAAAAAATGTTGTGACTATTCTCGAAACGTGGATAAGGTAGATATTGAAAAATTATGTTTTAAATCGCGAAGTAAACTTGCAAGTGGACTTAAAGAACATTATGTCTAACGATATAATAAACGAGAATTATTACAAATTTCCAGGTACTTCATCCACAGTGACGCACGAACGATATTGCGTTATTGAGTGTCAGGATGTTTCCATGAAACTTTCCCATTATGGAATCTGCACGTACCAAACGGTAACAACACTGTATCATTCCTGATCTTTTGAAGAGATTCTAATGATATCTAATAAAGAAACGATAATTATAAAAAAAAAGTCTGGCAAAAAAGTTATAACTACAAATGTATTTTTAGGACATTTGGATATTCGATTCCCGATTCAGCGAAAGGATACTCGTTTACATTTTAATTTTACCACAGAGAGACAAGAAGGATCATCCGCTCGTTTCGTCTAAATGCTCTTCCCAGCACATTCAAAACGTTGATAATTCAAGATGAAAGGTTCCATGCAGAAAACGGTACAGTTGGCAGAAGGAACGTGTTGACGAAATGAAAGGATGAAAGGGTAGGAACGATGAAATGTCATAAAGTTTTGCCGACTCACATGCATCTCGACGTCGGATTCTTGAGAGAATATGTAGCCGTTGTCGTATGCGTTGTCGGGCTGCACGTGGCGTATGTTGTATGTCTCCGGCACGCTGTGCACCAGGTGGCGGTCCAACTCGTCCGGGTCACCCAGAATCTTCGTTGGTACGATCGGAGCGTGGCTGCCGAGTGCCTGAAACGTGCCGTTCCTTTGGAATTTCTGGCTCGAATTTCGGACCAACGATGATATACAATTCCTTCATTTTATTTCATGTTTATTTCTGCTATATTGCACGTGACATGATATTTAAAGACTACAGGGGAAGCACACGATAGGTCACACTTTATATCTTTCCTTTTCTTTTCTTTTTCATCTTTGTACAAGTAAAACAATGCTCTTTACAGGTTTTAGGATTTTGTATATTGCATAGGTCAGTCTCTTATTAGCAAAATTGTCTTTATATTTAATTTTGAAGTTGAACATGTGTCTTCATCCCCTTCTTAATTTTCAAAATATTTCTCATTATAACGTTGCTACGTTGAGAACATTAAAATATTGCTTGTCTTAATGATTATATGGCTTCGATAAAATTTCAACATTATTTAGCAGACATTTGCTTCGGGTCTTTGGGTCGAAGTCGTGTTCTCGAGAAATTGTTTCCCGGCGTTTCACCAGCATTGCAACCAGCCGCATCAAGGGTCTGAAGACGCGCTGATACCCTGACACTCTCAGAGACCATGCTGATTAACTCCATAAATTGGGTTGCATAGAAAAATGACAATTACTATTTTGTTAACAGTTACAAGTACTAATTTTTTTAATTTACCTCAGAATTTGCAATCATTCATGCTTCGTGATAAGTAAACTTATGATTTCTTTTTTGAGTTCTTCAATTTCTTCAAATATTAATTGTGTCTGAATAATATGAAATTGATGGTCGTATAAAAAAGTGGAATTAATCAGTTTGGCTTCCCAGAGTCTCGTATGAGAATATAAGAATTAAAAGAAGTACGAATTGATTACAGTATATCTTATTCAAATTTCCAATATTTATAGAAAAGATTATTAAAAAATTGGTATCATTTTTATAAAAATCGAACGTGTTTCCTTTATATTTATACATTACATCAATTTTTTGTTAAGTTTCTTGGATTAATATATTAAAATAATAAAGGAGTTTTCAATTACATGTTAAAGCCTGAACAATCGAAATCTTTTATCGTGAAGTAAATTTATTTTAGTAATATCGTAAGTACGTTCCATTGTAAAAAGCAAATACGAGATGTAACTGCTGCGAAAGCGAGAAAAGTCGAACGACTTAAGTGCTTTTTATTTAATAATTCTTTCCAGTACTACCAGACGATCAATTATGGCAGTATTTACTGTGCAAACAGTCCGATCAGATGATTTAATGAAAACGCCCTGCTGCCATTTAATTAAGGAAAATCTCGATCAAGCCATTTCATTAGACTTTCCAAGCTAATGCTATAAAATCCAAGGACCGAGTGAAATAATAAGAAAAAGAAGTAGAAAATAATGTAAATATTTCCACTTGTAATAAAATAACGAAGAAAAATAGACGCGCTATTGATTTCAATCGGAAACTTTTAATTCTTATCAAATTTTTAAATCTTCAAACTTCAAAATTGATAATTTCTAACCCATCGAATCTTAAAGTTCTATAAGATTCTATAACTTTTACGTTTTCAAGTTTCGTGATATTCAAACTTTCCAGTCTCCAAGTCTTTAAATTTCTAAACCGTGCAATTTCCAAATATTCAACTTTACAATTCCTATATTTTCGAATTCCCAAACCTTGAAAAATCCAAATTTTCAAAATACTTTTCTATTTTCTATTTTGCTAATTGTCAAATATTCAAGACCATCGACTTCTTCAATTCTCAACTATTTAAATTTTCGAAGCTTCGAATCTCAAAAATTCTCAAACATTCCAATCCTTCAACCTTCGAACGCGCAATTTCTTAAACGTTCGAATTTTTAAACTTTCGGAATATGCTCATTGAATAAAAAAATAAAAGAAACAGACAAAAAATGGAAAATTTGGATACAATACCTGGTAATCCGGTGACGTTGGTTCGACAGGTCTCGCGACAACGAGGCGCACATGTGTGCCGGATTGTCGCAGAACTGCCGCAACCTGTTCACTTCCCATTCCCCGCAGATTGACATCGCCGATTTGCAATATATGGTCCCCGCTCTGCAGCCGATTATCCTACAAATCGTACCGCGAACAGACCGTTTTTAATTCGGGAATCGATCATAGTTAAATGTTCTTGCCTCGTTTATTTTCTACTGTTTCCTCTCTTTTTTCAAATTTTTGATCGCCTATCTTTATGTTGCAGGACTTCTGGTTTTCGCATAGAAGTTCTGATTATGGCTGTGATTACAGTGGATACGTCGTTGCTTGTCGCTGATAATGGCATGGCTCAAAAAGCGTGAATTTTAACACTTTGCGGACTGCAGACGCGAATTCGCGTCTCGCATACTTCATGCGGTATCTTATAAAAATGTTAGCTATTGTTAATTAAAACAGTAAAAAAAAGCAATGGATGCTATAAACGACATGTTATCAAAGTGTTTTTACGTTACTTGCCTGAGTAATACGAAGCCGCTATCGATATATTGGTATAATATTTATTGCTCGGAAAGTTCCGATTTTTAATGAATTTGTTAACATAATAAATTTTGCTTAGTATCTCTCCATCGAGGAAATTGTTTCCAAGCATGTCACGCTAAAAAACGTTGCTAGAGATATCTGTAAACATGCTCGTTGTTTTTTAATAGAAAATTAAATAGAATTACACTCGTTAAATGCTGCTCGGAAAGCTTGTTCCGACTTTTAAGGAATTTATTAGAATAATAAATTTTGCTTAGTATCTCTCCATCGAGGAAATTGTTTTCAGGCATGTCACGCTAAAAAACGTTGTTAAAGGTATCTGTAAATGTGCTCGTTGATTTTCAATAGAATATTACACTCCTAAATGCTGCTCGGAAAGTTCGTTCCGATTTTTAACACTTTTGTCGACATAAAAAATCATATTGGTAAGTTTTCCTCTGAAAAATCTGAAAGCTTCTGGTACGATGGAATATTTAAGTTGCGTGAAAGATGGAGAAACGTTGTGGAACAAAATGGCACTTATAAAATTCAATAAATGTAAATCGGAACGAACTTTGCCAGCGACCGTTTGAATCTTTTCAATCGCTCCAAAAATACGCGGAATTTAGGCTATATATGTTTGTCAAAGCATATGATCGTCAAAGTGTTAAAGAGAAAAACGTTTTAAAATTGACAGAATTGGTGAGTTATTCCAACGCTATTTCTCATTTTGTGTTTATTAGCGACGACGAGTCCCTCCCTAAGCAGACAGATTCTGCGTCTTTCAGAAAGAAGAAAACGCTCGAGACATGATTTTTATCAAACAAATTTTCACTCCTTTCGTTTGATTTGATATCGCGAAAGCGGTAAAACCCTTCACTTACAGCGTAACGAAACAACTGAAGATGAGGCGGTGTTGCTGTGGCAAAGTGCAGTTTGACAGCGGCGGTAAGTAAAAATTTTGCCTTCTCACGCAAAATTCATGGAAATATAAATATTGTTTTTATTTTTTACACGATATAAATAAAAACATAATATAAGCTTTCTATTCGATAAAATGAAATTTGGAATTCTTTCAGTTGTGCCGCTATCAATGCCAACCACCGAGGTATTTGGACGAACTGACGAATGAAACGCCTATAGATCGAAGTGCATACACTCATAAAAAAGTCTATATACATATTTGATTACCTGGATGTATGAAGTTCATCAGAACGTCAATTCGTTCGAATACGCATCCACGGTAACCACAGCCTGATTCGATTTGCAATTTTATTGATGGTAAAATGTGGTTGAGGCTGCTAGAGGAAGAATATAGGGCAATCGAATGTTACGGGGTCTATGAATCGCTATTTATGAATGTACTGTCAAATGGAAAAACTACAAATCATTTAACGAATGAAAAATTATACATTCTTTTCGCCCAATCTGGAGTTACTTAAAGAAAGTTAAAAGAAGAATCTCTTTAAATCTTAAGCTAAATAAATTGTGAATTGAATAAGTTTGTTCTAAGTTTATCTTCGAAACAAGTGATTAATTAAAATCTATCTTCTGTACTGTTTTTCCTTCATTTCTATTCGTTAATTCTTGTAAGTAAAGAAGTTGAAAAGACCTTAAAAATTTAGAATGGCTTCGTGTTTTCAACAGGATTTAATTATCACAAAAGGATCGTGTCAATGTTATAGAAAATGAAATAAGATAAGATAAAATAAAATCATCGGTGAAAAATATTTTATAAAATCTAAGTACGTATACAATTCCAGAATATCCATTGAGATTTGGTGTATAAAATTGAACGATTTTGAAGGACTGTGAAATTTTTAATAATTGTTTGAATAAGAGAAAATGTTTGCAATAAACTTACCCGATCGGCGACACCTCCAGGAAGGATCGTTTTAACGACAACACCGGTGCTTCGTCCACCGACGATTCCGAATCCAAGACCGCTGCCATCATTGATCAGATTTATAACTTCAACTTGTGCCCATTCCGTGTTCAGCTACAACAGAACAAACACATAAATTCCATTTGACGTTCCTGTTCGATTCTGATCCGCCATTCGTCATAGATTTATCTGATCCTGTATTAACGAGGATAAAGATGAAAACGATATATTTATGTAAAATATGGAAAAATAAAAGCACGGAAATTTCGTATTTAGTTCGAAGATTGCAAGGTGGAAATGGGAATTTTGAATTGAAAATTGAAATAGCAGAATTTATATTGCTATTTAAAGTTCAGCAATTAACAATAGAAGGTGAGCTCCTTGAAATTTGGTACATGGCACGTGAAATGGGATGTAGAAAGCTACATATCAGAGATTGGAAATTTGCAATTTAGAATTAAAGACTGGAAATTGGAAATTTGCAATTTGCAATTCAAGGCGTGAAATTTCTAATTTATTGTCTGTCCGACGAGTCGAGGCAATAAACTTAAACAAAGCGTGATTACCGCGGCTGCAACTATTGACTGCCGACTAGTGACATTCTGTCACTCTGTGACAGCCTGTCGTAGCCAATAACCGCAGCTGCAGCAATCACGTTTTGTTTACGTTTACTGTCTCGATCCGTTGGGCACGCTATAGGACTAAGAAAATAGAAAACTCGAAATTTAGAATTTAGAATTTTAGAATCCACAGCTCGCAAGTAGCTCAAAGAATTTGACACCGAAAAATTCGAAATTTCTACAAAAATTTAGAGACCCGGATCTAAGAACTTGAAACTTCAAATTAAAAAGTCTGGAATTTGGAATCTACGAGTTAGCGAACGTGGAATTTAAAATTTAGAACTTGGCGTATCAAATGTAAGCTGCAAACTAAGAATCCAGAAATTGAAAGGTCGAAATTAAAAACTGCAAAATGCCTAGCTTTCATCTTCTACTCTGAATTTTAATTTCGTTTAATCTCATCCCTCTTTCATTATATTTGAAATAACAACCAATGATATCAGTATTGCGATTGCAATACTCCCTCCTTCTCCCTTGTCACCGCTATGGGATAAAATGCAATAATGCTCTTTCATAAACGAACATTTAATACGTTATCGTATTAAAATCATTTGCGTCGTTCTACCGACGATCTCATCACGTTTATTCGTGGTTTTGAAACGAACCGAGCTAAAGGCACCGTTTCTAGAGGCCGTATAATTTTACAAAGACCATGCCCTGATCTGTTCATTCCCCAAAATAAGATAAAGAACAGCTCTTTGCACAGAACATATCCTCCATCTAGATTTTCCATTGCGAAACCGATTTTGAAACGATCTCAGGCGACGCCCGATACGTTTGAGTCTTGTGACGACAAAGACAAATTTTAATATCAGACACGTTGTAAGGATTATCAAAATAATATTATTAAAATAGATTCAAAGAACATTCAGGGAACTCGATTGTATACTTCACGATGAATAAATGATATTTTATTTGAACTTGTATTTGGAATTGGAATTTTTATTTGTACTCTGCAATTTTTTATGGAAATTCTATATGAAATTGCATGAAGTTGTTCTAAGGAATAGAATCGTTAAAAAATAATATTAAGAAGAAATCGGGAAGCTTTGTTATATGTATATTATTCGGCCCATTTACAAACAATTGCACTTTTAATGAAATTATTATCCTTTTATCTTAAAGGAGAAAATCATTACAAAAGTAACATCAATACAAGATTGAAAAGTTTCATTGTATGGATATTAAAGGATGAATGAATTTCTTCATCCTCCAAAATCTTGTATTTTGAATTTCAATTTATACTGAAAATTGTATTGGAGTTATTCTAAATTTTGTTGCAAATATTACACTCAAAAGAGGATAAAACTCTAATTGTTCTGGTTAAAAAATTCTATTTCATTTAAGAAACTATTGTACTACAGATGTTACAAGAAGTAAAATTAAACTCGTGAGATTTTATAAAGAAATGCTATTTTTCCTTTTCGCTCTTTCAATTTTATGGCCTGAGGTGTGTCCCCTCTCGACAGATAACAAGATACGTTAAAGTTGCAAAGAAAAATGCAAAAAGAAAGTTGATGCAGTGCCGAGGAAATTCGTCGCTGCAGGCCATCCTGAAACCATTCATTGATCCACGACACCTACACTCATTTATTACACGTACACGAAATGCTTTAGCAAAAAGGAGAACAGTCCATTGTTGTAACATCGTAAAATGTTATCACGAATTCTTCGAGAAAAATAAAAATTTTAATTTCCGTATAAAAAGCTAATAAAAAGCGGACTCTTTATTTAAATAAATTTATAGATTTGTTTAATATCCTCTGGTTAATAAGTTTAACGTTTCGAGGACGAAGATAAGAAAAAGATATAAATTTTCGAAATTGCGAAAAATATTTCCAACGAACAAAACATTTCTATGCGGATGGATTCTGTGTTTTATCTCAGATTTTTCTTCCTTTGTTTCTATGTTTATTTATTTCTTCACTGTAAGCTCTGCTTAGCCTCCTTAGGGATGCTGACACGTATCTGGATTCTGGCTACGGCTGAGTATCAAAGTGATGTGTAAGTCAGCCCATTGCTTACTTGTCGGAACTTCAATTTATCGAAATCTTAAAGTTGAAATTTCGGATTAAAAGTTCTGAAGTTCAAAGTTTCGCGATATTTCAAACTTCGAATTTGGAATTTCAAGCTTACAGATAGAAATTTGCGATGCGAAAGTTCGACGAGCCGAACGTTGAAAATTGAAAAGATATTTTAACTTTGATATTTCAGCTTGGTATCTGGGCTTCTAATCTACGAGATCCTCGGCTTTTAAATTCCCCATTGTAAGTTTCGAATTATTTTATTATTAAGAAAAATAAACGTCATTTATGTTTATAAATTACGAAAACATTTCTAAGTGAGAAAAACATAATTTAAAGTTATAACTTACAATTATGCAACTATCGTATACTCTTCAAATTTTGCTTCCCAAAAAAATATACAAATAATTGTTCTTTCCTACTCTCAATAAATTCATCTCAAAATCGTCGGTATTTCGTTTCACGTTTATTCTGTGATACCCGTTTCAGACAAACAAAATTTTAATTTCTCTAACGAAATTGTGTAAATATCATAATTAACGTGACGAAGTTTTCTAATTATCGCTCGAGCTAGCAACGAGGTAAGGAGGAAGAAGATCACAAGAACCTGAGATATGGGTCAATAGTTCTCGTTAGAACGAAAAAATGTACGGAAAGGAAGTACAAGAGAATGGATGAACGAAGTCTTTGAAAATCCGCATTGTTTCTTTCTTGTTGTTTCGTTTAGGTAAGAAAGTTGGTGTTTTCCAGTAAAATATCAAATGACGAAGGAGAAATAAGTGAAAATAAATAAATTAGTCGATACAACATTTACTAAAATATTTGACATTTATTGAAGCGGATGACAAATTCTTACGCCGTGTGGTATAGATCGTTCTCAATTTGATCACTGTGTACATCGTTAAAAAAAAATGTTTAACTTTGAGAAAAATTTAAATAGATTCGTTCGATTGCGTTCGAATATTCCTCCGTTTGGTGTTTAAATAAAAACAAATTTGAAAAAATATTAAATAATGAAACTTTCTCTCAGGTTATTTACAATGATGGACTTAAGGAACAATCTCAATATTTCAACTAGTCCATTAACATAATAAATTGTTAGATTACAAGACATTTTCCTCGTTCCTGTATTTTCATTACGCAGGAAAACCTACGACAGAGATATTACTGGAAGTACAAGCACCTTATTTTCGTTTAGCTTTCAGGAAGGTATGTAGCAACCTCTATTAATCAATTCAAAGAAGGCAGAGTTATTTTTTCCTATTTTATCAGCCGTATTTTGCCGAGGCAAAGCAATTACGAAGAATCTTATATTTCGTTATTTGCTTCTATTTTATTATCTTATTACTCTTGGTTCCCTTATTCTAATGAACAAATGACATTTCATCAATTTAGGATGACTTAAATGGCGAAAGTAGAGCTCTTGTTATTCTTCGTTCCCTCGTTCCAATGGACAAATTATATTTCATCAATTTAGGAAGATATAAATAGCAAAGATAGACGTCTTGTTATTGGTTCCTTTATTCTACTGAAAAAAATTATTGTATATTTCACTATAATGTAGGATAATTTGGCTAATAAATAAATTAATTATCATGGTAAAAGAATAGACCTTTTATTATTCTTATCCTAATAAACAAATGATCTTTCCTATACGAATGATATAATATTTTTATGAAGAAATGATACTAGATAGGTTTCTTATTACATATATCCTAATGAACAAATCATTTCAACAAGTTAGCGAGATTTAAATAGCAAAAGTAAAGTTTTCATCATTGGTTTTCTTATCCCAATGAACAAATTATATTTAAATAGTAAATAAGTAAAAAATTAAACATTCTATTATTGTTGCTTCTTTTATTCTAATGAAGAAATAATATTTCACCAATTTGGGATAAATTAAATAGGGAAAGTATAAAGTTTCTTTAGTCAAAGATTGGCAAATCTAAGACGTTATCAAGACAACAATTACAACTTGAAATCTTGTTACGAGTACGCCCTTAAAGTTTCGATGGATTGCTTCCCCTTGAAAAAGCATCTTCCCTTTTCTTTTTCTCTTTACCTTCTTTTGCTTTATGGATGTATCCTCTGGCGATCGACTTTATCAAAGTGAGTTAAACACCAAGTAATATAGCTGCAGGCCAAGTAGCGAACTGTACTGATAATAAAATTCCTCTTGGAACGATGTATTTTTCTTTATCGTGAAACTTTCAAGCGGAGAAATCAATAACGAAGTATCGATAAAGATCATTGGAATTTATAGGGAGATTATTTGAGATATTCGCGAGAGTGAAGATTTTGTGAAGAAATTTGATGTTTTGAAATTCTGATGATATCTTAAACTATCAGCTTTAGAATGCAACATATTTTATTCGAAATCTCAAGTTTGAAACTTGAACATGCAAACATCAACTTGCAGATATTTAATTTACGGTCTCTGAAGTTTCAAAAATCAACCTTTTAACATTCACTTCTCAACTTCCAAAATTCACGTTGCAAGTTTCAAGTTGCAATGTGCAACTTTCACGAGTATCAAATTTCAACCTTTTAACATACGTCTATCGACTTCCAAGCTTCACGTTTCAAGTTTCAAATTTCGACATGGAACCTGCAACTCTGAAAAGACTTTCAAATTTCCACTTATCATTTCCAATTCTCCGATTTGAAGTTTCTCATTTTGAGTCCGGAAGCTGAAATTTTTATGCTTTCAAGCTTTAGGATTTAAATCTCAAGTTGCACCTTTCAAACTTCAAACGTGAAGTCTCAACCTTCAACTTTCAGAATTTTAACGTTAAAAAACGTTAATATTTCCGAATCTCAAATTTCAATTTTCAAATTTCGTGTCTTGGGCTTTTCACATATTCGATAACAAATTCTTTCAGCCTTAAAAATCAATAAAATGATTATTTTGAACATTTTTTTCGTCGATATTATCATCTTTGTTGTTTCTTCTTCTTTTTGTAAGAATACCGTACAAGAAATTATGTCAATGTATGAAAAACCAATAACGAACGATTAATTCACGCCGAATTCAGCCGTTAATTATTTCTGACACCGATAACGAAGTTGCTCGAAAGAAACCAATAACTTGTGGCGAGTCAAGCGAGGTTCACTTTAAACCGATAATTTAATTAATTTCATAATGTTGTCACGGTATTAATCGCTCACAACAAATATCTTTCTATATATTTGCAATATTTGCTAACTAGATTGTGTTTGAAAATTGCTGAAAATTATATATAATCGTTGAATGGTACAGTAATTACTTTGTTAAATTGATCAACAATAATTTTCTAAATTATGGACAAAATGTATAAATGGAAAATGTTAAACGAATTTAATTACGAATATCATTAATTAGCTGTATCAGTCTAATTGTTAACGATCAAAACATTTGGGCAATTACTATTGCGATGATAACGGGCAATATAACTTTTGCATTGTATCGAGTGATTATTCGTAAAGAACTGCAAAACTGATCATAACTATGATCGATCCATTAATATCTCTTGTAATCGTACAAAAATACCCAAATAATGTTCGCACGAGTATTTCAACAAAATATTCGTCTTAATATGAAACTTAAAAAATAAAGATTAAAGATCCATTAAACTTGACGAAGAATACGATAGAAAAAAGGAAAGAAAATGATCTTTGTCTTATTTAAAGAACCAACTATTCTCACGATTTCGTTGTATAATCTTGCAGAATATAAAAGAATAGGTAATTTTTATATGGTATCCACTTTAGTCTTCAAATTAAATAAAATTGTTCACAATTATTCTAACGATTTCGTTATACCACTCTACCAGAGAACGAAGAAGCAAACAATTTCTATGTGATATCGTAGATAAGTAAGGAATCTGACGTTAATCTCTAGGGGATGATTTCACCCTGAAGGACCAAAAAAAAAAAAAAAGAAAAAATAGCAGCAAGAAAGAAATCTTCCAATAACTCGATCGAAAGTTCTTCATAAATCTACGAAAGTTCAAACATATCGTAAATTTCCACGTCAATTAACCTATAAACTCCACCCTCGTAATTTATCAACCCCTTACCGCCACGCAGGCGGTAAAATGTATCGGCGTTTAGCCAAAAACCATTCTATCATTGAAACGATACAAGCCAGTTCCATTAACGATACGTATTCAGCTGGCGTAATAGAGCAACGCGTGACTCACGGTTCGAAAACGATAGGAGAAAATAGAAATACGCGATGGTACCCTGACCGACAAGCAAACGACAAAACGATTTTCAAACGTGCATACACGCGATTGAACGTACATACGTGAAATTGGCAATGTTTCGTCGGCGAGAGAACGTTGGTTACGTTAATATTCAGAACGTTGCGTCGTTCGAACCGTTGGTGAAATTATAATAGTCGTGATATTTCGTCGATCGAGCGGACTACTTCGAAACGAACGGGAATCGTCGTTTCCCTGGGGGTGGAATTGCTCTTTCACATCGACGATTCCGTTTCCTATGCGGCTACCACCGCCAGAGTGCCAGTTCTCATTATCGAGGGAAAAAAAGACGTTTTACGAGTGACTGGCGAAGGGCGGGGAACAGCAAGAGGCGACACTTTGACAAAGGAATCACTTCTAGATGCAGGCGAAACGGTACAACCAATTTAGACCGGATATCCGAGTACTCGGGCCACCCATTATTACACGAACTTCGGTTCAAGAACCGGATACGAACCTAAGTACCCGAGTATCCGAATTCGAATCCCGGTACTCGATTATTCGGATTTGATTTTTCCCTGGCGGTTACTCAAACACGTATGAACAGTACGTATGAAGCTTTCCTTATACGTTAAATTTATTAATATAGCTGAACCTTGTTAAGTGAATTCCTGGAAGAAAAATGTTTATCCGAACACTCGGATCTGAATTGAGCGAGCATCCGAGTACTGAAATTCGAGGGCCCATAGATCCGAGCAATAGCGAGGGCTCTGTGCCCAAACGATTATTTGTTAAAGTTATTTATTCATTTTGGAATTTATTATCTTTTGAAATTATAGTAAAGCATATTATACTGAAAGAGATAGGAAACTTTGTATTACGATGAATTTTGTAATTGTACTACATTGATATTTGTAACATTTGCTGTGAATATTAGGTCGTCCGAAAAGTTTCTTTCGTTTTATAAGGAAATAATGGATGCACATTTTCCGTTTTATATTATTTTATCGAATTACGTATGATCCATTTTGTTCTATCAAACTAAAGATCACAACGTTCGACAGATTAGGTTTCATGTTCGTATAAAGATGCGTTGTTGTAAAACACGTATCTGTAAAAGAAAGACACTTTCCGGACAACCTAGTAGATTTGTATTACATATGTTTGTAAAACAGAATGCACGGATTTTCACTCGCGATAATTTGCTCGTAGCGAGATCTGTTAATCAGCAATGTCGAGGCAATGGTTGTAAAATTGTTTAGATTTGACAATATTTATAAGAAATATATGTAATAACAAATGTATGTATGTTTGTAATTTACTTACAACGTGTTTGTTCGTAATAAATATTTCTGTATTTTATTTACAACATACACTTTTGCAATCTATTTGCGATATATTGTTTGAAAAACTATCGTTATATCATATTCCTTATTTCCTAACTATTTCATTGTATAAGGTTGATATAAATACATACTGGAAAAAGCATTATCTCTAATACATAGACAGTGATAACACAGGTATATTGTTAATCGTTAGAGGTTAAGATAAAGTAAAGAGATGAGTTTAGTCATTTCAAATATCCGGCTTGTCTGTACAACCAATTTAAAGGGACAAGGCATCGAGTAACATCAAGGGTATCGCCTGGAGTGTCGCTTCTTGTATATTCCCACTCTTTGCCACTGGGGTTTATTGCTTGTCTGTGGTAAGATTAAAGAATTCACGAGGAAAAAACAAGAAATTCAAAATAAGTAAATTAATAGAATCTGTAAGACCTTGGAAAGGCCTAACTGAATATCTATGCATCGATGCATAGAAATCGATCCTGTCTATGGAAACAGTGTCTAATGCGGTGGTTGGCCCAAGGGAAGCAAGAGCGTCACGCGATGAACGTGTCTCGTCTGTTTTGCCTGTGAACCGCTTCGAGAGTAACAGTATGTGCTGAGAATGAGTTAAACTTTCATTTAACATTTTCATATTTCATACCATAAATGGTATTTTCACCGCGAACGATGCAATTTAATATACTGCAGGGCTTCCGTTATCCGAATTAATAGGCAGACCAAGCTGTTAATGGAGTTTTCAAGTACCGGAACAATCATTTCCCTGATATTAAATTTCATTTTTCAAATACAAATTGAGATTAATGATTTCTTTAAATATTTACGGATCTCGTGTCTCCTTTACTGTTAAGTTACTTAATTGTTCCAACCTAAGTAACTGCATGGGTCAAATCAGAATTTGATGTTCCCATTTCTGTAAATCCGACGTTATTATCGTCTCTATCGCAATGAAACTGTTTCGTTACGTCAAGATAATTGAGCTTTTTCCTACTGTCGCCAGCGTCACAGGAATCTACGTGCTTCGGATAATTTTTAATATTATTCTTTTTGTGTTTTCGTGTCTGTAATTGTGTCTTTTACGGCGCTCGCACTTACACCGCTTTCGACTTTTTTAATTACGTCGTGTTTCGTTTCCATAGTTATAGAATACCATATTATATTTTAATTATATTTGTTACAATATTATAATATCAGAATATTATAATTTCGCTACTCGATCGAATCAAGCAAAGAATACATTTTATATGGAAAAGTCTTGGATGGAAAAAGGTATCCGTTAATGGGAAATACTATGTTCGGATAATAGAATTAGGGTATTCAAATAAGGGAAGCTTTACTGTACTGCGATATATTCTGTCGATAATATTTACTGAATTATTTAATACTCATCGAAACAGATAGCAAATACTACAGTTATGGATCATTCTCAATTTGACTACTTGGAAATAAACACAAATCATCCCCTCAAGGAGGAGAAATTGCTGTTTCATATCGACGATTCCGTTTCTTACACGGCTGCCACCACCAGTCCCAGTTCTCATTATCGAGGGAAAAAACGTTTTACGAGCCACTGGCTTATTGCTTTTCCCTTTATACCATAGGTAAAACCAAGGAATTCACGGGAAATCGATTTTTTGTTGCCTCTCCCGAGGATTCGATCTTTACAACGAAGTTCGAACAATTACAATTTCGATGGACAATTTGCCATGTTTCTTGTTGGAAAAATTCGATTTTTATGTTTTCTTAACAAGATTGTTGCTTTATAAGATTGTTAATTACCGTCGTGTTTCAATGAAATCGAATAGATAAAAAGAAGCAAAAGTATCGTATGTCGGATTTGAACACTATTTGGATAAGAGTACAAACGATTAATTCATAAAAATCACTATCTTCGGAATTGATAAGGAAGTAAATCGTCAAATTTTTTATTTTTATAGATTAGAAGCAATGTAGAGTAATTACAGAATTACATAATCTGAAGTTATTAGTTGCAAGAATGAACGAGAGTTGAATTATACAAACGTCACGAGGAAACTACGTGTATTTAATATTTCATTTCAGAGGAAACATTTCATACGCGGTAACTTAATAGTTAATTCTGGCGACGCGACGTTGGTCACCGGTGGCTTCTGCACCGCCATCAGATACTATTTCACCGTGCTTGCGTTAAACGTGTTAATGAACTAAGGAAGGTATATAATTTACGAGAAATTAGAAAAACTTTATATCATAACGTTCTTTAGCTTGCGCGTTTTCTATTGTCCGGAAAGTGTCATTCTTTCACAGACACGTCTTTTACAACGATGCATCTTTGTACAAACATGAAACCTAATCTATCAAACGTTGTGATCTTTATCTTGATAGAACAAAATTGATCATACGTAATTCGATAAAATAATATAAAACGAAAAATGTTGTGCATACATTATTTCCTTCTAAAACGAAAGAAACTTTTCGGACGACCTAATACATTTCTTCGTAGCACGTACATTTCGTACATTGTTGCGCATTTAAATTATCCATAAATACATGATCGCCCGCGATCTAATTACGCATTATTATACAATTTTGAAATACGTGAACTTATACTTCTAACTTCTTCGTGTTATCATAATTTACATTTTTTGATAAATAATTTCTTACGTAAAAAACAATGTACTTTAGCTGTTACAGAACAAAGGAGAGGTATTACTATTTTCTGTATATGTCGACCTAGTTTTTGGGGTGAAGGGGGGGGGGCAGTGCGCGAAGTCAGAATTTTCTTTCTTTCATGTTCCTATCTTTATTCAAAAAACAATCATAGAGCGTCCTACTTTCTGCAATCGTTCGATTTCCCTGCACTCGTTCTTTCACCACCTAAGATCACAAAAAAAAACACCGCTAACATTGTTTAATTATTCCCGACTGAAATGTCAGCGGTTCAGTTCAAAAAATTCAAACACCCAGTGATGAGTAAAAAATTCGAATATTAAATTATGAATACAAAAGTGTACAGAAACTGATGAATAATTTATATATACGCGACCTCGAAGGAGGGTTATTTCCTAAATTCCTTTGTTTAATATATTCATCAATTTCTGAGAACAATCTATAAATAATTTGATTGAATTTATTTTTTTACAGTGCGAGAAAATTTCATATTCTGGATTTAAAAATAGGGCACGTTTAATAAGGAAATACGATGAAATACGACTGACGAAAAGTGTGACTTTACAACAGAGACATTTTCCAAGAAGAGGAAGTGCTTCATTTGTTAATTGATTTATTTTATTGAACTATCGAGGAAAAAATGTTTTCCCTCGGCTTCCGCAATCAGAATATTTACAAAATCAATATTCTTCCACGCAGGAGTTATGCTGAAAATTTTTACATAAAAATACATCGAATCCAAACGAATTCCGAATAGTTTCAACAACTTAATTCCGTCGAATAGTTTGAAATAAACTTTTCTCGTCATTGCGCTGTTACTTCGCGATCGAAAATTTTCAAGGGATCTTAATGAATTAAGTGGAACGAGGAAAAGTTTACAAATGGATCGAGGGAAATGTTACATGAGTATAGCATAAAAACATTTTTAGCACTGACGGGCTAACAAAATTACGATATCTATATCCAACTATTTACAAAAGTTCATATTCTTACAATGAATAAAAATAAAGCAATTGCATTTCATATTTTGCTTATGAAATATGTAAAAATACTCAGAACAAGCAATCAGACAAAATTGTAGCAGATTGTTCAGCAAGATTTATACGTTTGAAATTGGCAGTATCATCGAGATTAATATTTTTTTAATCTTTTCAATCGCAGATTCTTTCGGCGTGATTGTTAGAGAATCGAACAAATTATATCAACGACAGATAAATATTAATTTTTCCATCATAAATTCTCTTAACCTTTGTGGAATAAAAAACGATAGAAAATTATACCAAATGATGTAAAAAAGATCTACGTTCTTCTAATCGACAAAACAGAAAAATGGCTTCTTCGTTTAACTTTCAACCTTTTTAACGCAATCAAATTGAAAACTACGAAATTATACCAAATGATACGAAAAGATTTGTATCTTCAGAATCGACAAGACAGAAAATTATCTTCTTTTCTTTAACCTCCAACGCGGATTTTGCTAAAGTTATCGAATGAAAAAATACAAGAGCATCGGGAATAATTCAAAGAGATTTTATACCCGCGATTCGCTACAGGATAAAAGTGAAATGCACCTTTCAACTTTTTTCAGATGCAGATTCCTTTGAGATAATCGGATTAGATGAATCGTCCTGTACACTTTTCCAAACGTAAACGAAACCGTACGACCATGTTATCGACAAAACGAGCGCCAAGGATTAAAGCGAGTTCGATTGCGCTCGTTTTTTTTCAATTACGAATTGGCGACGGGTAAGCAGCTTGGAAATTCGTCGCGATTTTGCCTGGCAGGGGTAATTGAATCCGAAGCTATCTGTTGGAAAAGCAACTTTCCGTCGAGTTTGCTCGATTTTCTATCGCCTAAAGGTACCTTATCAACCAAAGTACGGAGCTCCGTTTCATTTCCATCTTTCTCTTTCCCTTTTCCCAAGCAAACTTCCATCGGTCGATTCCTCTTTTCTCGCTGTGTCCTTCGTGTATCACGAATCATAATTGAAGGTGATTCTGAAGCGAGAATTGCTGATACGGCTTCAACGAAAGGAACTTTATACTCTTCTGTGTCGTAAGTTCTGCTCAAGACGACTTAGCACGAAAGAAAGAAGGGTTTCGTCTATAGGAATTCGAACAACTGAACCGTCGAAAATGCGATCGAAAGTGTAAAGTAGAACTGAAGCGTCTTAGAAAACGCTCCGACACCTTGTTCTGTCTTGAGCGTTTTAATATTTGAGAAAATAAACGAGCTGGGTAAATACTTTTCTTCCTTCAATTTAGTCTTTAAATGCATAGAGTTGTTCTTTGACAAGACTCGTACACTAACGTTGTCACTCAAAAATACTTAATACAATATAATATTGGATACTTATTTGTTTCAGATAGGATGCAATTTAATAAAATTATGAATGAAAGCATCTGTGTCAGGATTTTACTTCTTTGTGATTGACATATGCTTGATAAAACATTAGTTTGTATGGAAAAGTTCATTTTTTAAAACACGGTATGATTCAATTTTGAAAATTGACGTTGGTAATTGTCGAACCTTACGCGACTGTCCTGTGACGTGGAAAACATGAAAAATCTCCAGGTTGTATGATTTTTGAAGCATTGCAATTTAGACAAATCTGAACTCTTCTTCTCAAAGAAAAATCTCTTTCCTATTTCTTTTTCTAATTACGTGTAAGAAAAAGGCTACAGAAAAGATGATGAATTTTTTTGAATTACTTTTCTACGGGTTGGTAGCATGTAAATCGTAATTTATAAAATTGTAAAAATTATTTGTACATAGAATTGTTCGAGTCACAACTTGTAACTCGTTTGTAACTTACTGTACAATAAAACAATAAATACAACCAGATATCTCTACTTTTCCCTAATAAATAGAAAAATACGTAAATATCTTCAAATGTGTTATTTCTAACATTTCTAAACAACTTGAAATTAAATTATACGCTTTCTTCGCTAATTGTTGCTTCGATTAATTGAACCATTCGGTTCGTTGAGAACGAATTCTTCGTCGTATTTAATATTTAAAATTCCAATGGAGGGCCAATTACACTGCAAACAAAGCTACGACGTAATAAGACGTGTAATGAGACGATCGTAATTAGTGACCATCTTCCTCGTGTTCGTAGAGCAAAAACGCGAGTCGTGCGCGTTACCAGAGCAGAAAATCACGTGTTACTCCGACAGCCTTCCTATTTGCACTCTATTAAACCGAATTCTAGTTTTCGGTTTAATTTCATGAGAAAAACGAACCATAGCCAGCTGGAAGAATAGTCTGAAGAACTGGCTTTATTGATCCTCGACCAATTACTTCCGGTTTAAGTACCACTCACGTCTCCGGCAAATTACTCTTATCCCAGTTATCGGAGAATTTGTACAATTTTCTTTGACATACATTTCACGTTCGTCGGACAGTATTATAAAATAAAATACGACGGTCCTATTGTGTATAATTGGATTAACATTGTCAATAGAACTAAAAAAATATTTTACTTGCGGATTATTATTTGTCAATGATCCTTCGCTGAAATAAAATAGTACTATAAAATAAAATATCAAGATCCTCTCGTTTATGATTGGATTAATATTATTAAAATTTAGAAATTAAAAAATTACAGATTACTCCGTATCGATGATCCTTCGTTTAAATAAATAAATAACACTAATCATTTTTGTAAAGCAAGCAAAACTAGCAACGTGAAATTGAATTACTAATAATTAAACAAGAGCAATTGCACAAGTTTATCACAAAGTCTAACAATTTTAAGAATTGTAAGCCAGGTGATTGTTTCATTCGATGTAAAATTGTAGAATCGTGAAGATTGTTTGCACGATAATAATTTATAGGCTCGGCTTATTAATAATCTGTCAATTCACCAAAAAAATTGGGAAGATAATTTGATCGAAGAAAAATAAAATGTATATTTTGTGGAATAATTCCTCTTACAATTTGACATCGATATTCGTTTAATCTTTGTTGTTATTAAACAATTTCGTTAGTAGCTTTTTAATTTGATGAAATTAAAGATAGAAATATTTAACGTGACAAAGCAACCTCTTCCCCTAAATATACAAGCTATTTATAACCTTTACAAATAATTGAACTTCGAATATTTAAAAAAGGAATTGGAATGCTTCTTCTATTGGTACAAAACAATTATTTCACTTAACAGAGGAAACCAGTACGACATTGATAAATTGTCTCGTAATATCTCTCACAGGAAAACTCTTACATCCCTAAACTTACGAATTCGAAATCCCGAAACTTGTAAATTCCTAGATATGCGACTATAGTTCAATAGATATACCTTGATCCCATAAAGAAGACTAATTTCGAACAATAGATAAGAACCCTGAAGAAACCAGACCCTGTAACAATCGAAAGCTCATAATCGACAGATGTCTCCAGAAAATCCAGCCAGAACTTCCCCAGAAGCCCTTTCATCTCGCCAAGAAAAATCACGCGGTTCTTTAGAGTTCAGCTTCATCGAACTTCATCAATCAGCGGGAATACCGGAGAAAGTTCGGCGAATTCCCTGGAGGGCGGTCATCACGAGACCATTTCCATCGAAATGGCTGGAACACCTCGACGATAACTTCATTTCCATTCCAATCGTCTTATCGGTCTCACCGTGAAACGACTCGAGCGAGAAGAAACGAGCGGAGAAAAAAAGGAAAAGAAAAAGAAAAGAGCTAACTTACGGAAGAAAATCAGAAGCGCGAAAGATATATTCAAACGAGGGCAATTACACGGCCGATCGATCGGAAGGGTTTTTATCGCGACGCAAGGCATCTTTCGCGTGGCCTTCATCGTTCGAGGGAGAGACACAAAGGAGCACAAGGAAGAAGACGTCGACCTTCTCCAAGTCGAGAGCTGAGCTTTCGACGACGAAACTCGAGCCAGACACAGGCATTACACGCAGCCGGTGTTTGCCAAACCGGTGTTCGCGTGGATGATACCATTGACGACGAGGATATCGTTAACCCCTGCGAGCTTGAAAGTGGGATGGAATCTTTCACGAGGACCTGCTGTCAGTAAGTACAGTGAGAAAGCTCGATAACTCGATATCATATTTTTAATACTTATTATATGCTTCAGGTGGCTATTCATACGGTAGGTATACTAATTTTTGACTAAACATATACTCGCAGTACACATCTTGTAACTTCTATATGCGTGCTCAGTTTGGTTTTTAATTTGACCAATATAATCATGGCAGTCGTGTTTCGTTACAGTGCTCGTGAAATTTCAATGTGTTTCGTACAACACGCACGCATATGAACGCCAAAGTTTTCTATGATAAGTATCCAAATATTTTTGCCAGCCGATGTAGTACACGTCGAAAGGTCTGAATAAAAATGGATCCAAATATCATTAGTCTGAGAGTTATAAGAGTCTTCAAACACGACGAGTACTTTCTCGTTGATTTTCTCATTGGAATGGGCTGTTTTGTGAAATATTTCACGTTTGGATCCGGTTGTTTCACTTGGAAAATTTTTTTATTGCATCGGATTCAAGTTTTCTGGTTCGTGGATCGTTACTTTTGATTGCTATCATTGAGTAACTCTCAGTATTAGTGAATGGCAGGGAAACTGAAGTAGGAACTATGTTCTGTACGGGATAACTGTAACAGAGGAGATGTATTCTTTTGTATTTTCGAGGAAGTCGATGAAACCCGGGAAATACGTTTCGTGTGGAGAGATAATAAATAATAGCGGTAATGTAGATTATTGCTGTATTTTCGAGAACACGACAAGATTGTGAGTGAAAATTAGATTGCACATAACGATTTAATGAATGATAATAAAATAATAGTAACGAAGAGACTGTTTTTCATTGAATAAGAAAGATAGGAATAAAAATAAGATACTGCTAATACTGTAAGAATATTGCGATAATAATAAACTTACCTGTATAGATTTTAACTTCAAGGTATGCTAAACATTATATAATAAACGAACACGAATAAAACGTAAAAATAGATGCAGAGAAACACAAGGAGAGCAAGGGAAGGAAGGAAAAATTACAAGCAGTTTATATCTGCTGTTTACTTACGCAACAGTAAGAACTTTCGCTGTTTTATTAAACCGAGTACACTTACAACGACAAATTTCCCTCATTAGCAAGTATGAAACGGCAACAACCAGCCAGTGAATAAATAAAACTTCCTTCGCGAAAGAAATGACACCACTAATCAAGGAAATTGGAAGAAAAATAACTCGATTCTATTCAGCCTCTGTTACCTTATACTATCGATGATACATCGATATCGATACTTTCTCGTTACTTAAAATTATCTATCAATTTTCTCAATGTACAACGCAATCAATTCCATTAGAAATAAATTTCAGACATAAAATTGATGAAAAATTTAATTAATCGTATACTGGATAAAATTTAACAGATTGCATAATGTGATTATATTTTTCTTAATTCTTGATTACTATTTATGTAATAGTATTTCTAAAACGCTACAGATCACAAGTTATTATACAAAACAATACAAAACAAATGATAGTAATAAGATACTCTATTGTATAACAAAGACAAGTTGATAATAAAACAAATGAAATTTTACAAATTACACGCTATATCTGACTATCCAATTTCGTGAAAATTTATAAATATCTTATTAGTGAGCAAACTACTATGCAAGATAACAAACTGATAAATCCTACTATCATAATTCAAAGAAGTCTTTATTTATAGCTACATCGCATTATCTTTGCCCATAAATTAAATGTCAAATTATTGAATATTCTATTTGTCATGGTAAAGCAATTTTAATCGTTTTAATTGATTCACGCCATAATTGGTAGAAGGTCGGGATGTCGTTTGCGAGATAAAAAAAAAACAGCGCCGGTAGGAAGAGGAGAAAATAGAAAGCTCTTGCGAAACTGACTCCCCAGGAAGATAGATCTGTTCGAGGGAGATACGAAGGTAAAAAGCGTAGCAAAATAACGTGCAGCCGCTCTGGACGAATGTCTTCCATCATTTCGGAATGTACATTATCGTACTTCTCGCGTCTACTCGCAGTAGTATCTCTCGCTTTTTTCAAATTACAATGATTCCTTTATTTTCTTCTACCTACGTTTACATTCAATTTATCGTTATTAGGAAAAATATTCATAGTTTCGCATTATTAGCGAAACCTACTTTAACGACCGACATTGTTCTTCATGCTAATATGATTTATGGCATACTTTATGTTAAGCGTGATCATCCTTCTCAATTTGGTTTCTTTTAGAGGAGAAAGATCGCGGAAATTTATGGAGGTTCTAACGCGATCGATGGTCATAACGATCGTTTCAGATCTTTTTTACAATGGAATTCTAAACAATAGACAGATACAAAAGAATGTACATTATAATTATTGATCTCGTTAGATAATTTTTCTGCATCAAAATAAGAAGAAACTGGAAATCGATTACAGTTATGGTTCCTCTTGAACAATCAAGGCTTTTATCCATAGTGAGCTGAATCGTGCTTCATGGAAACATTTGTCGTTCGGTTACCAGGTACGCGAGAACAACGTGATTATATCGATACATGATAAACATACTCGAAAGCAGTTTAATCGTAATGCTATTAAGAGATTATCAGATATCTGCCAATGCTAATCAAAGCACGTCTGTTTCAGTCGCTATACAGCCCACTAGTGTCCTGAGAATACAAAGATATCATCATAGAAGATAACGTGTGTATACAAAATTCCTTTTATCCTTTATACATTTTCAAAATTAGCAAATTAGTCGGCTTTATACGTATATTATATTTAATGACGTGAACGAATATTAAATTACCGAATGTTTGGTAAAAATACTGGAAAATATTTCACGAACGACTTGAATGGTTTCCGTGGAAAAATATCGCAGAAGAAAAATATTTCCCCACAGTTATTTCTCTCGAATTTCTTCGAAACGAATATTTTCTCGCAGAATGGCATACATTATACTTTTTTGCTGCACTTTTCAGTGATTGCAGGTGCATATTCAAAATCGTATATTTTATTACAGATTATGCAGATTTAACTCTGTTTTATACGTATACGTGTGACCTACTCAAGAACCATATTAACGAACTCCATAAATTGAAATGTAAACAAGAAACTATAATTTCACGGATATTATTTTTTAAGAATTTCCTTCCAACGTACGATTATTCGTGTCATATTCTTGCGATAAATAAATTTATAGAAAACACGTACCTTTGCCGAGTTGGAAGAAGAGTTGGAAGAAATTTACAGAAACTTGCTGGAGTTTCTCATTTTCTTCTAAGAAGTTCATATGCGTAGTTATACACAATTGTATTTTAATTTGAAATTAATATGCTTCCAAAAGATTTCTATCTAGATTTCTAAAAGATATCTATTCTCTGAGAAAACTTGTATCAATCGAAGTCTTAAACAATGCAAAATATATCTCAATTAAGAGATGCTATTATAGTATATCTTTTCCGCAAACAAAAATATCGATCCCATAAAATTATCAACATAAGGGAAAGAAATAATTTTGTCTTTTTTTTTTTTTTTCTAAAAACAACCCGAATGACGTAATCAACTGGAACACCCCACTTACGTGCACCGGTGTACCGCTTCCGGTAAACGAGAATCGATGTAACGAGCCGCCCGCAATCTCGATGTAATTTACATTAATTCATCGATATCGTAACAAATGAATCCTGTCGCGCGTAGAAAGAAATATCGATCCATCGTAATTTGGTTGTAATAACGCTTGTTGCCGTCCATACGGCAGGGATTTCCACGTCATTAGGCCTTCGCGTCACTTTTCCAGCGTTAAAATTACTCATATTCTCAATTCCTTTAAGAACTTTTGATCATTCTCTCTTGGTATAGGGATGAAATAGACGATGGACGAATACGTAAAATAAATACTTAATTAGGAAGTACTCTTCTATGCTCTTAGGTACAAAGTTCTCCTAATTTGCTGCATAACGAGCCACCGTGAGCTTTGATCATAGAATTTTAATAGTAAATGGTATTTTTTTCAGAGGATATAAATCTTATGTAGAACACGATGATAAATCCTGTGCAATAGAGTAAATATCCTATTTTAACTTTCATTTTTTTTTTTTTTTTTTTTTTTTAGTTAATTGTAGAGTTTTTAAATCGTAAACAGCGTGAGTTGAAAAGTAAAATTATTTCACTTTTTGAAGGATGTAAATTTCATATTAAATATAGACAATAAACTTCATAAACTAGAATGATTAACTTTGGTTTTTATTTCATTTTGTCAATTCCGGAGATTAAGAAGGAGAAAAATTTATTTAGTTTTTTAAAACATGTAAATCCTAAAAACCAAGATCAATTTACAATTTTTATTTGAGTGGAAAATCTCTGTCTCTAACGCATCGCATTTATTATTCCAATCCTTTAACTGCAACCAACTTTCTTTATCCCTCGTAATCTCGCTCGAGATAATTCGATTCGAACGCTAGCAATGACTATTTCTCCGATATTGGCTACTTATTCGATGTCAGTTTTTAAACGAAAGTGTTTCTATGCGAAACCACTAAATAGTCATTGCAAAGGAAAAGAAAATTCTGAATATACATTTACACCAGCTAACGCGAAAATTTTATGTAAATATTTTAAAAAATATAAAAATTTGTCAGACTGTCTCATCTCTGTTTCACACTAACTACGAGGTTTCATTTTTCAATTTTCAACTTTTTCCCGCTTCATAAAAGTCACCTTTGAGCAAGACACTTTATATAGACTGTCGTTTTAGTACGATCAATGTACCATTATCCCTAACATCGAGATTGTTCTTTCTGAATGATCTTTTTTATTGACTACGCAACATTAGTCCCGTGATTAATCATCTTCGCAGTATCGGTTAATTCGATCAACGCACTATTATCTCGTGTAAAATAGAAGCGCATACAATGCACATAACGCAGAAGAAATACAACATATCCAAAGTGGAATGGTCGTTATAATTTCAAATAGATAAAACAAGTCTCATTAATTTCGTCCGTAAAAATATCAGTTTGCATAAAAATCTACGCTCTGTTACGAAAAATCAATATCAATTTCACCAAAATATACGTTCTTAATCGTCCAAGAAAGAAGAACATTAAAACCTACAATTTCAAATTTGGTAGTGTTCTAATTTAAAATCCTGTCTTTCCATCATACCAGATACGTAACAGGCATCCAATAAAATTTCCACGGTTGCCTATTAATAAAACAGTTATACGGAAGAAGAGTTTAAACAACGCAAAGCACAAGTATTTAAAACGGACCACTTTAATAGTAGACAACCGGTTATCCTTAGCGTGTACGTGAATTCAAGAAATTTAGAAGCGTGCGCAAGGTATTAATAATAAGACCTTCTATATGCAAGGTCTATGTGGAAGATATGTCGTTTTCTCCATTACAGCTCGTTTCACCTAACCGGTTGCGAGTTACTCGTGAGCTTTAATGATCGACTAAATCTTCCGGCGTGATAGTGCGAGGATTAACTGATACCATGACCGCGATAAACCCTTTCGTTGATACACGATTGGGGTTAGAGTGATAGTAATAGCAGAGGGATTGAAGTAGAAGCAGGAAGAGCGATAGTAGTAGTGAGTGCAACGGTGCTGGAAATATCGATAACAGGAATATGGTGATAATAGCAGCAGAAACGAGGACCAAAGTGCAGATCAAACGTATTGGTCGGTCAAGGCCATTTCTCCTCCATTGCATTTCCAATCTCATGAATTCTATGTATATCTTGAAATCTGTGGTAACTTTGTATGCACAGGGTGATTCATTGTAATCTTTCGATGGAATTACGTGTGAAAGTATTTGTTGTTCGAAGGAAAGTTTCAAGCAAGATTTTATGGTGGCCGCAAAATTATTTCTGCATCGTATCTTTAAGAGTAGAAGGGAAGAGCCATTTATATTTGGGTAAAGCATGTACACTATCATCTGGTATAATAACATACTTATTTCTTAATACGTTAAAACGATTATCTTAAAATGATAGTAAGATAATTCTTAGCTGTCTTCGCGTAGAATGTCGAAACTTTCTAATGAAATTTTGAAGCATTTAATTTGGTAAAAATTGTCTTTTTGTAAAGTGCACAAAGACTTTCACAGGTGATTAATTTCCATTATCAATCAGTCGTGATTAAAAGAAGGTTGATTTCAACGTTTGTGTTTATTTATGAAGAAGAACAGAGGATTAAAAAGGAAGCAATTTTCGAGAATTACTTATTTCAGGTTTGCCATAAATTATACTATTCTCTGTACATCACTTCTACCATAAATTTTAGCTTATTCGCATAATGTCTATAGTGAAATTACAAACAAAGTTAAACTCTGTATACCACGAATAGTTAGTTAAAACTACTAACGGTCTGCCAACATGAAAACAAACTAGCCTGCAACCTGATTGCTCACCATTTACCAATTTTCCTATAAAGCGATTATAGATATCTCGGTTATTGCGTTAAAAAGTTTCGTTCGTAATATGAATTCGGAGTTCGTTCATAAAACTTTCGCTTATAACAACTGTATTACACGCATTCAAATAAAACGTTTCCTCTCATAAAAATTCCTATGCATTAACTTTTGAGCATAGCTTGGCTGCTAGAAAAAAAAAAAAGAAAAAAGGAAAGAAAAATCCAACATCTTCAGTATCGTGCCTGTTCATACAATAACGTACGTACATTAATTCATAAAACAAATATAGTCCATAAAAAACATAAAATAACAGCATTTTTAAACATTTTATACACTGCTATGTAGTAAAATGACATTATCTATCTAGGAAAGTTAAATTCCATTTAAGAGATTCCTATCTACGTAACTACTAACTCGCTTTAAAAGCCCTGATTCTTCACTATCTTCTACTAAATACGTATATCATATTTTCCTTCGCGTTATTTCACTCGTGAGAAGATTCTCAACCCAACAACGAATCGTCGTTGTAATAAACGTAATTAAAAAATAGGTGAATATGTTAAAAAGTAAAGTAGCAGTAAGTTGATATAATTGAAGTTGCGATGGAAAGAGGCTGATGGAAAGAGTTGCAAGGTGAAGCGCGATATGACAAATACCAAATATAATAATAGTACAAATACATAAGAATAGTAGACAAAGCGGAATATCTAAAAAAGGAAGGAATAGCAGGCAGTCAGAGGCTAATGTCCGAAAGTGTGAAGAAGAGAAATCGTTGCTGGTTTGGAAGAGGAAAAAAGAAAATGTATTTTATGTAGTTTAGAGGTAAGCGTCTTAAAACATTCATTAAATAACTGCTACAGGTTACATTTTAAAAGAAAAAGATATGGTAAAAGGTGGGATAAGTGAAGCGGCGGTAAGCTGGTGAAGAGTTTCAGAGAAAAAAGCGCAAGGATATAGCTACCGAACTAATTGTAAGTCAAGGGTACTAGATATGTGATAGTATTACGTTAAGTATAGCGTAATAGGTATGCGAGATACTATCAAAAAGAAACTGAACTGATTTTATAAATATTTATTAATTTATTTATTGAATATTTTATAAATATCATTTTATAAATATCATCCAATCTAAATTTGACTTTCGCACCATTGGAAATTATTTTCCCAATCTGCGACAAGCGTCTGTTCTTCGGAGAGGAGCGCTTGCCAGACAAATTAGAGCACAGAGTTTCAATTTCGTTCGTGGAAATGGAAAGAACTCGTAGGGGGCGAAATCTAGTGAGTACGAGTAACTAGTTTTTAGATTTAACCCTTTGTGACTTCTATCTATTTCCAAAAACGAAATTGAAACTCAAGGGACGGCGTCTCGACAGTGTGAAAAAGATACAAGTTGAATCGCAGCAGGCGTTTAATACGGTTGAAATAAGTGATTTTCCATAATCATTTGGAGCATGACAGAATCGATCCGATCAGCCATATCGCTACAGCAAGAGATTATTTTGAGGGGTACAGAAGTAAAATTTAGGTTGATTTTTTAATAAAATTTTTATAAATTCAGTCCAATTTCTATTTGATTGCACCTTGTAGTTATAATAAACATTACGTAAATATATGTTCAATTGTTACTTTTAAATATAAGAGAGAATATGTGTTATGCTTTAAGAGCTGTACGACAAACAACGAGAAATATATCAGCCCAGTTCTCTTCCAAGCTGTAAAGTTGAAAAATACGTAAATATATACACAGTGTTTCATAACATGCGGGGTCCACTTTCAGAGTTATGGTCACTTTCGTATTTTAATAATCCACACCTGTCTACCTTCACAGAGGCTACCCATCGGTCTTTATTACTCGATGTACACCTGGAATTTTTGAAAGATTGCGAAATTCTCTGACGCGACGACTGCAAGCTTGCATATATATAGTAATGGAATATAACCGCGGCAAAGGTGTAAAGCATTTTTCAGATGCCGATGTCGCGATGCAAATGAAAAAAAAAAAAAAAAAAAAAAAAACGGAAAACAGTCTCCGATATGCGTGTAAGAAGAACAGACTTGTGTTCAAATATTCTTTTTTGTTATTATATTATTTCGAAATGTTCGCTGCTCGTTTCTTTCTCACAAAATCTGGCTCATTCCTACGTGCAATCCGATGGTATCATTTCGACCACCTTCTACGAAACTCAGCCATCGCGGATTATTGCAACACAAAAATAGCTATAACTTTGAACCACAACGTCAAATGGAACGTATATTCGTACGAATTTTTCTCATTGCTTTTGTGTTCTCTGTCCACTCCTGAAATAGGTTTCACGAGTTATGAAACAGCCTGTATGTACTATAGGCTGCTATAAAGTGTAAACGAGATAAATAAAAGTAAAATGAGAAAAGAACGAAAGGAAGAGACTTACCACCATGTCAGAGCCACTCTTGGAGGCGTCGCTGACGGCGGAGGGGCTCCTTTCGACAACGAGGCCTCCAGGTACCGGGGTTGAGGTCGGCGGTGTCGATGTCGGCGTTGCCGCCGAGGCGGTGCTCGCCGGCTGGCTGGACTTGGGGGTCGGCGCTGGTGTAACGACGGACGACGTGGACACCGATTGATCCTTGTCGGAGCTGACCTGGTTCGTTGTCCCGCTGACAACGCCGCCGATGATGGACACACCTGCTCCCGCGGCCGCTGTCGAACTCGAGGCTCCGGACAACTCATCCGTTGGCAAAGAGCTCCCAACGTCTTTTTCATACAACCAAGAGAAACGATTCATTGCTTCGAAATTTGTTTTTCGAAAGCAGATTTAATTTTAACAACTTCTTCTTTTTCCTTAATACAATAGAAAAATCAAATTTTGGAAGGTTTCGCAGTTGAGAAAACGAAGCAAACGAGCGGCGACAGTAATTTTTGAAGAATGATTATCGTTATGGAATATCAGATATTATTTGTCTCTCACTTTTTCTTTTTTATTTTCGTTTATAGCATAAGTAAGTGGTATAGGTTTAATTTGAGACAAATAGAATAGTCTTGGATATAGTCTACTGTATGTTTTATATTTCTGTAAAGTAATTAATATAGTTGTTAAAAATAGCAATATAAATCTTGGGAAATGAAGAATAGAATGTACGAAAGAAATTATTATTGTGTATAGTGAAAATGCAATGCAATGTAATTTGAAAGAAATTGCTGAATTTAATTTTCTTTTTTAGTTAAGGTAGGATATTTCGCAGTAAAAAAATGTGGAGTTTCTGTCGACAAGACGATAAGATGTATTCGTAGCATAAGACTTTGTAATATAAAGGTTGGGAGAATCCTTAGGCAACAGGTAATAGGTGTTACGTAGGATGATGTGAGAAAAAGTGAGAAAGTTTGAAGAGTTTTGTAATTTTTTCCCGCAAGCTAACTTTTCCAGCGAAAAATTACCCGAGAGATTGTTATAAGTGATAAGAAAGGAGATATAACTTCGATCTGAAGCTTTTCCACGAAGAAAAGAGAATAAACGAACTAGGAAATTTTCTTTGCAACGATTTCACAACTTCTCAGCCTGAAAACTTTAAATAACTAATTAAGAGAAAAATCGTAACGTACGTCAACCTTCGTACGTCAAAAGAATAACAGAAATTGAAATTAGAATCGCCATCGAAACTATCTCTCGCACAGTACAAATATTCGAAGAAACTTCTTCAATTTCTGCTAGAAAATGAAATTTTTATTCGTTTTTTTTTTTATTCCTAAATTAATCTATCTATATGCAAAGGGAACTTTAATTGTCAATTTCATTGTGGAATAATTAATTAAAAAATAAATTAAAGCCAGAGAATACCAAAGAAGAATTTATTTTAATCTATTAACCGGGAAACAAGATTTAACTTATAAATTCTAATTCTAAGATTCTAATTATAAGAAAGCCCCATCTCTTTACGTGCCGTTTCAATTTTATTTATACAAATAAGTTGTACCATATCTTTATCAAAGCTTATTGATAAATCTTTCATGGAAACTTAAAAAAGAATTCTACGATTCTAGAAATTTGTTCACAGATTAAAGGTAACATTTTTTTTAAATAAAAAATAATGATACAGATTAATTATATCTTAATATTAATAAAGTATACTAAAACTGGGAAAGATCTTGATTTAGAGTTTTTATTAAAATAAGCAAAATAAAGGAAGCTTGAACAAAAGAAGATGAGAAGAAAGATATCCAAAGAAATAAGATTAAAGAATCTTAACCAGAAACGAGTTGGGCCAAATCGAAGCACGATCAGGAAACAAACGAACGTTCGTTTCTTCCTGATACTCCTTTTAAACTTCGGTTCAGGCTTTATTTTTATCGAGAATCAGTTAACAATAACGGAAATTGGCTTTTTCTCCAACTTTCATTTATTCCCCTAGTCTGATTGTAAGACGCGAAACTAGAATGCTGCAAGAAGTTTTAAAAGCTACAAGAACAAAGGACAAAGTTGTCGAGAAGTTGGCCATGTTTCTTCGTAAAATTCTGTATGCTCGAACGAATGAAAATTTCAAACAGCGCCGGATAAACTAAAACTGGAAAGCAAGGCAAACAAATGGCATAAAACAGCCTAATTAATTAAACGCACACTGACAACCTGCGCAACTAGAAATTACGAGATTCTCTTTGCTATCAGACATTCTACAAAATTAATCGATCAGTTTCGTCGGTTTATTTCCCCTTTGATTTTGTGTATCTCTGCAGCAATTTATTTGATTACCACTAAATACATCTGCAAAGTTTATTGACGTTAATTTTCAATTTCGTTTTAAGTCTTTCTTCGGTTATTTAAAATATTCATAATTAATACCTCTACAAAGATTATAAATAAATATCTTGCCACTTGGAAAACGTAGCTTGGGTAATTGGAAAAAGTAACTCGGTAGAAAGAAAAATACAAATGTATATAAAATTACCGATACTCCATTCCGGATATTTTATACGTCTTTGCATACTACATTCTGTTCTATAGGGCATATCGATATTCCATTTTAGATATTTTATATATTTTTATATGCTATATACATTGTGCGCATTTTTATCTTCAAATTTATCCTACATGCATAAAAATTCACAGTTTAGTGATCACTATCGATAAACCTTTGGTTTAGCTTAGATATACAAAATTTCGGACGATGGGATTTTTAACCTTGCTGTATTTTTTGTGTCACTTTCAACTTCAACAAATTGTTATCAGCAATTTTTTTATGTTCGAAGAAAATAGGACAGAATCGTTACCAACAAACTTAGTTTTTCACATAATTCACGTTCATGCTAATGTTTTTCTTAAAACAGTGAAATTCCTTCTTCCTACCAAAAGTGAAATTAACACGTAAAAATTGTGTACAACATTTGCATGGCTCGGTCTTAAAATCACATATTTCACGATAAAATCGTTAGAAGAGAGAAAACTGTTCAAAACATAGAATACGTTTAATTGTATCAAAAATGGAAACTTTAATTGCAAATCCTCTGATGGAATTTGGCCCACTTTCTGTTCTGTTCCATTTTGTTGTTTACCCGAATTTTGCAATCTGGCTGCCTGCGCATCACAGTTAATCTAGTTTAGTGCCCGGTGCATATGACATTTCTGCATCACGGAGTTATTCGAAACTTCTACAAACTCCGTAGTACATACTGGCTTGATACTTTGGTCACCGAGTATCATATTCGAAATTAAGCGGCTAATTCAATTACCAGACCGTTGTTTGCGTCATTTGCCCAACAATTTCACAGTCAGTCAATAAAACAACGAAGCGAACAACAGATGCTTCTCGGTTCCACACCACGAGACATTTCTAACGATTGTTGTACGAATGTTTTCAGACGTGCGTATAATTAGTGGGTGAAATCTCTTAATTAGCAGAAAATTAATATTTGAGGTAAGAGACGGTAGATGTTAAAACGCATTACCGTGAATATTTTCTTGAATTCAAAGTTTAATTCAAAGCTTCTATGTAAATTCAAATTGTTTGATTTCCCGAAAAATTAAAATACGCACGACGTAAATATTGTTTTTCAACGTATCTACAATTCCAGATAGAAAATTATTATCTTCTACTTGAAAGAAAAAAAAAAGAAGAAATTTGCATGACAACATTTTATTTCTGGATTTCAATGTTTTACTGATGGTGGAAAAATTATTTGTCTGTGAAAATTACAAAATCATACGATCAAATTTTACGTAGTTTTAATCACAATGCTTCGTACAAAAACTTTTTATGAAAATTATAAATCTGCATGATAAAATCTTATTATATACTTTAAAGAAAAAACTTAAAAATTCTTTCTTTCAAGAATGGAAATTAGTTGATAAAACTCGATAGCAATTTTTCCTCAGATGAAACTTGCACTGTTCCGGGGAAAAGTGGGCCAGACATACCGTAGATTTAACGATGAAAAAATTGGATTGAGGGATGAGACTGACGCACCGTACGGAATAAAAAATCGAACTCAAATTACCTTGGGTGCTTCTTGCTACGACCAACTCAACCAGACCACGTGCCTTCTGAAGAATCGAGATTGCCTGTTCATGAGAGATGTTCGAGTCTAGTGGTTGTCCATCTATCGCCAATATCTGATCTCCCTCTACCAGTCGGCCATCACTGGAACAGAGCAGTTCAAGGTTTAATGAGAGAAATCGTCTGAATTGCTCGATCAATTTCAAGCTGTCAAAAAATGCTCCCATATTATACTTTTATATTAAAAGCACGAGCTTTGTCATTTCTTTTTAATTCTTTTAAGGTTTACCTTGTATCTTTCAAACATTTCTTGATCAACTATCAAATCATTTTTAATAGAAATGAAAGAACATGTACAAAAATAAGGGATTCTTTAAGGGAAAAAAGAAATTACAATGTCTAGAAGAGTTTGAGCGCCAAAGTGACGAGAATTAACTGATCTCCTTCAGTTGAAAAATTTATATTGTTATCTGAAGAAAATCAGATGTTACCTACTACTGTTCGATGCTTGTAATTACTATAATTGTCTTAATACGTGAAAATAAATAAAGCAAGCTACGTTAAACAATATGAAAAATATAATAGGAAGAATAATAATCTTTCTGCTTAAACGTAAATCTCTATAATTTTATGGCTTGCTGACTCATAATGTTATTAACTTTAAAAAGTAATATTATAAAATAATACTATAAAAGACATATACAATTTATAATAACTTAATTATAAAATAATATATTTGTACGATTCGTACAGGTTACAACCTAACTGTAATTTGATAAATAATAATGAAGGAAATAAATTCCACAGGACGATAAGACAAAATCCAATAAAACGCATAATGGTTTATCGGAATATCGAAGATTTTATCAAACGAAGTTATTGCGATGCTTTCGAGGAATGCAAAGGAACCATATGTCGCATCAGAAGCGCTTAATATTACGCTCAGCGTCCGGTTTTCTACTAAACGGAATTTCATCGAACCGATTCGCTAATACATTCCCAGAGCCATTAGATTCTATTAACCGGACTAATTGAGATGGTCACGGTTAAACCTGCCGCATTTACATACCATTTCTCTGCAGCTGCGACGCAAATTGATTGTGATCATCGTTCGTTAAAACGCGTTCCGATTAAAAGCCAATTAGAACGTGAAGAATTGTACACTTCACGAGGAAATATTATTCAAAGCACGCAGAAACCTCATTAACGATTATAACAGATAAAAAGTGAGAATTTATTATTATATTTCACAAGTGTAATTAAAATCACCTAATATCGACATAATTCCTCAAAATTCAATGCAATTACAATCTTATATGAAATTTAACGTAAACTATAATTTTCTACATTACACATATCATGTTCTAAGGGGCAGAAATCTTAATACAATAGGACTAAATCATAACTACGTATTTTATAAAATACGTATAAGGGTTTACACGTTCGATCTTTCAAATCGAAATTATAATTCTAAACTACGAAGAATAAATCAAATGTCCCATTCAATTCCCAAGTCCCTATTCTTTCTAGGTCTAAAATTAATTAGTGTTACAAAACGAAAGATAACACCATTCCTGCGTAGATCACCTTTCCGCTTGAAACAGATGGATAAAACGAAGGACGACGTTGTAAAGAAAAGGAAAGAGGGAAAAAAACGTTTAGATAACAGAATGTTTGAACAGTGAAGGATTCCGATAACAGTGATTCCACTGTGTCTCGTCTGTCACGCGGTCGGTCGCAATCTGTCACGAAATCTGAAGTTCAAAAGCGAAAATCAACATGACAAGACAGACCGTCAGGTGATCCCCGACAGTATACGAGCCGTAAGTTTTTTGGAACTAGTCCAGCTAGTATGGCGCTCTGTTCACGCAGGTGTGCCTCCGTTAACGATTTCCTCTACTTCGGAAATATTTTCAACAGATTCTCGTTCCAACTAATTCCCCGCTCCGATTGCCAGGATTTTAACCGTTTTTTGCAATGGATAAATAACTTTCTTATTAAATAATAGCGAATATAATAGAAATTATATCAAGAAATTAAACGTGATGGACGCAAACAAAAGTAGAAAAATATTTAATCTTATCGCGGACGATTAATGAGACTCTTATTATAATATTCAATATACGAATCTTGTATTATCTATGGTTCCGAACGAACTAGATGGCGAGTCTTAAACCTTGTAATGATCTCGTAATGAATTTTTTAACCTACATTTTGGAACACTATTATAGTTACACAAATAGTAAGATGATAGACGTTGATCGACGTTTCATGTTTTCAGATGCTCATCGATACTATTTACTCTACGATACACGAAAGCTCACAATCGTCGTAACGATGGTTTGACGTGTAACGAATTTATAAAAATTGCACGCGCCTCAACAGTCGAAATAGTTGCAAAAAAAAAAAAAAGATTCAAAGATATATATTCACGTTCAAGAACGACACGTTACGAAGCTTCTCCAGATTTTCCTATTCTTTGAATCCTTTTTTCCAATCCAAGTTTCTTCTGTACGTACTGTTCGTTCTCATAAGCTCACGTTGATGCCGTAGGATGGAAACGAGCTCATTAAACAAGAATAATGATCCCATTTGAGGAAAATCCAACGAAACGTCATTATCCACGTTCATCGATCCATCGATAAACGGGTCGAGAGTATTCTCTCGCAAGGGATAGAAGCTTCGCCCTGGTAAAGGGTATTTAGTGGGCCGGATGGCGGTTGCGTTACCTAATTTCCGGCAAAGCGAATTTCACTGGCTCTGCTAACGACACGGTGTGTCACGATCACGCTAACCCATGGCCTGAATTTTCGTGGATCAAAGGAGCGCCGATCCGTGACACGATTCGCGCTGTGTTTCGGATTTCATGCCTGCCACACTCGCTTTGGGATGTTTCCCGTGTACACCTGTTATATCGTTGAATCTCTCTTGTCAATTTCAGATTGCCAAGGAAAATTATGTTTAACCTTGCCATTGTGTTCTCCAGCCGTACCCTGTTGCTTTAACAAAGCGCCTGTTCCTGAAGGTTTGTTTCACCCAAGGGAATCTCTTTTGCCTTTGATAAAAAATTGTCAAAGAATTTATCTTGCTATCGTGAGTGTACTGAAAATGAAATAACTCCGGTTTGAAAAGTATTAGAGGGGAATCTATGTTTCAATATTGTGTAAATTCTTGATAAAATTCTTATAGGATTTGCAAGATATTATTGAGAGAATTCTTGTAGCTTTGAGAAGCATTGTTGGAGGTGTCTTTTTGAATTTTAAAATAAGCACGTTTCACAATATTATGCCAAATAGTCGTCAAACATCTTGTCTTTAAAATCTTTTCTAATATCGAGTCGCGTGTAAAATACGCTAGAAAATACTTCCAAATACCAAAATTATCGTATAACAGTAATTAAACATTCTTGTCTAATCAATATTTCCCCATTAATAGATAAGTGAGTTTACTGAACAGATACAGCCGAAAACATATGTATCCTTTATTTTTATTTCTTAACAAATATTACTTTCGTCCCAAGAATCTCCTCTAAGATCGAATCAAACCACAAAATATCTCACCAGAGACTCAGCACTCAGTAGCATTTCCAACTACCAAGATTATCACATCGTAGTAATTAGTGTCGACGAAAATAAAAAAGATCGGTACCACGATATTTCAATTTCGTATCGCAAGTGCCGAGAGAGGCCTGACATTTGTTACTGTGAGAACCTTCCCTGTGACCTAAGAATAGTGCTCGCAATGCGGCGTACAGGAAGGAGAAGAGGAAAAAGTGATACGCTACCCTATGCTTCTTCGGCCGCGACTCGTAAATTATAAATGGCAAGAATATTGCGAGACAGGTTTCCTCGGCCACGGAGGGTGCTTTCAACAGTGTAGCATACAGAAACGACGAGTGAGCCCGCTGACAGAACACAACGTGGTTCCACCGATGGTAGCAGGAGGATCACGTTAGAATTTTAAGATCGCCGCCAAACATACCCTGTCAAGACTACAACACGTGTCAGCAAGTTTACGAAACGATCGAAACATCTGTTATATCTGAATATTTTCGACATGCACGTTGATTCTTGCTGTGTTGCACGATGCAGGAATCGAAAATGTTGAACAGCGTTGGTATACTGCAAGCAAATGTTCACCCTTAATTTCTTTTTTTAGATTTATACAAAGAATTTGTATTTTTATTGAGACAAACGCTCAAACGTTTGGATAATGCAAAACGAATAACGCGTAATATAATAGAGGCGTTAAAAATAAATAAAGGAATATATTTTGAAGAACTTTTAAATTATTTCTTAGAATTCTGTTTGATTTTCTCAACGATGCTTGAAATATAAAAAATTCCGAGAAATAAACACTAAATTTCTCCAATGAATAAATTAACTATTTAGATCGACTGAAAATTACAATAAATCGAACGGGATTATACCATATACCAATGTTCGATATGCCGATTTTGTTTTCTCTGTTAGCAATTTCCATAATTGCAATTGCACGTGAATTTTATGACAGCGTAAATATAACTCGTGCAAGTTTCAAAGAATAAATCAATAATTGTACATTTTGCTGTGGAATATCACTGTGGAAACCCAATTACGTTACGCTGACATCGATGAGAATTCAACGAGCTCCAACGACGTGATTGATTTAAACCAATCCCAATGTTTTTCGAGAGGTAACAATGCGTTCGATGATTAAACCTCGCCTTTCTTCTGCTCCCAGCAAAATTGATGATCAAGACGGAAGCCATCCCTGGCGAACAGTTTGAACGAAAGTTTCATCGACTTTTTCTATCGATCTCATTATCTAAATCGATACAATCGGTTTCATGTTCTTATCAATATTTTTGTCTAATTATTGATATAAAAAGTTAGATATTCTTCGTATAAAAAATGTAGGAAAAGATAAAGAATACTACGACTAAATAAATATTCTGTAATTCCTGTAAAATATTAATTAAAATAAAATAACTATATATTCTACATGTGAAATAAATATAGAATAACTGTACAGAAAAATTGTTTTACTTATTAAGTATTATACGAAATATTATACTTTAAGTATTTTGTATACTCTGCCATATATATTCTGTGTATTTTTGCAGCTTCAAATCTGCCGTAAATACATAAAAATCCGCAGTCCAGTAATGATATGACTTTCGTTTAAAAAACAAGGAATTTTGTCTGCAAAGAAGCCGAATAGCCTTGAAATCAACAATGCTACTACCAGCAAGTAAAAATTTCACCGATCACGAGACCGTTTACCTTGAAACAGTTGCCCGCTGAGAAATTTCGTCCCGTCACGAACGACAATGGAAACATTTGGAATGGTCAAGTTAAATGGGCCACTCTATATAACCAGAACTTGTACCCCAAACTAGCCAACACTTCTATGGCAATTCAATTATGCATTCGTCGTGCTTCAAGCGAGATATCATCGCGAACAGACGGCACGAGACATGTGTAATCATTCATACGTTAACTAGTCAACGCTCTAACCTAATCCAAATATAACCATTGATTATTGACTATGAATTTGACACGCTGATACGTTACGCGTTTTGATTATGCTTATCGTAAAAAAACCTGAGAATTGTACTAAGCAACCTATGACCAAATGTTCCAGAGAAAGAATAAAAGGTATGAGTAACGAAATTTCGAAGTTGAAAACATAATTTTCCGACACTTATGTATGCATTTAATAAATAATATTTAATAAAATACTGTTATATAATGCTGTTGTGAATTCCCACGTAGCTTAGAATTCCTCTTCAGAAATAACTCACTCTTTTTTTTTTTTTTTGCTAGAATTCTTCTCTTCATACCACTGCAATGTTTTTTTCTTCTTTTTCTATTCTCTCGTGCTTTTTCTTTTTATTCTAATGGTATAGCATTCTTTCTTATGGTATCTATTGTTTGGTATTCTATTGATACTGCAAGTTGACTTTTCAATTTTTTTGTTACTCTTTTTGCTGCTAGAGTTCCTTTCCTAATACCATTACACATTTTTCTATCGCTCCTTTTGTTTTTCCCTTTTATTTTTCTCGTCATTCTCTCTATTGACAGAATTCCTTGTACAGTGCCATTTCGCTGCTGTTTTTTATTAGTAGAATTCCTTGCACAGTGCCATTGCGCTGCTTTTTTTCATTACTAGAATTCCTTCTCTAGTACCCAAATATCGTTGCTTTTTATTACTCTAGCTTCTTGTTCCTTAGAAGACGTTAGGTTTCTCTTGATGCTAGAATTCCCTCTGGAATCTGCTCCCAAGATAGAAATGCTTCCCGAATGTACACATTTTTCTACGTCTCAATCCCATCACGGGAAAGCGCTGGAGGCTACTCAAGTGATAAATTATTTCCTCCACTGATTCATGATGGACACTGTCAACACTGCTTGTGTCAACCTTGAACTTGCAAAAATGTCACAGGTTATCGTCAAGGACAATTTTGAAGAAACTGAACATTTTAATAACTGTGGTCACAGAGGATAAAAGTCATTGACGAGTAAAAGATAGGGTAGTATGGAAGACCAATTTTTATGTTTACTGGAAATTTTTCTTTTTCGATGCAGAATCCTGTATTTTTACCCTTTTAAATCTTTTAATAAACTTTCAATAATTAATAATAATTTCGATACATAATTTCTACAAAAAGATATTAAGATGTCTTAAAGTTATTAAAATGAATTAATATAATTTAAAAATTACTATATTGAGATTAATCATTGTACAGTAATATGTATATTTTTTTGTATTAGGTTGTCCGAAAAGTTTCTTTCGTTTCATAAGGTAATAATAGGTGAACAACAATTTCTGTTTTATATTATTTTATTGAATTAGGTGTGATCCGTTTCGTTCTATTTCCATTATTATGTTCGTGCATAATTCAATAAACTAACATAAAACAAAAAACATTGTGCGTCTATTATTTCCTTATAAAACGAAAGAAACATTTCGGACAACTTAATATCATTAATGTAATAAGACGTAGAAAAATTAGGGAAAGAACGTCTACAAATTTCTATAATATCTAATCACGTGTGCGAATTTTGATTTCCATTCCAAATCTTCCTTCATCAGTGTAATCCATTTTAATTGAAAATTCTTTCAAATGAAATCCGATGTAAAAGGTTTGTGCAAACGTTTGCGATATCGATTTGCCAGAGCACACCTGATATTAGAGAACTTTTCCAATTTAAAGTGCTTCCATTCAAAAATTATCTGAAAACCCACTCTGTCTATAACAAAAAAAAAAAAAAAAAAAAAAACGAAACAGAAAATTACGTACTCCAGCAAAATTATGTACTGCGTCGTCAGAAAGAAAATAACATTGTCACGAGAAAGTGACATAAAAACAAAACAAATTATTCCACAGAAATTCCAGGATGTATTCGTGACGCTCGTAATAAATCACACTATGCAAACTCCATAAATTTTCTTGACAACAATATTTTTCGAATCGTAAAGTTCCATTCTTAATACATTGAGTTTCGAGAAAATGAAATGCCATTTCTCTTACCAGTATAAGTAGCAAAACACGAATTATACTTTCCAGAGACAACGTGGCTCAATAGTCTGACAGGATGATCCATCAACGTCCATAATTCAATATGGCAACATAATGTGCCGCTTATAGTGATATCAAACCATGAATCGTCTGCCCTTAATCCTTCCAGAAGCGACACTGTTCCTTCGACGAATATCGTTTTTCCGATAAATCACCCTCGTGAACCTTGTTTCACATCCGGCCACCCTTTCTGATCCAAGTCTCTGAACAAGTTTGCAGAATAATATAATACGTACATAATACGCACATAAATGCGTATTTTGCTGTTGATGAAATATAGAATATTAAAAACCTTTGTCTTCCAATGAAGCGTTTATCTTAATAAACATTTCCATTTCTATGGCATCAAATTTTTCTGCTCGCATAAAAGTATCAATAAATGATACGAAATCCAGTACAACTGCTTGAATCTAATTAATCGATATACAAATGTTGCAATAAATACAATAGTGTGAAATATCTTTTGTAGCTACGATAGCCTTAACAATTCCAGAGCTACGAAGCTTTAAATCATAGAATTCGAGAGCTTCAAAATTCCAAATGTTAGATTTTGAAAGCATCGAATCTCGAATTTAAGAATCTCAAGATTTCGAAATATGACGCTTCGACATTCGAGAGATTTGCAATTTTTAATCTTACAACCAGGAAGCTCTGAAATCCTTTACCTTAAAGTTCAAGTCCTTTGAACACCCAAATCTTGAATAAAATGTACAACTTTCACTGCCATATTATCAAATTTCTGTAAGAAGGTGCTATTAGATGATACAAAATTTAATATACTCTGATATATTGTTCATCGTTGAATAAACAACACTTGGAAGGGATTCCGATGCGATTGATTATTTCTAATAGATCAACTACGATCATTCATCGAACCATCTGTAAATAAAATCACATAGCCTGAGTATGGCGTTTCAAATAATCCGAACGATGAACAATACTCCCGAACATCTTCAAATAGATACCTGCGCGCAAAAATCTATTGCGTCTAATATACAATCGCATCTTAACAATAAACCTCTATAAGCTATTTTCTGCGCATGACAAACTGAACTTGCAAGCTGTTTCTTTTAAAACAAAGCGTCAGAACAGAGGAAATCGTCGATAGAAGTCGTGTGTACAATTCAGCCAAGCATAAACACTTCACTGGCATGGATGCACGAGTGAGGATTGGCTATACATAGGTGAGAATTCGTTGATGCCAGTTCTCGTTTCTTGTCCCACGACTACAGATTAGAGTGTTTAAGTTGCTAAGCTCTACCACCGTGCTACACCGATTAAGGATCAACCACCTCTCGTAGTGAAATCTGGTAATTGGCATCCAGTTTTCCATAGATCGATCTTTACGTCGTTTAACATTTACGCTGTTTCGACATTATCTAATTAATCGTGAGAAACGATGTCGAGCTGAGAACTACTCTAACAGAGTTTCAACCTACACTCCAAAATTGCAAAATTCTTTTAGGAGTCTTTTGCTGATTTAAATTGGACTGGCAACTCGTCGAGAAACGCCATAAGCTGTCGCAATAACGTCGTAAGATGTGTGCATCTTAGTTTTAATTAATTATAAAATAGATAAATACACTTACTTTTAATTTTGTAAAGATCTATGGAGTCGTTCTATGGGACGATGGGGGGATGGATGTTGCATAGTATTTTTCTTTTAAATTTCTGATGATCCATTTAAGCATTGTGCAGGTGATAAATGGTGATATATGTTGCGTAGTGTACACTTGCTTTTAATTTTGTAAAGATCCATGTAACCGTTCTGGGAGATTGATGGCGCGTGGTGTATGCTCACTTTCAAGTTTTAGATTTAAGTATTAGTTTTAACCCTCGGTTTAGACAGCCAACATCGCGTGTGTCTTAAGTAAATTGTTACTTAGTAAATTGTTACTATTATTACAATATACTTAGTAAATTGTCAGTAACGTGCTGGGTGCCGAGAGATAACGAGCGTCGTGGGATGCGTGTGTTTAGTTTTAATTAATCTTCAGATAAATACAGCGACTTCCAAAACTGTTGCAACACCCTTTGAAACCGAATAACTTTCCTAAAATTAGACCAAATTGTCTTGGGTCTTCTTTTTCTTTTTGAGAAGTCAGACAGATTATTTGACTAAATTACATATAAAACAAATGTTTGAAAAAATTGCAACAGGTCGAAATAGAGAAAAAAAATGTAAAAGTCATATTTTTCAATTTTTTTTTTTTTTCATCCGGCCTTGCAACGAAGATTTACAGAACACATTTTGAACATTTCTTTCTGTTATACAAATGTTGAATATTTTATTGACACTGGTGGATGCGGAAACAAGCTACGGACATCGAAATATGTAGATTTTAGATCGGAAGTCGTGAAAACGTAGCCAGTAAGTCTACGATTTAATGTACCTTAGGTTAGTATCTATCTAGTGTCTATCTTTAGCTTACCTTTATACCTTTAAGTTGGTTTTAGTTGTAAGACTAAGTTCATTTTAGGCCCCATTGTTGGACGTCAAGGGACAACGAGGAACTTATCTTTTGTTTCGAGTCTTAGTTTTAAACCTTAGTCTTAAGTCTTGAGTTTAGGTCTTAACCTTAAGTCGCGTCATTAGTTTTAAGCTTGAGTTTCTATATATTAGGTTGTCCCAGAAGTTTCTTTCGTTTTATAAGGAAATAATAGATGCACGATATTTTTCACATTATTTTATTGAATTATGTATGACCATAATAATAGAGATAAAACAAAATGAATTATACATAATTCAATAAAATAATATTAGACAAAAAATGTTGTGCATCTATCACTTCCTTGTAAAATGAAAGAAACTTTTGGGACAACCGAGTATTTGTGAAGATCGATGTATTTGACCGATGTATTCGTTCACAAAAGCAAGTTTTTGGCGACGCTTTTGCTCTTTTCGTTGGCCTTTTGCTCTTTCCATTACGCGTAATTTGTCTGTTCGAGCTACCATTAAATTGTATTGTAAGTTTCTAAAGCAAAAGTACGTGAAAGTATAAAGTTATATACTTCGCTTCCGATTACAGAATAGTGTTCTCTGTTCTATTTGTAACTTCATACAAGACTTTAGTTCGAATTCAAATCGCTATATTGAATCGATAAGATCGCATGTGATACAGAAATAGTAAATGAGTCAGATGACCCCCGAACGAAAATGCATTGAATGTCACATCTATTCTGTTCTTAATCAATGTTTAGATCTATGTTTTACATACAATAAATTATCTTCTACTTCCGTCAATATGCAATGAACTAGATATATATTTAAGAAAAATTACTTCAAAGGTATACGAGTTTCTATTGTTCGATAAACTGAATAAAATATCTCAGTCGTAACTTAAAGAAACATTTCAAACGAAACCTTCCACGTTTCTTACTTCTGTTTCATTTCTTTTGCATTATTCCATTTCGCTTTAACGACGGATTTTAAATTACGCGCCAATTTAATGCAATGTTTATCTACGAAAACGAAGAATAGTAAAAGATGTTATTTCAAAGATAATAGACACATAGAGACTAAGTAAAAAGATTTAAAATACCATTTAAATGAAACTTTCAAAGTAGACTAGCCTCTTTACGGTTTCCACTTTACTCACCTTGCATTTCTTTTATTTTCTTTTCAAACTGCGCGCCAATTTAATTCACTATTTACGTTAAGAGAACAGACGATGTTAAAAAAGAAAGTTATCCAAAGGAAATGTGAGATTCTACGGTTCGACAGACTGAATAAAGATTGCCAGTTACCATTTTAACCTCTCAAATTAAATTACACTTTTATGTCTTTCTACTTCTTTATTTCCATTTCGAAATGCGCGCCAATTTAATTCTCTGCTGCACGTTCGCCAAACGAATTAAAAACATTTATTTTCAACGTATTCGTGCTATCATTATTAAACGAACTGAATAGAAATCTCAATTCTTGTTTGTTATTTAGTTTGTTGATAAATGTGTCAGAGCATTATACTAACTTCCTTTCGTACGTTCTTCTTAACTAAAACGCTTCATTCCTTAAATATTCCATACTACCGTGACTCGTTATGGCTTATATTACGTAAGTTATACACTTTAGCACAAAAATTGTCTGATGAATGAAACTGATCATTTCGATACAAGAGATGAAGCACCTGATCATTTATATTCGTCACTTTTGCTACAACAATGAAGAATATATACTATTTATATATTCAGCATCTGCACCAAAAACTTTTGGCTAAAGACCTGTAGAAAAATCAATCATGGAAAACTAGTTATATAGATTTTCAAATATTAACGCAAAGTAATATTGAATAAATAATACTTTGTTTCTAAACTAATGAACAGCGCACGATAGTTATCAAGGTGAAGCAATTTGTACTGCATTAGACGTAAAGTTGCACACGGTCGATATCGTTTAGAGGCGTGCTCAATTGGTTTACGTTGCCGGTATGGAAATGATTAGTATGAAACTGATCACGGAAATAATTAATCCTGCCGCAGTACGATCTACCGCATTCCTGGAGCGCGGTTACGCGTGTGCGTCGACCTATCAAACCGAATTGATTCTGTTGCTATAGCCACTCGTTAATCGAGATCGATGAACTGTACCCCCTTAATGATCGTAATTTGACTCTATAGCTATATAGAGAATATCCACTTTTCTACAAATTTTACTCGGCCAATTTTTATCCATTGAATCGTATAATACTTTAAAAATGTATTTTCTTCTGAGAAAATTAAACGTGTAATTTTAATATTCCAAATAAAAATGGTGGATCGTTTCAAAAGCACGCGGAAGAATCTCGTAATTCCATTTCTATTTGGTTCTTTTCGTGTTTGATTTTCATTATTACATAGTTGGAAAAGTAGAGTAGAAATAGAAAAGTGAAGTCAAAGGTCAGCTATTTAAAAATTTCTGGCTTCTGTGGCGATAAAAAAAATTGTTGCTTTCTGTAAGCAACCAAAAGATATACTACGTGAGTGAACATTTTTAAACATTCAACGGCGTTTTAAACGAATTTAGAATAATTGTATATTCTATTTTTAGAGCGTCCTGCGGCATTTTATGCATTTATATGAAATTTAAAAATGCAAAGTGAACAGAATATATAGCATACAAAAACATAGGAAACATCCACAACAGAATACTAATTATAATTTTTTAACAAGTCGAGCTAGTCTCACGAAAACGTGAATTTGTATAAAAATTCTACTTACAGTCAACAATCGGTAAAATATATGTATCGGTAAATTTCAGCCTAAACCATCAGACGTTACTATAATATCATCCTAGCTGAAAATACCCTGGGAACAAAATCGTCCTAACGTCTCGCGAACGTGTTCTGTTCATACTGTTTCCGGCTGAATGAAAATCCTCTGTAACGCGGGTGCAGTTTCCTCCGTGAAAAGTCGTCGAGATTTTATCGTACAGCGACCGTGCCACCCAGGCGCAGAACGCTCGGCTCGCTTTACAGAAACATTGTGCACGTTGATGTAAGGAAAAAGGAGTTGCAACGTGCGAGCAAAGACGGATAGAAGGGAAGAAAAGAGGGGAATATTTAACAGGGTGAGCGTGGACGGGTGAAAGGCAGCGTACGTGAATGAATAAAGGGCAAGAGAAAGGAGATTTATTGCACGACGCCAAGTGCGGTACACCTTGTGTATGCTAAGGGCGGAATAATGAGCCACCAGTGAAATTATTCGGATGAATGGAGAGCCGAAAATTTGCCTGCAACATTGGAAACAGCGGATTGCAGAGTTTATATTGTGACATTGAGTGAGCGAATGAATGTGAAATATCCTGTTGTAAAAGGTCGGATGGAATTTTTAAATCTTTCGCGGTTTGAATCGCCGGCTGGCTCCCTCGTCTCCTAAATATAGCATAAATTCGTATATTGTTGGAAATACGAGGGTATAAAATTTTGTTGAACGTTTCTTTTATACTTTACGAGATATTTAGGTGAAATTCTGGTAATAGCGAAGGGTACGACGTGAAGAAAAATACCGAAGCCTTTGAATTTCTTTTTTTACAATGGCTATTTGAAACATTCGACATAATTTTGAAATTTCCTCATGCTTATAGATCGTATTGACTTCGTAATTCAAAAGCCGCCTATTTTCGAGTACAACGCAACTTCAAACAATGTTGCAGGCCGATATCGTTCCCAATTCGACTTGCCATCGTGGTACCGTCCAAGATAGAACTTATAAACAACCTTACGTAAATAGAACCCATTAATCTTCATTCCTGTATATTCCAAGAAGTGTCCAACGTGTACTTTGTAATCGCCATTAAGCTTTCGATGGAAGCGTATAAGAATAATATTCATTGAAAGCCACGAAAGAAGTAGCTAAATATAGCGAATATTGTCGAGTCTTGATATTATTTATATTCTTCAAATTTTATTCAGTTATTTTCGAAACTTAAATTAGATGATTAAAAAATCTTAATTTCTGAGGAAGTAAAGAATTTTAAATGCTAGAACTATAATAGAAATTTATAAAATACTAAGAGATAATATTTTTCGCGTCAAAACTAGCAAAGAGATTTACCTGAATTGTATAAATTTTGTAAAATATTTTTTAAATTTAAAATTTGCTATTTTAAATTTGCTTAGAATTTGTTTAGAATTTATTTTGAAATTCTAATGTTTAGAGAAGCAACAAATTTGAATATTACAACCGTAACGAAATTTGATAAGAAAGCATAATGTTTCTTTTAGGAGAAGTTTCTCAGTGACGAGAGTCGATTTTAATCTTTTTGAAGAATATAACGCAGTTTCTTTGTTAGTGTTTAATTACCGGATCGAAGGACAAACTCAGGCTCGTTTAATGTAGGATGTAGACATCTTTCCTTTCTTTATCTCATTAATAATTCGCGATGGCAAGAAGCTGTTATTGTACGACGATAGAAAAACCTCGTCATAGGGTTTCTAAAGATTATAAAAGGCCACGAAGATGTTCAAGTACACTGCAAATTTTAATCGTCATAATGTTTAATTGAGTGTATTTATTAAATAATTAAATTTTTTACAATTCCCTTATCATTCATAAAGACGGAGTAGAAAAGTTAATTTAATCCTGTAATCATACAATTCCTTTATAATTCGAGGGACGTTACAAACGATAAAATGATAAATTTATAAATGAAACTGAAATTCTCCTGAAACAAACCCATCGAATTAAAATATTTAATTGCCAGATACCTACGAAACTATCCCCAGAAACTATTCAACACGCGTGTATAATTAACTAATTAACCTTTAAAATATCTCCGGTATAACGCGATCTAAAAATAGAATTCATACTTTCTCCAAAAAAAAGTCGTCAAATTAATATTCGCTATGTGACATACCAAAAACACGACACAACGAAATTAGCTCTTAGAACCTCTGCTATTTCATGATGCAGAAATAGAATTCCTACTTTCTTCGAAAGATCTCGTCAAATTAATTTCCATTATCTGACAAATGAAAAACGCAGCAAATTTAACCCTCAGAACCTCCCCTTCTATTTCGTAATCCAGAAATAAAATTCATACATTCTCATTACCTGACAAAAGGTTATATTTAATAATTATAAAACTACCAGCGAACAGGAGCTCGCGCCTGGCTCATTCTTTCGCTGTTCCAGCTGATACTGTTGCTTCCGGTCGCTATGACGGCATTCCCCCGAGATTGTTTGCCGATACAAGCCGCGGTCATCCATCATTCGTACCGAGGGCACGTTCCTCGCAATGTTTGTGCCCGATTCTGTGCATCGTCGATACACAGTCTGCCACAACTGTACCCCAAGCCGTGTCGAGTTCGAATCAATAACGAATCTCTCTTTCTCTCTCTCTCTTCACTCCCTGCCTTCTATACAGCCCCTCTATGCTAGTTTCTTCTTTTTCCTGCCCGTTATATATGCACACTCGTACAAGCCCGTTCTTACCTTGTTTTCTCCGTGACCGCGAGTTCAGCTGGTTCAAATGAGAAAAGAAAAAACGGAGAAGGAAACACGGTTGCTTATAGCATAGAAATTCGATCGTGGACGAATAAGAGTCATCGAGAGTGACTCAACGGGGGTGAAGAAAACAGACACGGAAACTGAGCAGGTAGAATGATAAATGATGTAAATGTCGGAAATGAAGTGTCTCAGTAGGAATAAAAATGAATTTATGCTTCGTTCTATGCTCGCGTTATTTATGTGCTTTCGGTGTTTGTTGCATTTGTAATGAGAATATATAGGGTGTAATAGAACGCGTGGGACCCACCTCGGCAGCTTACTGTACACCTTAAAAAGTATGGAAGTTAGTTCATAGAAACATATACTCTAATTATCTTCGTTTGTGAGAATTTTGTTGAACAGAGTAACATTTGTTGAAAATGTGGAAATACTAAGGTTCAGAATAGAACAGGCTTTTCAACAAATTCGGGAAATACCTGGAACCATTGGGAATGTACCGGATTCATGACAAGACGTTCATAGGTTTACCTTAAAATATAAGGCGGTCATTTTGAACATCTTCTGTAAAGGTAATTAGATAATACAAAATCAAAATGGAAACTTCGTTACGTCTCATAAACGAAGACAGATGGGACGTACGTTTATAGGAGCCTCTTTTATGGTGTTTAGGTGTACAATCAACTCTCGAAGTGGGTCACATATGTTCTGTTGCACCCTGTATATATATAAGTGATAAATTTTTTTGCTCGTTGATTTTTCTCTAACTGATTGTTTACTGTAGCATTAGGCATTAAAAATTGAAATCAGGTGGAATTTTATAATTTCAGAAAAATACTGATTTACTTCCATTTGTTTATGATTTACGTCCTATTACATTTTCATAATTTTACGTAAATTCGTTCGATGATTTATCTGGATTGTCTCCAATCTATGTTAAAGCGTTAAATTGCGTGTCGTAAATGACAGTCCTACTCTTTTCGATCTCGCTGTTGACTAGGTCAGTAGGTCTGACGAGTAATCAATGCAATTAAATTTAGTATCGAAGAGATTAGGCTTGCACGAAGCAAGACCGTGAGCTTTTAAATGACAGATTCATACTGATCGTCATAAGAAAGCAAAGAACTCATAATTTCAACAATTTACTAATTGTAAATGCTTCATCCATTTCCTCTTTAATCTCTCGTCGTTAATATTGATTATAAAGAAAATAAAACGTTCTGTTTCAATAAAATCAATATTAATTAAAAAGTAAATTAAATCAGGTACAAATTCGTTTAGCAGTCTTTGTACTTTCAAACCATTTTGTTTCTACTCTTCGATCGTCATAACTTCGAAATTACGTCAACGCTTCAACATGCGCTAGATCACTACATCCACGCAAACCAAATTTAATTTCGTCTAATAATCAATGTTCAAATATGCAAATAAATTAGTAATTAATAACATGTAATTATTTTTATTTCTATATGTGCAATAACACAGAAAAATTCCTATAATATTAGTATTAGTGCAACAATAGTTACAAAGGTAGTTGTTAATACTGCATAACATATTATAAATTAATAACTGTTTATAATTAACGCCTGTAACAAATTAATAACGATCTATATAAATATCTATTAATAACTAACAATAATATATAATTATTCTTACATTATAACAGTCCATAACTATTTCCACGATATTATAATCAAAATAACGTTAGCGCAAATTGATTTATACAAATGTCCATAAATCGCGATAAGTAATTTTTACATTATGACACAAAACACTAAAAAGAATAATTGCTATGTATTGTCTTGGTTTCTGAAAATTCTATTTATTTTGTAACTAGTTTCACTGGTACCGGCAGAAAATGTTCAGACATTCGCGTTTCTTAATTCTCGCTTCGTCACCGATCTACAGAGTGTCGAAAAAAGAAGGCTTCAAGAGTAAGAGAACGTAGAGTAGCCTATATACACCAGGTATTTTAAAAACGAGGGAAAAAATGCGCATTCAACGCAGGTAGAAAAATGAACGCTATCGTAGTCAGAAGAGGTTTTAAACTTTTCTCCCCCAAGAAGAGGTTTCGCGATTTGCTTTGTTCCACTCACAATGATGGCTATGGATATACACTAGACACTTATCAAGTATTAACCGAGCAATCTTTTTTCCCCGTAGAAAGAATAATTCTTGTTCGCCACATGGCGCGGTGAATGAAGAAATAAAGCGAAGTTATGGCACAGATATATCTGTGGAAGATGAAGCATACGTGAAAAATGATAGAGGAAATGTCTGTGATAAAGTAAAAAAGGACGATTCTTATAATTTTATGGGCAATACGAAGACCGAGAAATATGAAATAATAACGTAGAAGGCAAAAGAAAAAGATTATACTCTACTATCATATTTTAAAATACAAGTAAATGTTTATCTATAAATATACTAAACTAAAGTATTAATCTTTGGCTAATTGTAAGAGAAAGGATCTCAGAAAAGTTCGATTCAGAAAGATGATATTGCAAACGCAAAAGAATGTCTTTCGATACTAAGGTGTCGTAAAGAATGTGTTTGTGTTGGAACTAAAAAAAAGAAAAAATCAAACAAAATAGATCACGAAATCCAATTCGGTGTAGGATTGCAAAGGGTTAATGTTAATACATGACGGTCGACGTCGTTGGACACAATATCTAAGCGTTCAAAATGGAACCAGGCTTAAAGTATTTCTCTTCTCGGCCCTATTTCTACCTTCGTAAAATTGCCTGTATCAAACAGTGGCTCAGGGTACTGTAAATTTATCAGCACCGTGAAGAAGCAACAGTGGCTGCACCCTCGACTTTTCTCGCTCGTTGCTTTAATGCCCTGAAGCCAGCCTTACACCCCGTGAGAATTTTCGTTCGTTCCCCATCCCGAGACCCCGTGCTACAATTTTTCATCCTGAACGTGCAACGATTACGATAGAATACTACGTCTAAGGTATTTAAGCCCTTTAAATCTTTTTCAATGGGATTGAGCTAAACCAAGGGCGTGTCTAACAATATAAATAACTTAACATTCTTAAAAGAGTACATGTTTGTTATATTTTAAAAACAACCACTAAAAGATAGCTTGCTATTATTTCAAATATTAAAAGACTCGCAAATATTATTTTCGTATATTTATTAATCTTTGAAAATCTCGTGAATGGTTTTCATCTTTCAACCACGAGATTCAACCATTTTAAATTGCAACACTTTTGAAATAGTATTATATGTGCGATACGTGTAATTATTGAAAAGTATAAGAGCTTCACGAATTCTTATAAAAATATCAAAATACGAAGATCATTAAAAATCAGTAAAGCGGAAAAAATCGAGTGAAGATCCATTTTTGCTAAAAAAAAAATAATTAAAAAGAAAAAGGAATTTGGATGAACCTGGTACTCAATTACAGATTTCTGCTTTATATTTAAAGACACTGACAAGCTTTACAAATCGACGAAACGCATCCATTCGTCCAGCTGAATATGAGAATCATGCACAAGATCCTATAACATTGTACAGCTTTGCATTATCTAGCGTTTCATTTCGTTATTCTTCTCTGTTACCGTACACATGTTTGCTATTTTATGGACGATCGAATAAACTAGTAGTAATACTTTATGTCTGCATCTGTTTCCAGGAGGTCCCGACGGAAGTCATCGTGAGGGTGGTCGAATAAACTAGATATATCACGTCCACTTCTCTCTTTAAACCTTAAAACACAGACCATTGCCAGTATGAGCAAGTAAACCAATATTTTCTGCTCATGCGTTTTGTAAATAGAGCCGAGCTCGAATTAACTCGTTACTTTGATGTTTAGAAACGTAACGAAGTTAATACACCTATTATTCTTTAAATATTCCGAGAAATTTCTATTTCTATTTTCATTTTGAAAATCAGGTTTAAAATTCACGATACTTCGGCGAAGCAATTAATATTTTATGTCTATTTCCTTATAAATAGAACGATATCTGAATCGGTTAGTCTCTTTGAAGTTTGTAAACGTAGAGAAGTTCTTGCAATTATTATTCTTTGAACATTCCAAGAAATTTATTTCTCGTTTTCATTCAGAAAATCTGGTCTAAAGTTCGTTAGAATTTTATTGTAACTTCGTGACCACGATTAAGTAAACCAATAATATTTTACATCTACTTTGTTTGTAAATACAATGAAATCTGTAGATTACGTAGCCTGCTTGACGTTTAAAAACTATCATTATTCTTTGAAGATTCAAACGAATTTAGTTTCCCGAAGAATATCATTTTTTGATCGAAGAAAAAGGAAGAAAAACACGTAGGAATAAATTGTAACGCGACTTGGAAACGTTGCGATGATTATTAATGGACGATGAACGACAGGAAACGTTATATTTCATCCGCATCTGCCTATCGATCCGTAAATCGTTTCTGTAAGATTGATCTGCCATCAAATTATCCTTTCCATATAGTTGGTTGCAGCGTCGCGTCGTAAATCGAGTCACTCATCGAGATATTTCAACTGGTTTCTCGCGATCTTCGATCGCAGCAGCCTGACAAACGTCGAATCGCGCCTTCCACGATCCACTCTCATAATTCTACGGTCTGTTTCGCGTCAACGAATTCACGACGAGTTTCGTGAACCGTGTGATGCATTAGGAATCGCTTTCAGAAGAATACAGGCGAGAATCGTCTACTATTCACCCGATCACTTAGATTTAGATCGTAGATCGTCAGTTTCTTCCTTATTAATTCGATATCGATTGTTAGATTGCGAATTTTCACACAATACATATAACATACAAAAATATACGAAATGTTCAGAATGGAGTATTTATTACAATATCTGATGGACGAAACTGATGACAAATGGATGAATCTAATGACAAATAAGATTTATTTTTAACCGACAGTTTCGCGACGAATAGAACAATTTTTCTAGCAGCTAATGTTATTCAGACCACGTCAAATATTGAAATATCATAATACACAATATATATGTAGACACCTTTAGTCTGCAGAATTGAAAAGTCAAAATTCCAACTAAACTTTCCTATAAATTTAATCTGGCTTTACCTTTTAAAAAAACCTGAAAAATTCACTATACCAAAAACACAACTCTGATTGTATCTATGTATAAACAATACTTACAAAAAGAAACAGAAAATAAAGAAGGCAAATAGCAAAAAAATTAATTGTCCAAAAATATTGGCGGACTTGTACCGTTACAAAATTCGTAGATTATAAGAGATTAAGGAGATTAAAAATATTCCTGTTGGAATGCAAGCTTCAAACTTTAAATGGTGAAAAACGTTCGAGGTGAAACTGGCTAAGGGATTATTAATCGAAAGACCACGCTTAACGAGAAGAGAAAAAGGCAGCTTAACGAGAGATAAACTCGTTAAAGGTGGCGCATTAGTACGCTGATTTCCCGCGAGTACGCTAATTGTGCAGGACAGTCCGAGAGGAAACGAGCAGAAGAGCGTAGGCTGTGTTGAAGATAGTGCAGGAGTATCGCTAACTCTGCACAAGTTTGATTAAATAATGTAATTCCACAAGTGGAGTCCCAAGGGCGAGATACGAAAAGTTGCCAGATTAAACGTTTCAACGTGGCGTTGATATATTATTCAACTTCAATTGGCCTCGTTAAAAATACATCTGTAGAAAGCAATTACGGATGAAAAGCTGCCTGCTGAGATGCTCCAGTGAGTCGAATTTTTGTCACAGGACTATATACGCGATGGTTAATTTGAAGTCTTTCCCGAACACACTCGAACTTCGTCTGAATTTACTTTGCACTTTCGTGCTTCTATTTCTACTCGTAATTATGGTGAAACCTTGTATTTGTAAGACGGGCTATTTTACTTAATCAGTCTACGTATTAATCGATCTGTGTATGGTACTTTGGTTACAGTTGTATTCGATCAAGAATTAGCCGATTCAATTACGTTTTGTTATTTAGCTAAATTCTTGGATTTTGAAGAACTTTCATTTTCATCAGATTGATCGTATTTCCCACATTTCCAGCATTCCATCTACATTCCACTTTAGCCCCCGCATTAGGCGATATTACTAATAAAACCCGAACGATGTTAGAAGAAGTTAACCACACGTGCGGAATAGGCGCATTGCAAACAAAATTGCCACGTAATCGGCGACTTGACGTGCAGTTCGCCGTCTCTCGCCAAGTTTCAACCGGATTTTAAACACGTAAATTCCTTTTAAACGGACGCACACAACTTTCAAATTACGCTTCTCCGGCAACTTTCCCGTGATTTAGCGGCATGCACAGCAACGACACCGCAATTCTGGGTCAAGAATCCGCCGTATAAATTTGTATCGGCCTGGTTGCATGCTTCACCGAGGATGTAACCCTTCGCTGCAAATTCAATCTTATCGTGCACGAAATCCCACTGCATATTTTTCTCCCCCTCCCTCCCTCTCTCTCTTTCTTTCTCTCCCTATCTCTCTCTTTGTCAACGTCCGTTTCGTTAAAACGCTGCCGCTTCGTTCAGCGCGCAGTTTCAAGCACTTTCACGACGAAAGCACAACGTTTCGCAGACAGCGGGTCTTCGTCCTTCCTACACTCGTCCTTTGCAATTCATTGGAGAACTTCTCGATTCGCTTCAAGTTTCCAAGCGAGTCGATGTTTTAATAAAAATATTGTAAAAATGCTGGAGGAAAGTTGACGTTTTGTATCTATTTGCTGAGAATATGATGGATGAATTATTTGAGCTTTGAGTTCAATTGGATGGAACACTGTACTCTGCAAGTTATCCAATATTCTTCTTCTTCTTCTTCTTCTTCTGCTCCCATTCTTTAACGTCGCATCGACAATGTCATTAACAATCAGTCATTAGATGGTTCTGCTTGTGTTTAAATCTCGTCTCGTATGTTCGTTGATTCGAAAAATTTCAGAAGGTTTCCTCTACTTTCTACGGAACTAAATATTTCCTCGAATTCCTTGGGCATTTTGGATCTGTTGCGTGGTTCATTTCACTTTGTGCATTTTAGAACTACGTTCTCTGCCGTGAGTGGTAGATCTCACGGTTCGTACCACGGAGCAGCTTCTCTTTGCAACAGGAAAGAGGATTTCACACGGGTAAGATGTTACTATATAAAACCGATAGCACGTTTAGATCTCATATCTCGCTCTTAAGCGTTGATTTGCTACTAAACTATCGAATAAAGACAAGAACACAGTGTAACAGCTCCTCTACGTTCAATACGTTACATTTTCTGCTGTACAGGGTAGATTGTAGTACAATTGCGAACATATTTCTTCGAATAAATGCAGCATTACTTGTTATTATAATTTATCGCTTTCCAGGAATGTTAAAAAACATTTCCGTCAATTATTTTTGACGTACAATAGAAGTGTCAACTTTTGTCTACAATACAGCGCTCGAATTTCGGAATTTCATCCATTCGTTACAAAGTTCAGATCGTTTCAAGTTAACGTTTGCCAGTTAACGATAACAATCTCTCGCTTTCCTCACTTCATACTTCAACCGCGTGTTTTACAATTTTCCCATCATATCGCCGGTAATAAATTCTGTTTTTATAATCTCTCGGAATCTACAGAACGACGTCCTATGAATATCTCCGGTGCCATAGCAACGCAAAAATTCGTCATTTTCTACCATTCTCTTTTGTTCGTTAATCTCGTGTGTCCAATTAGCAGTTTGAACAGCTTGACACGATCTCTTCCATTGTAAGATAGTTTGTACCGTCGACACGACATTTTTGACGCATTATATGTTTTCGTTATATGTGTTCATACAGGGTGTCCCCCACATACACGTGGAAGCAATTAAAAAATTTCACGTAAACTTAAGCCCTGTTCTACTTTGTTTTCCAGTTGTAACGAACTTTTTTAACACACTGTACCTGCTTAGCTTCACAAGCTCGAAGCAACTTCATAAGCTCGAAGATGTTTCACCATTGACTGTCTCATGCTCTTCGTTTCTGCAGGTCCGGAAGCCTCGTTCAACTTTTTCGCGAAATATTTCGACACCGAGGATGGACAAATCGATTGAACGTAAAATTTGCTACGTTTCGAAAACAAATTTAAATAGGACGCACGTTTGTACGAACTTTCTTCATGGGTTTGTTTGCAGTTGCTCGATGCGACACTCTGTATATTATTTAGTCAAACTTCGAACGAGATAATGTTATTTATCTGACATTGTTTGCTTGAACATACATATTCGTGGAATACGAAATTTTTACACAACAAATTCGTATGATATAGGATCATTCTAACTTGACGTGGAACTCAGAAATTATTCCGACGTAACTTGTAATCGTTCACGTATAATAAATCGAGTACAAAGGGAGAAAATTTATTTTCAGCACCGTTTTGATTCATACCTCTCGCGACAGAATCTAATTATCCGAAACGTACGAGGGAAATTGTAACGCTGTCAGTAATCCTACGAGTTCAAGTTAACTGTTCGAAACTAGCTCAGGGCTTAATTAACTGCAGAAAGTTTACGATAGCATCAAAACTGTGAAATATACCGCTTGATTCTCAGTCAAAGGTAAACCTTTGAAAATTAATTACTCCTTATTCAAAAAAGACAAAGTAATATAATATCAAAGTAATACGAAATATATATTGTGTAATTATATATGTAAGTATACGATACACCTGTATTTGTCATATTTTTTGAGAATCAATTACTGTTCGTTAAAAAGATCGAGGTACCTAAATTTCAAACTAATATATAATAATAGAAATTGTTGTTGTTATTCACTAATATTGTTGTTAGTAATTATTTAATAGGCAAAATAGAATCCTATAAGTATACCAAAAGCATAAATATAATTATATAAATATATAAAGTATATATTTGAAAAGATGTTTGTGTACGGAAATAGAGAAAAAAAAGGCTTTTGTTGAAAATATCTTTCGTTGAAAAAGCTAAATTCATCTTTCATTTTAAGTGACGCTATATATCTTCCTCTTTCTATTCTCAACTTACGTGAAAAATACAATTGAGAAATCTAATATCATAGAGTTTAAAGGTATGTGAAGAAAAATATAATAACGATTGTTAAATGAAATAAAAAGTACAATTATTCTTTTCAAACGTATTTGAAACATACCTTTCGCCTAGAAAACAGGCTAAAAATATTTCAAGCTGAATCGTATGTTTCCCACGGGCATACGAATTAATTGCTTCAGGAGGAAAAATGCGAGTTACGTGAAATTTTTCCGGATATTCGTGATCCTGGAGAAATTTAATTGTACAGGACGATGAGAAACGCGCGCTGAAGCAAGCAATCAAAACGGTCCGTGAAATTTCGTGGAAAAAAGCTTTTTTGGAGCATCCTCAGCGGGAAAAAACGTTAGAGAGAAGTTTTAAACAGGATAAAAAGCAAAGGAGTACAAAACGATTAACATGCTTCAAGTATATTACAGACACTAAATTCTGTTTACGTTTAGTCGAACGATAACGCTATAATAAACTATAAATGCTATAAAACACTATAATAAAGTTTAATCCTTCATTTATATATATTATGATACAAGGATTAGATTACGTCATTCAATTTTGAAATATCTTACTTTATTTCATATTCTGCGCTTTGAATAATAAAATGATTTTTTTCTACCGTTGGTGGCATTTATGGCGCAAGATGTGAAATACGAATGAAATTTAAATAATCTGGAATTAAGTAACCTAGCCTCGCGTATAACCTAATCCAATATATTATATTACTCGATTATACAATTCTTATGTATTATACTAATACTTAATAACCTAACGTGCTATCGTCATTCGTTTTATACAATATAGAAATAGACGTGTTAATAATAATTTAATCATATTTATTTAAATAATAGTAAATATATTTGAAGGAAATAAGATTGCCTATACCAACGTTAAATTTATATTTAAAAGCCATTAAAATTTGATATTGATCGATAATTCGCTGTAATACACAGTCAATCATTCTAATTAAGTTCATTTGTATAATTATCGTTCTACTTGGCGAGCATTAAGCTTTAAATTAATGAGCAATAAATGATATTTAACGGCACGTATAGGCATTAAATTCTGAAATAATTCACATGTTTATAAAATCGGTCATATCATCTGCAAAAATCCAATAAATCCAATAAATTCTCGTACCATACCTTCAACTATAAACACAACAAAAACAATTTAATTTATTCTTTATTATTTATTAATTATTAATTATTATTTATACAAACGGCTGTTTAATTCCAAAACTAGAAAATTAATTACTATTATCAGTAGGTAAATTATTACATAATAGAATCCAACATCATTATCCCATTTCTGCGTAACATTGCAACCACTGTTATTCCCATTAAAAAAAACCTGAGTGCACCGAAAAGTACACATAAATGTCCACGTCTCTGATATGCCTCCCATTTCTCCAGCTTGCTAGTCAACATGTTACTTTGCACAGCAAAAAAAAAAATAAATAAAGGGAAGAAATAAAGGAGAGAAAAAAAGGAATGCAGAGAGAAGAAAAAGGGTTCGTTCGTACCTTCCGCTCGAAACACGCATTTCTCTTAATAAAACACGATGCAAGAACGTTCTTTGCTTAAATTTTACGGTTAACGTCTCGTCGACCGCGTTCCTTCAGCCAGCCCATAACCGTATCTACAATGAGCACGAGAGACCGGATGGAAGTTCGCCAACGTCACAAAGTGAAACTTGGAAAAGTAAGGCTCGAACGACCGACAAAAGCTTTTCATACTTTCTTCGAAAAAAAAAAAAAAAAAGAAAATACACGTACACGAGCGGGTTCATATTCGTCGCGGATAAAGCAGATACTTTTTTAACGAATCCGCCAGATATACTAAATTCTTCGCAGTTTATTCGTAAGAGATAAAGTTAATTCGGTTAAATGACGGTATTTCTCGTCCATACGATGGAATTTCCACACCGTTAGGCTTTTACGCCACCTTGCCGGGTTGGATCTTCTCGCGTCCTTAAACTTTACAATAATTCCTGATAATCATCTTTCATCTTTAATGTGATGGCTCGCGAAACTATTTGAACTCGTGGAAAGTTTCCTCGAACAAACTACACGGAAGCGTGTTGCACGTTGAACATTTTGAAATTTCGGTAGCACTGTAAGGATACACGACGGTCAGGATCATATTAGTACATTTCGAAACAAATATGAAAACGTACATATTAAAACAAATATGAAAACGTACATATTAAAACAAATATGAAAACGTACATATTAAAACAAATATGAAAATGTACATAATGGAACAACTACGGAAATGTACATACTAGAACAAATACGAAAACGTATATAGAAGTTGTTATATACATGCACTTTACACAGATCGCAACATTATTCAAAGAGTCTATTGATAAGCTTCAATATTTAATGACACCATGTTTTACGCTAATTATATGCTTAATGTTAATGAAATATTAAATTATGTGTTTATATTACAAATTGAGAATATTTCAGTATACCAACTAATTTCAGAAAAGTACAAACTACCGAGAGTAGGTCAATCACCAGTGTTCTAATGGCCACAACGTGAAAAACGAATGTTTTCAAATTTGTTTTCATGCGTTTAGATTGATCAGTACAGTAAGAGTCGCATAATTAGTTAAGCAGGTACAGGAATTTACGCAATGGAATCCTCGTCTAGAAATAAGAATAAAATACAATGACCGGTATTAATATACATTTAAAACAGAATAACTCTTTTTGGATTGGTCCGGACGATTTGGGTTTTTTAAGGAGTTAAAAGGACTAGTTTATTAGATGGCGCGTAAAAGATTTTTGAGAAAATTCCAATTGATCGGATCTTAAAAATAATTACCTCTGCAAAATAAAATTGCCAAAAATTTGAGAATGGGCAAGAACCATCGCAACATAAAATTCCGAAAATATCCAAGGGATAGAGTTGAATTCAATATTCCCTTGCTAATACAAGCGAACTTATCTCGTTCGAATGACCATTTAGGATTCAGACCAAGTATTTCTGCTCCTAATTGATATTCGGTTGAAATTGTGTAATGGAATGGAAATAATGCGACATGTGCCATTTAAAGCAACCGATATCGTCGAGCGTTTCCTTTTCTGTTCACCCGGGTTTTCGCAAAGACGACTTTTTTGTGTCCTTTATGGCACAAAAAAAGTAATCACACGTAGCGAAATCGTACACAGTATATGGCCGTGGAAGCGAGCAAACGAAGAAAAGTTGCCGGTGTAATTAGTGTGGAGGGTCGTTGCGATATATCGATCTCACGTTCGCTAGAGCACAGGGAAACACATTTCCGTACTAAACAGCTTTCATTTTCCGCGTAACCTTACGTTTAACCGTGTGGTATCTAGTCGGTATAAAAACGCAACTATAATATAGCTGATCTACGTTAATATTACATTATTATGTTACGATGTTACTATGATATATTGTGGTATTATGTCTCGTTAACATTTACTAACAAGTGACACGAAAAGTAGATAAAAATATGGAAGTGATAAGTTACACCGTACAAAGTACAAAGGTCACGTAATAAAAATGAAAATATGTTTTATAGTACTCGAACGAACGAAAATATGTCATATTAACGATACCATGTATATTGTATTACATTGACTAACAACAAATTATACGAAATTATAAATAAAAAGAAATGAAACTACGCGAAATTTATGTAAGGAAAAAAAAAGAAATTTCGAAGAAGATACTACGTGAAATTATAAACATTTAAATAACATTTCATACTTTCTAGATGATATATATCAAGCCTTTGTAAAATTTGTTACAAGCTAGAGAATCTTACAATACTTCGTAGAACTTTATACAAAAAAGTTAATAAATTAAAACATTCCATAAAATAAAGAGGAAATAAACCACAGAAACTTCGAACGACAGAAATTTCCAAACCAACATGACATTCTTAAACTACATACATATGTAGATACTTTCTTTGCATACGTACATATGTGCAATCGAAACACTCCAAACAAAGAATACATTTGAAACAGATCAATATTGCATAGCATTTCACAAAAAAAAAAAACTGGCAAATTCAAAAATTCGATAGAACGTGCAAGAAATAAACGACAAAGGCTCTGAACGACAGAGATTTCCAAAACTACATGACATCGTCCAACTACATATGTACGTGCTTTCTTTACATATGTATGTACAATCGAAACACTCGAAACAAAGAACAGATTTGAAAGCGTCCGCCTATATTGAGCTGGTCCAACTATACCTCACATTTTCCCGCATGTTTCAACCCTAGTAAAGGAATAATGAAAAGAGTGGATCGCAATATCGCAGCAATTCGGCAATAACGCCTTATCACACCCTCGCAATATCGGTGAGGGCTTCGTTCGAATCCGTAATCACGGCCATAGCGAAACGAGGCATGGAGAAAGAGTGTATTTCATTTTGAGCCACTTTGACCGGATACTCTTCGCATCTGTGTAAAGAGAGGAGCGTGATCGAAAGTGGTAAAATGTTTCGATCGATGGATACGAGACGAATCGATTGCGCAACGTCCATCGTATGGTCGACAATCGTGTTCGATTACGCAACCACGTTATCAATGGAACGATATTCATGAGTGGAGTTTTTTATTCGTCTTCGTAACACCCTCGAGGATAATCGATGATTACGCGACGAAGGATCTAGCGATGGTTTTATTTCGAAAATTTCCCGAAGGTGTATGTAAAAGGTGTTTTTATAATGTAAAAGAACGGTTTTATAATGAAAGGAAGAAAGTGAAAGGAAGGAAGTGAAAGGGGTGGCTGAACAAAAAGAAAAGAAGGTTAGTGATGTACTTCACAGAGACGTTCCTACATATAATTAACCCTACCGCGTTCTTCCTTTGGTCGTTTTCCACTCAATTATATTAGCTTAACAGCGAAAGATATCTCGTGCTTTGATAAGAGATAAGAGAGTTCTTATCGTTATGCATATGTTGCCGTTTCAGTTCCATGTGCAATCTTCTGAAAATGTTGTGAATCCTTTTTGTTTCTTACAATGAGAACAAGTCTGAAATGTAAAAATCCGAGGATCGCAGCAGGGTTAATATAATATTTTCAGAAGAAAGAATATTTGAGAGGAGATTATATATATATACATTGAATGTATTATGGAAAACTTTTATGTCGATATCGTATCCATTATATAAACCTCATTGTAATTTCTTGAAAAGAGAAAAAGTAAAATTGCATTGTATGAGTATCACAAAACATTGCTCACGAACGTCACTTACTTTCGACCAGAATGTTACAAGTAAAAGTCAATTAAACTCTTGTAGCATAATTTACATATTAAAATTGTAATCTGAAATATTCATAATAACCTGAAGTATTCGTAATAACATTACGTCACATAAGGCACATATCAGAGTACGAGAAAAGTATACAAAAAGTGATATATGTAAACGTAAAAATAAATATGTATTGAAAAAATACCGAAATATTTCAAATTTTCACAGGGACCAGTCTATATTTTTCGATTCGAAAGATATAGAATTTCGTGCGGACAATTCGTTTACAGGAACGTTGACCCAATTGAAAGGCAACCGGTTAATTTTCCTGAAAGAGACAGCAGCGTTTCCAACAGAGCAAAGCCGAACATGGAAAAATTGCTAAGCACTTGATGGTCAATTTTAGATTACGCCACTTGTAGAGGATGCTGTCCTTCATGTTCAATAAAAAAAAGAGAGAAAAAACGAATAGAGGATGAATTGAGTTACTCAGATTAGTTTATTTCACGTACTCTCTAAAAGCAAATTGATACACCTACCCTAGGACTGACTTCCTAGAATTTTTATAGTTTTAGTATATTGTTTAGCACTGTTAGCGATAAATATTTCACTACTTCACTGTTTTCAGATTTATTTTCATAACTATTTCCTTTTTCCTCTCTTGTGTATTTATCGTCGTATCGACTCCTTAAGTTCAGAGCTATATTTCTTGATACAGCTTGGTGTTGGAATTTTTAACCTTTAAGAATTTTCTGTTACGTGATTCTGTTAAGGCTGAGAGAGAGTTTAATTCACATCTCGCTCTTTGATATTCTTTATATTCGAGCAAGAGATGGTTGTTTGTCAAAGCTTGATTACACAGCCTGCAGAAGAGTTGTACATTTTCTCTTTTTCTTTTTTTTTTTTTTTTTGTAGGTATTCATGCGTTATTTTGTAATGACATGCTCTGAGCTACTACTAAATTATTTTTATATCTACATATAATATACGATTATTATTGATTAATTCTGCTGCATCCTTCGTGTATCTGCATATTTTCAATGTAATATTTGCTTATCGTTAATAAGATTTCTTAAGTTTGAAGAAGATATGAAAGAATCGTTCTGAACAATTTTCTTGAAACAGAAGACGCATCATTTGTTGAAATGGAAACGACGTTTAATCATAAAATGTCAAGGGGCGAAATAGAGTCAGGAATATAATTTAAAGTTTTTAAAATATGGATGTTCCACTTAAGATATTGTTAATATTAATTAAAGTTCGTAAAGCCTGAAACTTTCTGAAACTTGAAGTCCAAAAAATAAAGAGTTCAAGCTGCATAGATTAGAAACATAAATCCGTTTAATGAAATTAACTTTTTTTATTAAGATGTTGAAAAACTGTAAGATTATTTCCTAAAATAAATACTAAAGTAGAATTACTCAATAACAATATTGTCAATATACGTAATACTATTTCTTCGTTTCATAATATACAAATTTTCCACACCCAAATACATATCAAGACAATCTAAGATCAGAATTGATTTCAAATCCATCAATGTTCTAGACAAAAAACCAAATCGATTTCAATCACGAATCACGCATCCAAAAATGATTTTCACACAAGTTCCAGCATTATATTAAGCAGATTAATAAGTCACAAGATCAAGATAGATCGCTAAGATCACGATAAAGTTACAATTATCACTGAAGAATGAAAAGCTTCAAAGTTTTCAAATTTTACGTTTTCCATAGAAAGTCAATGCAAATCTTCTTGGACAACAGAATAAAGTTCTAAATAGATATTCGAACGTTTTAATATTCTTCAAGCACGGATCACACGTCCAAGAATCGTCTACAAATGAATCCCAGCATGTAAATAAATTAGTGAAGCTTCAATCGTTATGAAGAAGTAAGAAGGACTGAACTTTTCGAATTCAAGTTATTGCACAAAAGGTCAATGTAAATCTGCCTGCGAACCGTATGATACTGAATAGAATTTCGAACGATTTGACATTCTTCAAGCAATTTCCGCATTTCAATACGTGAAATTTCATAGAGGAAGTCGTACGAATATTAAATCTTCTAAGTTGAAGCACACCTTTCCTTTCAAACAGAAGGTCAAACAAATCCATCTCGGTTGCTTTCTACCTCCGGTAAATACGTTCGCGTGCAACTTGCATAATTTCATACGATATTCAGCAACTCAGTTTTCAACGTAGCCGGAGTTATGAAGTGCCATGGGTGCCCTTTCGAGCGGGTTAATGAAACGTGAAGAGAAAGCGAAAAGAGACGTTGCATATGGTACAGTTCCAACGAATAGCGGAAAAATTGTCCCACGACGATATCTTGATTCGAATACCAAGTAGAATCAATCGAGGATTCTACTGTTACGCTATTTTTAATATCTGTGCATTTTAATTCAAATAGAAACGCGGAGCGCACAATTAGAATGACAAATACTGGATTTTAAATTGAAATTTTCCATAAACTCAAAGACACAATTTATATTTCTTTCTTGTTCAAGATAAATTTTTTCTCTGCATATTACAATTCCGTTCGAGATATAGTATACTTTCTTAGGAAGGAAAATTCTAAATTTAAAACAACATTTTTCCATAAATCCTAAAGAGAACTTTTTTTTCTGAAAACTGTAATCTTATGTGAGATGAGTATGTCAAGTCCACTGTGAGCATATTCTCTACGATGGTACTTATCTCATTCGAAACGAAAATTAAAAATCTCTTCTCTCTTGCCCCTCTCGCTTATCGCAACAAACTATCCCCGCGGTTTATCGATTCCCGATCGCTCAGTTTCCCCGAACTCGCACATTCGCTCGCACCGGTCAACGTGCACTTGTTAACTCCTTGCATTCATAAGTTGCTACAAAGACGCCTTTGCCTTGCTGACTTGCTCCATGATTATTCGATGACTGAGTTGCGACAGTTGTCATCGCGCCAATGGCGCTTGCGGAATTCCATCGAAGATCCGCAGTCTTGACCGATTGCTTCCTCGGTACTCGGACAGAAGCCTGCAATTTGATGTCCTCCGTAATCCTGTTCAGTGGTTCTTCCGCCGACACTGGACCCCACTTGTTCACAAGTCGCTTGACTTGTCCCTCCCAGGGAGCCCACTTGTTCAATTGCACCGAGTCAGAATACAGACAGATGTGCTGGATCGAAAGCTGGACCATCGCGGCGTCATCGATCGATGGCTTCGATTGCAGCTCGTCTAAGTTTCGATCGCAGCTCGTCTAAGCTTCGATCGCAGCTCGTGTAGGTTTCGAATATCGCGTGCTGTATGCTCAGTTTTAAGTTTGTAAAGATCCATATAATTGTTCTGTGGGATACATATGGTACACAGTGTATGCTTACTTTCAAGTTTTAAGTTTAGGTATTAGTTTTTATCCTCAGTTTAGACAGCCAATGTGGGACACACGCGTCTTAGCTTTTACCTTAGTAAATTATTCTAAGTTAGATGTATCTACGCCAAGTCCATTGCGCGCACTTTTTCTACGCAGATGCGTTGTTCAAATTATAGCGCAAAGTAAAAAAGCTCCCTTATCTAATCCCTTTAAATACTAAATTATTAAATAGAACAATCGATTTGACAATGTGTTTATAATTTCGTCTTTTAAACTTCTCTGCAAGTTCAAGTTGTTAATGTGAAGGGCTGCCGGTTGGGAGTGACCTAATGTACTTTAGTTTACGAGTAGGTTTTAGTGCCAAGGTCTAGATTAAGTTAATTTTAAGCCTCATTATTGGATGGTAAGGGACGTCGAAAGACAACGAGAGACGACGAGAGACTCACTGCTTGTTTTAAGTCTTGCTGTTTCGTTCAAACCTTAGTTTTAAGCCTTAATTTTAAGTTTAAGTTTTAAGCTTCAATTTTAAGATTCAGTTTTAAGTTGCGTCGTTAGTTTTAAACATTACCTGCAAGTTTTAATTGTAACTCGCTTCGTTCATTTTAAACGTTAGTTTTAGTATATTTGTAAAGATCGGTTACTTGATTGATATATGTATTTATCCACAGAAGTAAAATTTTGATGATCTTTTGATTTTTTGTTTTTTCCACTGAGCATAATTTGTCTGTCTGAGTTATCGATAAATTGTGTTACGAGTTTCTCATCGTCAATCGGAGTACTATACTTGATAATATATAATTAACGATTGATTTGAGAATACAAAGGTGAAAATGATAAAAATAATAAAAAATCCACATTTCTACGTTTTGGATAGAATTGCAATATTATTTTGATCCTATTTGAAACTAATTAAACAAATCATTTAACCATCATCGTATAGTAATCTATTATTTTGATATAATGTGTAATGTACATATTATATTTTATTATTTTGATAGCGTGCAATGCTTTCTCAAGTATCGTACTCGCAGAAGGATAGAATTCTATACTTAGTTGCGATTATACGATATCCTGTTCTATATTTTATTTATAATCTCTCACAAGACTTTAGTATTAATTCAAACCAATACTATACTGAATCGATAACGTTGCATGCAACACGAAAATGGTATCAGGTGGCCTCCAAAACATGGAACTCGAAAAAGCATTGAATGTCACGTCCGTTCCTGTACCTCGTCTGAGAGTAAAGTTTGAAAAAGCGAAGATAGCGATCAAATTGTAAAAAATGACCAGAATTGTTTCACCTACGAAATATTGTAAAAAGTTACCAAGTATCATAGAAAGCTACCAAGCATTACCAAGCGAATATTATAAAAACGATACATACGATATTTCATATACTTTCTCATATTTTATGAACTTTGCGCAATTTTCTGTATCAAGATCGTCTATAAATACAGAAAAATCCGTAATCTAGTGATTTTAGCTCACAACAAAATTACCAAAGCTTAACGTTTCACCTTCGTCTTAATCCTGCGCATATGTTCGATTCAAAGATAGAAAGTAGCCCCACGTAAAACCACATTGATCTCTCTGCGGGGTATAATGGAAGGTGTCGATTTCCTCGACCGGAAGTGACAAGAATCGATCGCCGTTGAAGCAACTCAGGGTAGACTATCGAGCGTCAGTCGCGTTTAAAGGGACCACTGTTGTGTAACGATACAAGCCGTCAAGCATCGAGTAACACGATATGACCGAGTTTGTGCCTCGTTAAAATTGCATTAGCCAGACAGTGGAAAGGGTCGAAGGACGACTGAAAATACGCTGAAGAAACGTTTCAACAACCCGTCGAATCGCGACAATGTTTCCATGTTAACACTCGATCTGTACGTTTCGAAAGAAATCTTTATGAATCAGCCAAGAGATACAAGAAGACGAGCAATGAAACTGTCGTAACATTTTTCATTAAGAGAAATATCTATCGGTCACACGAAGTGGCAACATTTTCTGCTAGTTCGTCCGCAATAAAGACCGATGTATCGTAAACGTACAATATGGTGCACACCGTTTATACTTTGTGACCCTAACAGATGGACAATTCTAAGATCTAGACCAAAGATATCCTACACCTACGTTATAAGTATGAGTGTTGGGAAAAATGTTATTTACCTATTAAATGATAAGCTACAGATTAAAATAATATCTTAGTTGCAAATAAGAATTACATTTTCTACTTAAACAAAGGTCTTTTAAACTTTTAAACGATGGCAGAAGTAATTCATTTATTATTTTTCACTTATTTTCCATTTCGATTTACATAATTGGAAAACAAATGGTGATACATAAATTTGAATAGCTTTTGGTTTCGTCTTATCTAAAAAATCGTGAAATTAATATGATTATTCTTCAATAGACAGATCGCCATTCACACTTGCTTCTACAACTACTTGCTCCTCGAATAAGTTGCCTAAAGGTCTATTTAATTTAATTCATCATAACTGATGAACATTATTAAAAATTGGAGATCGTAATTTTACAGTAATCTCTCTGATTGAACTATTATATTTGTGTAGCAATAAATTTGTTCAACGACCGGTAAGTAATAAATAAAAAATAAATGTACATTTGTAAATACGAAATAATTTCATTATTTTAAATAGTAAATTTAGATATGTCCAAATAAGAAATAATTTATGTGTGTTTTTTCTTTGACCTCTCAAATAACAAATGACGAAGATCTAGTCAAGTAATTATTTAGATGAAAATCTACTCAAAAATGCGCGATATTGATACGTATGCAATGAACATGATAATTATATAATAAAAGCATTATTAAACGAAAGTATTTAAACCAGTGACAAATTATTCAATTTGCGGAAATTTATAAAAAATATTTAAATTATTGGATATAATTTAATATATGAACATTTTTTGATAATTATTTGAATTACTTCGAAATTCTTCATGTTATGGAAATTTATTCAAAATTATTTAAATAATTCATTAACTAAAATTATTTGACTGTGTACGACAATTAAAACGCTGCATATCGCATGGAACGAAAGGTAAAATTTCCAGTAAGCAGAGGAACCCAAATGTAAGTCTAACTAAATTTTCGCCAAACCAAGTGAGATATCCTTTGATTCGTTTCTCCAACCAAATATGAATGAATATGAAAGGAGATCAAAGCTCCAAGAATTGAAATTTATGCTTCTAGAACCATATATATTTTACTGCGAACATGTAACTCTCTTCTTAAATCTGAATTCTTTTTTAAATCTATTGAAGAACCTTAAATGCAAGAATTAAAATAAAAAATCCTGAATCGTTAATAATAGAATTTGCAAGACATTTAAGCATTCGCGGTTGATTCTTTCTACGCGATATCGTTTTAAATGAAAAGTAAGATTCGACCAAAAAAAAAAAATCGAACGTATCTTTGTCACTTAATTGTTAACACTAAAAAAGTCACTCCTTCGCTATCAAATAACTATAGCACAATCTTTAACCTGCCCTATGTAAGGAGTTGCAAGGGAAGACAATAACTCAGCAGAAATTGACTTTACCTTTCACAGTTTGATTATACAATACCCTAACTCTGACAGAAACACGCGTGTACACGTCGGTTACAACCCCATAGCCAGCCGTTACACTTCGTCGTTGAATTAATTAAAGGGGAAGGGAAGAATATTGAGTTACACGAGCAATGAAATTATTAAACTTTCTGTTGTTTCCTATCTGCACGCTTGCATCTGTATATATTTTGCATGAAAGAACGCTCAAATGGCATTGTTCGATACAGAATGCATATTCGACTGCATCGGGAATGTGCTATATGAAGATGAGACACGCTCGTTGCAGTTGTCAGAGGCTAAAGCTGTAGCTTTGCGAGCTAGCTAAAGGGTAATCTAATTGCAAGCTTCACTAAAGATTGTAATATGTAATAACGCGTGGATGAAATTGCAAGCCTTTCTCTGTTTTTGATGTTAGTTGGCGTTGCGTGACCCTTTGCAACGCCATTTCCACGGGGTCACTGATCTTTCCTGCGGAAGAGTTTCAAAGAATTTTTGTAGAAAAGCATTGTACACGAAGTAATATAAAAACGGAGACACTATATGCGCATGATTAATTTAAACTGCGGATTTCTATGCATTTAGAGGAAACTTGAAAGTGCAGAATTCGATGAAAAACCTGTTCTGTCGTAAGAAACATTTCGAAACAATGTAGACTGCATTGCAATTATGGTAAAATAACACGAAGGTAGCTTTTTCCAGTACAAATTTTTTTTTATTTTCTGTCAAGAAACATAGGTCTTTCTGGCCTAAAGATAGAATATGAACATTTTGAAAACTGCGTTGTAGTTCTATAGACATGAAGCTTACTATAGAAATGTATTTAATTAAAACGTCCAACAAAGATTTGATAGTGTGCATGTGTAAAGACGGGACTTAAAAAATGAAATACTACATCACCGTAAAACGGTCTGCACTGATTTCAAAGCAACACCGAGGAACATTTTCACAACGTGAAAACATCGAAAGAAGTTGCGACAAGCTTGTATTGAATAATACGTATAAAGAATAATAAGTAAACGTATGAAGAAGATTCTATGGAAACAATAATAACAAACGAAGACGCTATTTTTAACTGAAGTCGACAAGGAGCAAAAAAATTAGGACATTTTATTAAAAGATAAGCAAGTTCTAAGAAAATCTCAACGCCGCAAGCTTCTCAGAAACAAAGATTCCTTGCCGAAAGAAAATAAATTCCTGTGCCATTTTTAAAAATATGGAAACAGATTGCAACGCGAATTTCTCAAAACCAAAAATTCACAGTCAAAGAAAATAAATGTATTTGGCTATTCCGTTTTTAAAAATAGAATATAGGATACAAAAATGTCAGAAACTGTACTGTAGTTACGTTGAAAAATTCCTCCGATTATTTCTACATAATATAAAACGTAAAAGTATCATCTGCGAATAAGGATAATACGAAATTAAATAAAAATGACAAAATAGAAGAAAAGTACCAAAAGAAATATATCAAACCTTAACTTATCATTATATTAAAATAACACTGAAGTAAATTCCAGCATGAACTTTTGAAAAATACAAGTTCGCGGTCCTAACTCCAACTCAATTGAATATTCAACTCGAACGATAACTCATACAAACGAAGGCATGGTTGAACCAACATCTTGGATTATCTGTCAAGCGCGTCATTTTCGTAACTTAAGGAGCTACCCAATCGAGAATATAGACACGCAATCTAACAAAGTCAAGGAAGACGGATTACACCGGTGTATCTGGTTGGCAACTTATCGTCGAGCAGGTGAACAGGAACAAATAGTTCGCATACTATCGCAACAACTTCGCGGCTCGGTCAAATATTTTGCTACGTGGAACAGACAGGAAAGAGATGGCTTCGGTAAAGTGCATTACGCGACGTCGTTCAACCTCTCGATGAACCGGGCCAAGGAACAGGGCCTTTGACTCATTAAGAAAATAACCTGACATAGATAGTTCTCAGCCTAGACAAGCACAGAGATCCTATAATTGCATATAAACAGAGAAATTTCATCGGCTCAGAGATTCGTCGAATGCCACACATTTTATACATTTGCGATGTACATTTATGCGTTAAATTAAAGATAACATTTGATGAAATTATTGTAAAGCAACCAAGGATGGTTGATCGAGTTTGATTTGCGGAAAATGGAATATGTACGAGAAATATAATTTTGAACATCGATGTGTATCGTTATCGATAGATGTTACAGGGCGGACAGGATGGGAGGAAATCTTATGACGCTATAAATGAAAAATAATATTTGGAAAAGTTATTGAAAAAAGGGATAACGGTTCGTTTGATTCAGTTCAATTGGGATTTATATTTCAGTATCATAATTTTATGTATCGATGTGATACAAAGTTAACGCCGGTGTCTTCATTTCTCGTTTGAACCGCTTGAACTTAATTTCTTTCATAATTTTCCATAGAAAGAATGCAAATTCATTGTACGGTTGAAGGGTTAAAGAAGAACCGAAAGAGTGAGCGGTAATTACGAAATTAAAATGGAAATTTAAATGATGAAACGGACTTTTGTAGACTTTGGCACAGTAATTGCTATGATTATTTTTATTGGGATAAAAAACACGTGACATTCTAGCTTTCGAGTTAAAATACAATTATACAAAAGAATTAAAAAATTATTCTCCATAATAATCATCTTCTGCACTAGCTAATCAACTATACATCAAAAATTTGCAAGACTTTGCAATTACGTTGAACTCGACATTTTTTATTCCAAGATTATTTCGCAACGTTAACGAAGCAAGGAAATTAGAAGCAACGTTGCAGATTATTCGAAACATCGTGTGGCGAAGAAATTAGATTCAACAACCAAACGTAAAGAAGTGAAAAATTGTGAAAACTTTATCAAACAGTCGTGCGTAACGTTACAATTTATTAAAAAAACTAACGCGACGAAGGATTGAAAGAGCCAGAAACCGTTCCTAATCGTTCCCGATCATCCCCTTCAAATTACCTTTCGTCCAATCGAATACTAATTACGCAAGAGTACGTAATTGCATTAGCTCGAATCTTTTTATATCGGAATTAACGTCAAAGATCGAATGTGAAGCGAATAAAATTTATAGCGAATAATTGCATGCAAAGTTGTAATTTATTTTAAAATTTCACGCGTCAAAGAAGTTACTTTCAAAATTCACACCTAGATTAAACGAAAATTATAGAAATTTTCATGAATAATCGTACGTAATGTCGATGTCACGAGTTGTTAAAAAATTCACGCATCAAAGGAATCAATCTCAATATTTAAACAAACCTAAAACATTTCAAATTTATGGAAATTTTCTCGATCAATCACGCGTAACGTCCAAACTCATCGAGAAAGTTCGTGCAGCAAAGGATCGAAAGAATCGTTCTCAAGCGCTTCCGATCGTCCTTGGTTCGATGGGTCGTTGATTGCCTGAGAAATGGACGCAACACGTTCGTTCTCATGACGTTTACGCGTAATTGCACGGTGATCTGCCGCTTCTAATGCGACACGTTCGACCGCCAGGGTGACCGTATATATTCGTGCTCCCCTTTCATGGCATTTGAAACATCGGCTGATAACGTGACGAGATTTTCAATCGACTATCCAGAGACATTTTTACGGCTGCTAGTTCGTTCCGGTAATACCGCGAGACGAAAGACGAATTGGCTTTCGAAGGGGAATCCCGTTCGAAGATAGATCATCTGAGAGACTGGATGGCGAATCGCCAAGTATATAATCCGAGGGAAATTTTTATGGGAATAGATTACGAGAGAATCGAGTACCGTCACAATTTTTTTGATAAGTTTGTGGAATGGCTGGAATAATATGTCTAAGAATACGATAGAAATGAATATGCCAGCCTGAATTTATATTAGATTTCTATGTAGAAATCTTTCAATGCTGAAATCCTTGGATCTGAGTTTTCGAATATGAATACTTCATTGGTAATATAGAAACTAGAAATTTTGCATCCAAACATCTAGATTTGTATCTTTCTGTCCGTGTACACGCAAGCATCTAAATTGAAAACGTGATAAAACTGTGTGACTCAACTTGAATTTCTATTAGAGATGCATATGTGAATCTTTGTATTGTAGAAAGCGAATAAAAAGAATAAAAACGTGCTGAGTATGTTACAATCTTTCGGAAATTTCCCTGAAAATTTATAACTAACTATATCATAATCATGGAATAAATAAACTTGTGCAAGTGGAAGTTTGTTTTTGGGGGGGAATTTCGATATTAAACGCACAACAAGGTAATGAAAGTGAATATACAAAATATGAATTTGATTAATTTGGATTCTGAGAGGTCCATATAATGCCATACTACCACACTGGATACACGAACACATGAGTACATGCCATGCAATATTACTAAATTTTCTGTTAAAAAAAGCAAGAGGATGTTCTTAATATCACATTTATATCCGGGGAAAACTACAATTCGCTCTAAAGCATTTTTGGCAACCGTTGTACATTTTCATCAAATTACAGACATCATATGCTAACCGAGTTCGATCCTCTCTCTCTCTCTCTCTCTCTTCCTCTCCCTCTATCTGTAACTACATAACGCAGACACAAAGGAAGGCTCAAGAAGAAAACTGCATTGAATGCTCGGTTGGCACGCGTTCGATGGACCAATTCTCTCATTGTCAATGGTCTGCAAAAATTCAGCTCTCTTCCGGGCAAGCTACGAGCGAAAATAATACGCGCATCGGCTAAAAAAAAGAAGACGATGCGATGACCAGGATGGAGAGAGGGTCCTTTAGTTCGATCTGGAGCACTGCAAGCTTCGCGTCTGTCACGTTTCCACGGATCATCCGGATCGTGAAAATCCGCCGCTCCAAGTTCCAGCACTCGTCCGCACGTTCGAGTTCCACCTCTTCTCACCCTCCCTCGCGCAAGTACATTCGAAAACCGGCGATAACGATTATGGTCGTTTAGAAAATCGTTCTTGTTCCTCTATTGAAGTATTCCGATTGAGTAGTCCAGTTACCGTGTACTTGCGTATCTATTTAATTTTTCGCTGACAAAGATTAATGTAATATCATAATGAGGCTCGATATGTGTAATTGATTTAGATAGAGAAATACGTTTTTTTTTAGAGTTGTTTGATAATTATTGAGTGTTCGAATAATTGTACCTTTGATTATTCATTATTTTATAGAGCAAGATCAATATTGAAATAATTTAATCAATTCAGGAACACATTCTTTTTAAGTAGAACGAACAAGTGGAATTTTGGAAAAATTATCGTGAACATTGATTTTATTCAAACTACGATTTGGGCTTGGGAAATCGTTCTTGTCTTTGAACGAAAGATATCGAATATTGGAATAAATATGTCTTTATTTACTTGTTCTTTTACACAAGACAATCAAAACTTAGATTTAATCTAATTAAGTTAGGTGAAGAAATGTATTTTTTCAAGCTGCGCCAATTAGATTTATAGATATAGATATATTAGAATTATAATTTTGAGATTGGTAGGACGAAGTATAAGTGTCTACAGTGTTTCTGAAACGCTATAGGAGTGCCTGATAAAGCGAATATATTACGTATGTTCCGTTAAAATTTATGGTCTAATTTATTGAAGTTACCCCTTTAATTACTCGAAGTTCTTCTGAGGGTTCTGATTAATTGCTACTTATAAAAAAAAATATTTCTTTCCTAAGCTCCCTCTTTGATTTTATCTTTGAAATGCAGCCTGATTAACAATTATGTAGACGAATATTTTAGGTAGAACTATTTTTACATACAATTAATCATTTTAAGATCATTTGTCAAAGGTGTCTTGAATTCGTAAACATGTTGCGTCTAATCAATTCGGTTGATCTATTTTCGCGTGCAAGTAACACAAATTAATTACACCGATATCCTGATTATGAGATATACACGATGACTAAGCATCAGATACATACGATAGGAAGAATTCAGTAATTTGACACATTTCACGCTGAAATATCGCTATCGCTACAGAACATCGTTATAAAACATCGCTAAACACATTTTCCTCGTTTGCATGCTCTTATTATCGCTTTCTCTGTCATTTTTTATCTTCATGATTAACATCTACGATAATATATAACAATGATAATATATAACATTAATTGCAAAACGAAAGACTTCCTATTAAGTTCGTTTGAATTTGTTCAAGTACATCAAATACACCGTATTACATAGAGAAAATTTCCAATAAACGACACTACAAGATATCTTGTTAACTGTGTTGTCTATTACATAGCTTCTACTGAATTATCTAACTACACAATCGTTATTAATTAACGTTAATACATTGTTGCTCAGGTATTCTGTTATGTCTACACTTCCTCGCGTTTTTTAATACACATACAAAGAGTATAGATGTTCGTGGAAACCACGCGTAACAGTATTCGCGTACTACAATTTTCCAAACAACGAGACATTAAGATCTACCGAAGTGGGAAAGAGTTCACGTTCATTGCATGCAGTAGATATTCTTCAAACAACGGAAGGTATCTGGCCAACTACTGTGTAACAACGTGTATTATATAGCTTATTACTCGATTACACAGCTACGGAATTAACTATTGAAACTAACACGCTATTATACTCAAACTTCTATGTTCCATCGGTACAATATTCCATTTAAAACTTCTCCACCGATAAAGTACGGTATATCAGGACCACATTATACAACAATTCTTCGAACGACACTTAATATACAAATATAATATCTACTTCAGGATTAAGTAATTCCGCGTATACATGAAAGAGCAAAGAGAAAATTGTTCTGTCCTCTATATTCCAACCGATATTTCATTGAAAAGCGATCGGATCGCTCGTGGAAGAGAAAAAGAGGTAACGAGACGTTAAAGTGTTCCAAACTGACAATCCACGAAAGACTCGATGGGGAATCACAAGTATTACTCGAGACGTGGCTTTCCGAAGCTTCCTAAAAGGAAGCTCCTCAGAGATAGCAATTGTCGCAGCCAGTTAAAAAGAAGACACTCGGATCGAACGAATGAAACGTGGCTCGTATTGATCAGCCTTTAACCCGACGGAGATACGCAACCAGTTAAGGGTTAATCAATTTCGTGTTACGACGTAGTAACGTGGCGTGTCGACCGTGTCAGAAACACGGCGTTATCCGTTGCAATAATTCTCTTGGTACACGTGGCCCGGCCTACTAAGTGGATAGAAACGAAACACAGCTGTATGATTTGCCTCTCTGGTGTGACTCGGGTTTTGCCTTTTTCTATTTCGTTCGACCTTTCGCGACCGTATCGCTGGTTCTGAAAGTGTAAAAGAACTATCGTCAATTTCGATGACCGTGTGCAATTTTTAGTCGAGCTTTATGATAGATGCGATGATGTTCTGGTGATGTACAAGAAGCGAGATCTGACTGCTCGTCACTTTTTCGCAAAGCGAATTTTCATTAATTCGAATATTCACGCGCGTGAACATTGGAAGGACGGCGGTTTAAAAAAAAAAAAGGGAAAAACCTTCCGTCGATTTTCGAGCTTCGTGATACATGCGATGATGTTAGAAACGTTTGATTGCTTGTCTCTTTCTCGATTACTAGCGTGTTATCGAAGTTTCACAGTGTGTAGCTTCCATGAGTAACTTTAAACTTGGATGTGTGAATATTCACACGTTAGAAGAGTTTTTTGAAAAGAACATGAGTTACGCGTGAACGCCTTCACTGTTACAAGTATATAACTTTCTAATTGAAAGCTAACTTTTCACGGTATATAATATCTTTCCACAGAACTGTATCTTTCCACAATCGTCGCAATTTCCTATTCTATAAGTGAACTTGCATAAACGATTTAAACGTCACGGCAAATTAATTCTCGCTTTCCCAACTGCAAGTACTACGAGTTGCTAGAAGTACTAAAATTTCACTGCTAGAAATTCGTGTAGAAATACATAATTTACCAAGTCATCCACGATTCTCGAGCGCAAGCATCTGAATCGAGTTTGAAAGCAAAGCGAAATTTGTCGTTGGCGTATTCGAACGAATGAAGTAGAAGCGTGCTGACTTCATGGAGAGAGGCGAACCATCACGGATACCGATCTCTATTGTACGTGCTTAACCCACGCTCCTGTACTTGCTCGTCGACATTAGCCTCCTCACGAAACACCCTTGCTTCACCCTTAACCATCGAATTGTAGAGCAAAACAACCGCTCTGTGTAGCTATTCGACCATCGAGTTCTTTCGTTAACTTAGTTCACCATCTACGAATCCAATTAATCTTAATTTTGAAATTTTGTGTTTACAATTTCATACGCTTACAAATTAAAGATACTGTAAGACGTAAGAAGCGCAGGTTTTGTATTTTAACTTGAAAATAAGAATCGTGACGAGTAAGAAAGTACAGGATATGCATAGTAAAAATAAAATCAAACTCGAATTCTCTGTTCAGAATATAATGAGAGAATTGTAATTGATTCAGGATTTTAAATTTGTCTTGACAGCGAGAAACGACATAAATACGTGATTTATTTATTTTTCAATCGTATGTTCGAAACAATTATTCGCATACGAATGAAAGAACGATAATTAATTGGAAATGATTAATTCAACTTGAAAATTATAAATCTTAAATAAATACGTAGTTTAATTATTTCGGAGTTTCTGTGTTCAAAATTCTAATTTGCATAATAAACGAATGAAACAAATTGTAACTAGTTGCAGGCAACTAATAATTCAATAAGTAATAATTTCGGTCTAAAATTGGCAAGTAAAAATTAAAACCCAATCGTTTGGTGTTGATACATTTAAAAAGAGAACTCGTCGCGGAGAGGAAAATTTATCTACGCAATTATCATTTTTATTGGATGATATATAGGTACAACGTTTATCTCGATGAATTTTTGTCATGTATTTGGTAGCTTTATGATCGTTTCACCGAAAAACTTTTCGTCTTTTTCAGCGACAAGTCCTTTGAACCAGTTCTTACAAGCTTCTAGCGCATTCAGCATCCCCCCATTAAAAAACTTTTGTAAAAACCAGAATAAATGATGGTCGGACGATGTTCTGATGTCCTTCGCAGTGGTCTGAAAATTCGCTCTTTGTAGCCAATGTTCAATTTTTCAAGCTCAATTTTTTCAAAAAATGTTTGTTCCTACAAAACGACAAACCTTCGAAATTTCCATTATTTAGTCGTGTTGTACGTATCTTTATCGGTAAGCAAAACCAGTAAGGATTCTGTTAAGTATTTTTACCAAAATTCATGTATAAATAGCGCAAAATTTATAATAGTTTGAGTTTCGACAAGCTTTTTAAAATAAATGTTTAAAAGTGATAGACACAGGATTTTGCCCATAGAAAACGTTAGACCTTTCTAAGAAGAATGCATAAATTTGACCTGCCACCTCCTGGAAGTTTCTACTTTTTACACTGAGTTTAAAAAATAGTCGCCTGAAGCATTGCAGAGTTCCGGGTGCGTTCGTTTGCAGCCACTTGATAGCCACTCATATTGGGAAACTGAGAATTTCGATACGCCAACTAATCGCAGAAAATTTAACTACTGAGAGTAGGTCGAGTACCCATATGATCATCAATGTTTAAATGGACACGCTGTAGAAGACGAATGTTTTCAGGTTTGTTTTAATGCTTTTAAATTGATTAGTAATAATAAGAGTCATATTATTATTTAAACAGTTATACAAATTTATGCAATAGAATTTTCTCCTAAAAAAAAAATAAAAGTAAGATACAGTAACTAGCATTAACGTATGTATCCTCGGCTACTCTTCGAAACAGAATAATCTTTTAGAAATTGCAACAACTTGCATTTTTTTAAAAGGGAGAAATACTAGTTTACTAGACGATGTATACAAATTTTTTAAAAAAATTGCAATTAGTTGAAATCACGAAGAAAAAAGTAAAGGTCATTTTTTACGACTGTTCTATTTGGGTCTGTAATGAATATTTAAACAACATATTTTGAAGATTTACGACAGCTGTATATACATGTTGAAAATTTCGTCGAAATCGATTGATGCAGAGACAAGCGACAGGCATCGAAAGATGTAGATTTATTGCAGTCACAGACCGAATATCGTAAAAAATGCGATTTTCAACATTTTTAACCGTTTACAGCTCATAACAACGTTAACTGACCTCCATACAATTTTGTGGTAAAATAACAGTACCTTTTTGAAATATAGTAAAATTTATACCTTTTTAAAAATTTCTTGCTGTAAAGTTTGTTACTGTTATTAGTTAAATATTCATATTACGTTGTATGAAATAAATTTCTGTTGAAGAACATCGATGTAGAGTTGTTTTTAACTTTGGCCATGAAATACCGCTCTCCAAACCACTTTGCGTTTGACAAATGAAACCGATGGGATTGTACATTCCAAATATTCCAACATTTTTACCCGCTGTTCACCGATACAGAGCACCTAACGTTGTTTTGTTGAAAAACGACGTCTCTTTTTCCATCGACTAGCCTAAATTTTTCCGTTTATCTTGTTTGAGAAGTTAGTCATCCATAGTTAATCTAATATTCCGATAAACTTTTAGAAATTTCAGTTGATCAAATTTCAGTTGAGTTTAAGCACGAAAGTCTGCAATCAGTAATTCTCCTTCGATTTTACCAAACAATAAATCACATCAATTATCAAAAATTATCTGTATCCTTAAAAAATTTTCTAATTTCTAATTTCCTAAAATTTCCCTAACTATTACAAATTTCCAACGTATTTTTCCATCGAGGTAATCAATATTATACTATTCTGGTAGAAATAGATGATCAACTCTCCGTCAACTCTGACTCACAAAAAATTTGAGAAATAAATCAAACTGTCCGGCTAAGTCAAATCATATTACTCACCATCGCTTTTACTTCTTAGGTCAAGTTCGCAGAGACTCGGTTTACTTATAATGGCTAAGTCAATCTATCTTCATCAAACATACCAAAACTTTCCCCAAAAATATACTTTGGTCCATTTGTAGTAACATTACATAAATATTATTAAACATAATGTCACGAAAATAAAAATATTTTTCCAAAAAGGAATGGACCGTAGAAAGTAAATGAGCATATAGGTTTCAGCAACCCTACGATCGCAAATGTTATATCGATACAAATGGGCACCAATTCCTCCACCTCCAATAACGTGAGGTTCGTTTTATGTATTTCTTTATTTGATGTCGAACGACGTTCTGTTACAGATGGTAGAAAAAGTTGGTAAATATATGGTATTTTGTTATTGAATAAAAATATTACAGAATAGTTAGTCAGTTAGACTAAGTTAATCTGCAAATCTCCAGAAGCTCTTCATTCGCGATAACATTATTGATACGTTATAACACCATCGGTGCTGCAGAAAATAAAAAGTAAAAAATAAAGTTCCACAGAAAATTCTTTGACTTCAAAATTTTAATGGTTTATAAAAATTCTAAAATTTTCAATATATTTTTCATATGTCTCTAAAAATAGTAAGGATAATTAGTCAGTTGTATCAGCGATCCTTTCAAGAAGACAATAGCAAGCAATTTTATTTTACGATTTTTATAGTCTTATTTACATAGTCTAATATTCTATCAGAAAGATAACCATTTTTTCTAAACTGTCCTTTTTCGAGCAACAATTTAAAAAATGTAATGCGTTCAATTTAATTACAAATAAAGAAAATTGGTATTGTTGCAAAATTAAACCATTTTTTCTAAACTGTCCTTTTTCGAGCAACAATTTAATGCATTCGATATAATTACAAATAAAGGAAATTGGCATTGTTGCAAAATTACAACGTTATTACAATTCGAACACATCTAGGTTATGATGATGAAAATTACGAGTCTACCCTATATATATATACACACACATCAACGTCACCATCAAGATTAGCCATCACTATCTGAATTAACTGTACCGAGTTATCTGTCTATGACAATAGAGAATGCAATCCATCCCAATTATATAAATTAATCCCTTACAAGTCCCCTCCTCACGTAAGTAATTAAGAGGGTAAGCAAATGTGCGTTCGAATTTAGTCGTCCGGACGCAAACTCCTATTATTTGAAGGAAAAATTATAGCTACTTGGGCAAGTCAACGAACATCTATTACGTGATAACTGAGTAACTGAGTAATCGAGTTATTATTCGAATTGATGTGTTTTACGAGAATAGACGTTGTTCCATTCTAATGTAGAACATGGTTTCTCAATTCGTATCTCACGGAAATTCGTAATCGTGTCAACAACATTTTTGCTGCCTCTACGAAATTAATTTTCGATAATTTAAAATACGCCTGGAAAAAATTCCTACGAATAAGATTAAAAGGATCATTGGTATTCCATTTTCAAAGTTAGCTGCGCGCAATTAAACTGTCTACTCGTGAGAAAACCGAGTAGCTTCGTTCGTGATCAATATCAAGGTGAAAAGAGTTGCTCGATTAAAGTAAACTGAGAATTGCCGCTTTAACGGCAGCTTAGAAGTAGTTTCGTTTACGGCCTCGAAATCAAGTAACCTGAGAATAAACAGCTCTTCAAATAACAAGACAGTTCCATCACAATTTCCTTCGAAATTAAGTAACCTGAGAATAAAGAGCTTTTCAAATAACAAGACAGTTCCATCACATAGTGTTACGAAGGGATTAACTTCTTAAGGGATATGTTCTGCCAACTTAACGCTTATTAAAAGAAAATTACTCAACGGCAATTGAACCCCTGCGTTTTTGTTAAGAGAATCGTCTAGTGTAGCGGATAGGCAATTTTTTACGTTAGCCTAATTTTCGTAGCTGTCATTACGTATTTTCATCCCTTATCATTTTCAATTTATACCGCTACAGAAGCTATTCTCCCACGTATTTTTCCAATTATATTGCTCTTGTAACGAGGATGCGGTATTATCCTCAATCGAAAAATATAAAATAATTGTTTTATTCTGACCGTAATACACTCGCTGAAATTGTTAAAGTTAAGCATATAACTTTATATCCATTGTACGTTGCGAACGAAAGAATGAAAAAAAATGATATTAACTGAAATAATAACTGTGCATTTATTGAAGCTGCATGGAAAAGCATCGATTAAATTGATACAGGAGAAATCGTTTTGATAACGAGTACGTTCGCCCATCCAAATCAGTGAACTCGAAAATTATCGCTTTAATTCGGTTTAGTCAACGTTTGTGTCGATATTGGAACGCAGTCGACCATATCGATAATTTAAATATGTTGCATGAATATATGTGGCATATATTGGCGGTTGAAACTTATATTACTGGAAAAAAAAGAAAGGAAGAAAAGAAACCTAAATTTTTAATATCGCAGAGCTTTGATGAATATTCGATTGATACGGATGGTACGATTTTTGATATTCTAAATATTTGCCATTTCACGCGCATTTCGATGCATTTGCAATTCCAAACCGTATTATGGAACAACTTCTCTCTGTGGAGTTTGATAGCCGAATTAAAACGATAAATCCTTGACTCTCAACGAGTCACTGAAATAAAAGAGCAATGTATCCGCTCACACGTATAAAACTCTAGTAACTTTATCGTTCAAATATTTCCCGAATAATTTTTCTTGATACTAATTACTTCTCTCCTTGATATTTAGTTCGCTAAGAATTATATTTTAGCTTTACATGGAAAGGAAACGTTTAATCTTTTTTAAACAGACTAAATAACGCTAAAATAGATAAAATATTTCGAATTCTTGTGTCGTTTAAACGCTCGTTTTGTAATACCACGGTTGCGATGAAATTTTTAGCCTTTCCTTGAATAAATTAAAAAATGATAAAATACAATTTAAATATTTTGAAGCCTTGCGTGATTTAAACAATACAAGTTACGTTTTACAATACACGTAACAAAGATTGTGACAAGGCGAAGACGAAACGATTAATTTGACCCGCTACAAAACGAACAAGGGAAACGTAAATGAGACGAAGCGGTAAGTAGAAACATGCCGTTGCTGGTCAGACACCTGGCTGGTATCATTGAAGGCGTTCACCTTTCAGTAGTTTGTCATTAAACTTGAAAATCTCCCTTGCAATTTCTTTCATATCGCCAAATAATACAAAGATTAGTTACTTACTGAAACTACTTTACTTAACATTTTGAAGTAATTACATAAATAACTTGTAATAAATTGTACGCTCCTATGATACTTATTAGAAGGAAGCAGATTTTTGCACGGCAGTACAATCTCCTTTAAAACATCTATAGTATCGCAGATGAAATTGTAAAAATCACTAATTAAAATTAGTGCTTGTTCTTGTATTATTTCAGTTCACGTATTCCTGTACCTGATACCAAAGAGCCAATATTCGTTAAATAAACAAATAAATAAATAGATACATTATTGGATAATTACATAAATATATAAACAAATAGATCTAACTAAATGGATTACAGAAAGAGAATAATAATGATCCTTTATAGGATAAACAGATTTATTAAAACGAAATCGTAGAACACTGGAATACAAGAAAGGAGCGACAATAAAAACGTCGTACACGAAAAGCCGCAAATGCTACAACGAAATCTAACAGAAAATAATTGCACCGATATCGTTTAACGCTTCAGTTTATCGCTTCAATCGTCAACGATTAAAAAACAGGAAGGACAAAAAAGAAGTAAAACGAAGAAATAGAAAAAGAGAGAAAGAAAAGCGAGGTAGAAAGTGGATTTGTCTATTTAATGTCTGGACATCGATCGAGCAACATTGTTCGGATTGAATCAGCGACCGGCCATGCTGTCGAGGCATGAATAATCCAGAAAGCGGAATAATTTCGCGTTGAATTCGAATCTGAGATCGATGACGCCTACACCGACGGACGATCTAACCCAGTTTCACCTTCGAGGCGTGTACACACCGCCAGTTTTCCCGCAGAACGGAGCCAGGTCGATAAAAACACACGATTTTACACCTTTCTCCACTTATCCGTATGTTTCGCTGTCTCGAATACGAATATCCGATGTATATACTTCGAGTCTTTTCCTATCAAGATAGTAGTGAATTTTACGTTATTTATATCGTCATCGAAATTTTATACAATCAGTTCTTAATTTTTAGGGACGTTAAATTATTTCGTGGAAGAAAATGACGATTTACGAAAAGTAAATTTGATATTGGATAGTAAGTAAAAATCGATAAGCAAATTCTATTTCTTTTATTTACGTGAAATATCTAAGTTCGATATTGAGTATTGTTAAAGTATCGATAATGAAAACTGGGCCTTTAGACTGAACAAAAATTTCGGAGAAAAATTTCCTGTGGTCGTTGTAGTGTAAAATATACTGATATATTTTATTATTTTTATTGCCAAGCGTGGCTAGAATTTTTTATTAAATTAAAGCATGCTACATCGATTTGCTAAAATAAATATCGAAAGCTGACACGAAAAATTCATAAACAAATAACATTTTTCTCGTTTACGATTTATTAAATTGTCGTGTCTTTTTTTCTTTCTTTTTTTTTTTTTCAATTGCCGTTATTTGCGAACAGGACGGCGTGACTCTTCGAAAAAATCGTTTAAATCAAAATTTCGACTCTCTCCCTTTTATCTCTGTTTCCGGTCAATTTATCGAACCGGTGCAACATGTTTAAAAAAAAAACATAAATCACGGCCGTTATCATGGGAATTAAATACATAAATCGAAATGAAGCCTGAAAATGATCACACCCCTAGGGAGACCATAATTAACAAATCAATTCGGTCTTTTTTATTATCTCTACTTGACATACTTCGCTGATTAAGAGCTGCAATTTTGAACAAAACTTGAAAATTGTTTCATTTCTAACGACAAAGAATTTCAAATTTTAATCGAATAAAATTTCACACAAATTCTACGATAATTATTTATTATTTTACAATAGCAAATTTCAAACGATATGAAATTCATAGTTAACGCGAGATCATTATTTTTTCATGCTATAATCAACCCTGAACTTATTTGACAAGCTTTGATTTTCTTTTCCCTTGCACGAATGTCTACTTTTTATCTCAACTCACAAGAGAAAGATCAAGCTCTTAAAATTAAACTTTAAATTTCGTACCATTGTATCGGGAAAAGAAAGAAGTTGCACGCTATTTTCTCCCGATAGCTACGATTAGCTACAATTTAACTAATCCGATTAAATCAACGCAAGGATATTTATCCTAAAATTTATACACCAAGAAATTATTATTATGTAGATACCGATTACCAACGAATTAAAAATAAAAATTGTTCATTTTATTACCCACTTGTATTCATAACTTGACTATATTCTTGATCCCAATCTTAATAATAAGCAGCAACACTTTTCTCCACATAAACAATCTACGATCTGAGTTATATTTCCCAGAAAACTCTTTTTAGGTACAGCTTCGTATAGTTTCTCGTTTTTTCTTACTATTTATTTAAAATCTAAAAATTATGTGACTCTCTCTCTCTCTCTCTCTCTCTCTCTCTTTACTGTTGTTTACTATTTACCTAAAAATATAAAAATTATCCAATTCTAAAAATATAACAACGCAACTAAAGGAGGAACAAAAGTCTTTCACATTATCTGCTATCTGAATAATATTTCAGATAAATCTCTACTCTTTGTAATTACTTCTTTCTATCATCCCTCGCTGCTTTTTATAAAAATCTACAAGTTTTGAAGCTTTAAAAACATCTAAAATATGAATATCTAGCTGAACTAAATCACGGAATGAAAATCTGGCTTTCGACTCTCCGCTAAACCGCAACGTTATAAAATGCAAAACAGATCTAACAGCTAATTTTTATAGGACGCTTTAGCCGTACGCGAAACATGTTTCACCTCTGTAAAAACGAATATCTTAACGGCATTCCAGCCCTTCGATGTACGAATACATGCACGAGAATTCTATTTGCGTAAATTCTGATCGATCTGACACTTTCTGTCTTTCAAACGCGTAACGCAGAACAGTTTCTCGGCCGAATAACCTTTTACATCCTGCAACTCTTATTCGCACTGACTATTTGCATGCGCGAAACAATGAGGTATTTCGGAAAATCTGACAAATATTGCAGTTTCGAAGAATGGAATTTTTGAATTCTGTTAAAAATTCTAGAGTCAAATTGCGCATCGTTGCAGCTTGGAAATAATATAACAAATATAATATACCATATATAGTATGATAATGTTGTACAACATACTACAGCATAATATAGAGATTGAACATGATGTATCTACTAAAATATTAAATTTTATAAATATTATTGCATATGTTGAAATTATGTATAATACACTAAAGGTTAGAGGATTATTCGATGGAATAATTTTTAAATACAAATCCTTACGATTTTAATTGGGAAAACGCAAGTTGCTATAAGAAATTAATACATTAGTAGCAATATTATAATAAATAGCAAATATGCTAATTGTAATTATTAAGTACTAAATAATTTCGTAATAGTCAATCTTGGATAAAAGTCTCCATATGAAACTTCAACTTATTAAAATGCTCTGCAAAATTGAAAAAAGAGTTACAGGATATGAATTCACTTTTATCGGGATATTTCTTCTCCATCGTTTTTCCTTAATCCATTTCTTTTTCTTTTTTTTTCATCTCCTATAAAAGCAACGGATATGAACATCGACTTTTGCGCTATACGTGGAATCCAAGCTATTTTTTAGATTTGTAATAAAAACACGAACACGCTGCATGTTTACAGATTTCCTACTGAAAGTAAGAAATTTCCACTCGTTTCACCGAAGCTGATAATTAATCTATCGTTCATTCATGAATGCAACGTATTGATACCTGCTACAAACAATGACGTAATCAAAATTTGAATACCTAATCAAAGCTAACATTAACAATTGAGCCACAAAGCATAATTGTAAGCCACGTCCAAGTGAAATTTTATATTTCAAAAATGAAGAGAGAGGTGAGCCATTAAATGGACCATTCGATCAACGTTGCGTTCACTTGGAATTTTAATTGCAATTTTATTCTCACGATTTGCATGATCAAATCACGAACATTGCACGTGTGGTGATATTCTGTAAACAATCTATTGTACTAACAGCTATATCTTGATAACATTAATCAATTTTCCGATTTATTTTTAAATTGTGTTACGTTTATACAAACTTTTATTCATATTTTACTGCTGGGTCCATGAAGGGTTAAACATTATAAAAATGATTCAAGATACCTAGAAAAAATAATTAGGCCCAGTTATTTTATGTTACGTGAAGAATCAAAACTGCGAGGTACATTTCTCGCGTATGTTCGACTCGGTAGTTCTATTTACTACACGCACTTGGTACTGGACTTAAATGTACAATACAGATTAAAAATCGCGAATACTTTTAAAATAGTAAAAAACTGACCAGCGATAAACACAAACAAATCCTCCCACTGTATTCTATTTCATATAACTCGCTCCTTTTCCATTTCAAATTTGACAGAAAATAAGCTTCTTAATTTCGTCAATTACTGTACGTGTGTTACTATTTGTGAATTTATGTACTTTAATGTGTTATAATTCATATACACTGCCATTCTAAGTCGTCTAACGTTTACAATTATTACATTCAGACTAGAAATAAATGGACACTGTAATTATGAAATGAAGTTGATACTTACTAACCCTGGAATACTATAGCGCATTCATACTTCATTCTCCATTCATATCTGTTTCAGTCCATGTAATATCTGTTCGTCAGAGAACTATACAATCGTCATGTATGACACGATTATTCTAAATTTGCATGGACGTGAGAAAAAGGAAACAACATGCTACACGGAAGAGACGTGTCACTTTTGCATAAATACTACGCTAATAAATAGTACAGTCGAAAGAAGTATTAGAGCATCGTATAAAATTTACTAAAATTCCACCAACATGCACAAAACGCGGGAGAGGATACTTTTTAAACGATATCGTATGCTTAATACAGCATTCTAACTGAAAAATCACGAGAATATCCAGAACTTAGAGGAAATACGATACAACTCTGCTAGACAATGTGTCAAAAACATTAAAGTTTTAACTCAGGAAATATCTGCGCTAACAGAAATCTGCCTTTGGCAACGAGAAGAACAACGAAAAATCAGCCACCTGATATCAGAACCTAACGTTAGAACGTTAGTGGTTAAAAGCGAGTAATACGTAATTTTCCCTAGAAAATTGTATAGATTTACAAGATCTGTTTACTCGTTTCTAAAAATTTGAATAATTCTTAAGGAATGCGCGAACAACAGATGCTTGTTTGTCCCTTACGTTAAGTATCCTTTCGTATACTTCTCGTTCTATTACTTCGATGCAAGCTTCGCGCTATAATCACCCGTGATTCTACATAGCGATAGAGTCAAAAGTAAGGAAAAACACAACACGTACCACCTGAAGATTTCGTGAGGCGAATCCGCGGTTCGCGAGTTTCACAGCAACATAGTACGTTCGCGGTTCTCTGTTCACTCGCCCCTCCACAGATCAGCAAACATCAAAGGGCCATATCGCCAGAGAAAAGCACGGGGGTAGCCTCTATGTGGCGCGAAACGAAAACAAACGACAGAACGGAATAAGGACGAGCCGATGGGACCGCATAGTATCTCGAGGTTGTTCCACCAGCGCGAAGGAATCGTTGAACCGAAAGAACATCGAACTCGCGACGCGCTCGAGAACCAACAGTGAAAAAGAAAAGAAAAGAAAAAAAAAAAGGGTCAAGAGACTTTCTTCGTCTTCGACCTCTGAATACCTTAGCCGCGAAAAATTTCTGGCTATCGATACCTATCGCGGTGAATATACGGAAACTTTGTAAGAATACGTAGAAAGCGATGGAATAAAGGAAAAAGAGAATTGGAGAGAGGACGAGTGATTATACTAAACACACACGCACACACTATAATAGGAACGTGTTGGATGGTATCGCGCGCGCGTCGAATACCGACGACCTTTCTCGCTCAAGGATCAGTCGAAGACTGCTCGGCCGAAAGTGGGAGGCCTCTTTTTCGAAAGCATCGTTTTCTCCACGGTGGCGAGGCTTCCGGACAGAGGTAACCGAGCATGCGTGCCACGAGCCACCCGATCAACGCACCGTACACACAGGGTGTGCCAAGAAGCACGCCTGATAGAGCGCACCGATGAACGTGGAACGTGTACGACACTGTACAGGGTGTTTCATAAGTGAATCATTCAACATTGATAACGCTCAAGTTAGTGGATCCTGCCGTTCTTCGGGCTTCGTTTTCACGTTTCCATCTCTTTAGATATCATCCTTGTTGAAATACTTTATTCGTTAAAAAAGTAGAACACAAGCACGACAGTGAGAATGATATTGAATAGCAAAAGCGAATATTTAAAAGTTGTCTGTATCGTAATAATAATAATAATATCTGTAATTTCTAATAATATTTAGAAACTAAATACTTTATAACGTTTTGTCTTATGTTACCTATCTATATTTTAATAATATCTATTAAAACCCTGTTAACCCCGCTGTCCTCTTCGAATCTATATGACCTAAAATGGATACTACGTTTCAATAAATATTATTACATAGTATTAATTGGCTATTAACTATAAATAATAATGATAATAATATCTATTACGATATAATAATACTATCCGATTAATATTATGTAATAACGCCTATTGAAACATAATATCCATTTCAGCTCATACAGATCCGAAGAGAACAACAGGATTAACACGTTAACTGCCACGTGAGTTTTATATATTTCGTCCTGAATGCCGCAATAGATTGAAACATACTACACTCTAATATTATATGACATTTACGAGGAATCATATATATATATATATATATCAATAAGACTTTTCATATTTTGTTCAAACTGTGTGAAAATATTTCATAACGTTATAAAAATATAACAAACTCAAAAATGATAGAAAGAATATTGCAAGGTGGAAGTTCTCTATCATTCTAAAACATCTGAGAAAACTGAAGTCCTAGTATTTTTCAATGCCGTCTTTGTGCTCCTTTATTCGAATTAAAGTATTCAAACATGGGAATTAGAAACATGAGAATTTCAAATATTTTACATCTTTATAAATGAAAAAATGCAAAATCAAATACTTTAATCGTAAAGAGCAGATTTCGATAATTGATCATGGATAAGTACTTTATCTGGTCACTTATAGATAGGATAGTATATTTGTAAGAAATTCTAGGTATCTCTTTTCTCCGCTGAATTTTATGACTGAAATATGGAAATTCGATATATTCGTTTCTCTTACACATGTGAAGGCAAAGGGACGAAGTCGATTTTAAAAACTTATACTTATATTTCCTGAGGCTAACGACGACCATTTAACACTGAAACTACACTAGAGTGATCAAAATGGCCAATTCATAAGTTTTCATAGAAATTCTAGAATAAATTTATTATAATGTATTTTTCATGATTTAAATGTTTTTGTGTGGAATATATGAATAAAAGCTTGTTCTCCCTCTTTACTTGTCATCCTAATATCTTTAATGCCAGTCTTATACTTCGGCGCTACTATATTCTATCCAAATATGAATAAGATAGTCATTATGAAAAAAAGAGTAAAACGAGTTTATTTGTATATTTGCTTAAATAATTGTGAGCATTTTATTCCTTGATTCGATATAAAGACAATAAAACATAACGCTATGCTAAAACCGGGAATAATATATTCACTACTCTTGAATAAGATATAATGAACATAGTAAAGTAAAAATTCATATCTCTTTACTACAAATCGACTATTTAACAGATACTGAATTTCTCTATAGTTGAATAGAATTGTATCAAATATGTGTAAGGCGCAATTATACAAGATGCTATAATAATACTACACATTCGAACAATAGAATTCTGATAATGTAAGAGAAAAAAAAACCAGTGTTTAAAAAGATAGTGATCCAAAATGTGTTTATTAAACGCATAACGATATAGCTTAAGTCATAACTATATCCAATACTAGTATCTAAAAACTGTGCCAATAATAAACTAATAATTGAAGAGAATGATCATCGCCCTTCTATGGAATTAATAGATTATTTAAACTATTTAATTAAAAAGTTATACACCAATAGAGATGTAAATTAAATACTCAATACATCTATGTATCCACTGATTGTAAATATCACGGCGTGAATTAATCCTATGATCTATTTATCAAATTGGACGGAACAACTTGCAGTAAGAAGATTTTCAAATAACAAAGATGTTCCATTTCAATTTTCTTTTTTTTTTTTGTATATTATGTCCCAAAAATAAATAAAAGAAAAATGCCTCGCACTTATCTTTATATTATATTTTCTTAAATTGTTGTACTGTTTGCAATAGATTTTATCCTAGATATAAATTCTAGTAAACAAACTTTTTTTCCTAATAATAATTGACAAATTATTGCTCCAACCTGATGGATATTTATTAGTGAGTGAAAAAAAACAGTATGATAAATTTTTATAAAGTTTTGATTAAATGGAACACAGACTTCATTATCATAATTAATTAGATTAAAAGGTAATAATATTTCTATAGAAATAGATATATTGCGAAAAAGATTTTATCTATAAATCAAAACGAAGAATTACACTGAATTATCTAATTGGAGTAGTAGCGACTGGAATGAATTTTTGGAAATTTTCAAATTTTCATTCTATTTATATTACTACATAAAATATCATATTATAATATGTTTATTGATTTAAGAGAATCTTTAAACTTTTACCGACTGCTATGGATTATCGATGCTCCGTATAAAACAAAACATGTGGAATATTCGACATTTTTCAAAAATATTCGACATTTTTCACGAATATTCGTGCACGATTATGTTCCAAACGTTATCTCCACACGTCCGTCCTTCGACGTCGATATTCATATTTTCTATATCTGTCGAGCTTACGTGGCACAAAACAAACGAATATTCATGTACCTTGATTCGCATTAATTTATCGACTGCAGCCAGAACAATATTCGCTATTCGGCACGAATATCGAATAATGTAACGACATTTGCGTGTTTTAACGAGAGTATTGAATATTCGAATGCTGTTTCACATCACGGAGCTGTCTCTCCCTATTTCCTAGCATAAAAAGATTAACTATGTCTATTGAATGATATATACCATAATCCGAAAGTTTAGAACAATTCCATAATAGTATAAAATTAGAATTTGAATACTTGAGTGACTTAACTTTGAAGAAATTTATTATTATTCAAACTTTCAGAGCGCAATTAAAATATAAGGACTTTTAGCATAAAATATGCGAAATTATTTCGCAATCTTTAGATTAAAAACTTAAAGATTAATACAGTCAAGAAAAGAAATTGAATATTGTGAGTTTCGAAAGTTAAAATAATAATCCTAAACTGTTGGCTAGTGATATGATACCTACTGAAATTCATTAATTGATTGAATGGGTTGGAATGAAAATTTTTATTTTACTTTAGTTAATTAACGAATCTAAGTAAAATTTGAAAATTTAGAAGAGTTTAAAAAGAAACATGCTTGCATCTCATAATGTTTCAATTGATTTTCATGACACTCGAATGTTTTATAAGGAGAATACCAAATTATTTTGCCCACTAGATGCTTTAAATGATACGCTGGAGTATTTATCAATTTTTATAACAGAACATTTTTAAGATCGAAGAATTGCATTACGAAACAATCCGCGCGAGATTCCATTGTTGCTTATATAATCTACATGCTATGATATCATCAATTTTGAAGCTACGTGATATATTAATTATATAAGCACGGAAAAATTTTCAGAATTTTATACAATGCATAAACGTGATTCAAACTTATCCGAAAGTATGTATTATGTTCTACACATCGTGAAAGTAAAAATATTTCTAAAACTTTCTATTCAACTATTTATTATAATCTTCAAATATTTCGATTAAATAATCGACCTTGTGATTTCTAATATTATTTGATAACTATGTTTACAAATCAATGATTGACTTACCAGCCAGCTATGCCATTGGGTTGTATCTCCTGCAAGAAAATACCCAGCTCTCCTTTATCCTTACTGCGAAGACCAACCACACTGAATCCCAGACTGGTTCCCTCTGGTTTATACAACTTGAAGAAAAAATTATTGCCCTTAATACCTCTGAATGTTTAATAATATATATTTTATATTTATTTATTATTTATTATATATATATTTTATATATATTTTATATATGTTATAATAATATATATTTTACAAACCTGCACAGTAAATACTTGACGACCTCTTGCTGCAGCTTCAATAACCTTCTTGAACTCCTTAGCGTATGTTGTTGTTGTTATTGGAGGCATTCCCATAACCTCTGACGCAAGACTTGGGCTTGTGACCTATAATAAAGTGAAAATTTAATACCAAGTACAAAGGGAATTTAAAAATACATTTTAAGAATATTTTGAAAACAATTTTACCTGCGCACTAGTATCTTCGCTGCTGCTATGCACCAATGGAGCAACTGGAACCCTTTGATCTTCTAGTTCACTGCTATCCTGATATAGATCTTGATATACATTTGATCCAAGCGGTTGCACTGGCGTACTAGGAACAGAAAGTTCCAGTTGTCCACTAATGTTAATATCAAAATCGCCAGGAATAATAGATGGATGCTGCCCCAGTTGAGTGTTTAATTCGATTAGTGAGTCTTGAATTGTCACTATGCTGCGGAATACCGGATCTTCCAAAAGAGAAATTAAGGATTTTATATCTTGGGTCGTATGCATTTGTAGTTTGGGGTCATTGCAATCCTCCACCCTTTCTTGAACATGCTCCAATAAATGAAGAGCTGTAGATATGTCTAAAAAAGTTGGAACAAAAAATACAAATTAATATTATAAAAACTGATGTAACCTAATAGATATTGTTCTTAAAAGTAATATATAAATTTATAACACTTTTCTATCAAAAAATAAAGATGCTTCACTAATTTTAATGAATTAAATTTATATTGACCTGCACTTAGAGGCATTTTGTTTTTGGTAGATTTGCTTCAGCTAAATGTGTATAAAAAGTCTTGTGAATCCCCCTGAAAAAAGCATATGTTATAAATACATGTATATATTGCTATAATTATACTTTATATTTTATATATCGTATGTTTTTAATTTAGCGAAATGAAATTGTTAAAATGTATCTTAACCTCTATAACAGGCACGAATTAAAGAGCAATAAGTAAAATTTATGATTTTTTTTATACAATTTTATCATTAAAATATCATTAACAAGTTCTACAACATTATATTAACTGTCGTTAACTTTAGCTGTACCATGAATTTATCGTAAATCAATACGTGGTCACATAACTGCTTCAAATATTAATAAAACTACAACTTCTCTTACCTAAATTTCTTCGAAAAATTGAAGTAGAAGGCAAACAGATCGCGAATCGATGATTCTCAAGAAATTTCACGGTCACGCACGAGAATTACAATCGATTTCTTGAAATATCACAGGAAACGTTCAATTGCATTTTGCTATCAGCTGACTATGCCAAACTATCGAATGCTTGACAGTTCTTGGATGGGGAAAGAGAATATAGATTAACTCCACCAATGAAATCCAATCAAACATTACTATAGCGAAATGCGGGAAATTTAAATATTTACTGGTGAATGTTTTAGAGGAATATTGTACTCATGTGATATATAATTAATAAAATAATTGTTTCATTCAATTTGTACTATATGATGATATAATATTAATAATAGAAGTATAAAAATATTAAATTTCTATTAAATAAGCAAAATTTAAGAGTCGAATTGTAAAATGCATCAATAAGAAAGGAATATTATTGAACAAAGTATTTGAGGAGAGTAAAACTGAATGAAAACGCAAAAAATTAATATGCACAATTTTGAAAAAAATTTTAATAGTAAAAAACAATATCCTTCCTCTTATTCCGTGCATCAGAAATGACAGAATCATTTGTATGTTTGAGTATTAAAGAACTTCAATTACGTTTTGGAAAAACCACGATAGATTATATTCACACATAACAATATCGTTATAGATTATCTATTCTGAATTTTCCATATAAAATTGCGTTTTAACTGCGACTTAATTAAAATCTATAACAAAGATTTACTTCAACCCATCTTAGCCGTCAAGGTTTAATTTAATTAGTCTTAATTCTATGGCAAATAATTAGTCTATACAAAACACTGTAAATACTACAACCGGCAGTACCTCAAAAGAATCTTTCTCTATTCACTAGCGACCAACAAAATCAATTAAAATTACCACGATCACCCCAAACCGATCTTGAAAAGGAAAACAAATTACTTTCTTTGTGCTCCAGAAATTTAAATAAAAATGAAATCTGCCTAAAAATAGCCAAGCAATAAAGAACAAACGAGTCGACAGATCACGAAGACCACCTGTGCCAGCTCGTTGTTCATTCTAGTTGACCTCAGGTGGAAATCTCTAATCCATGATTCCGCTACGAACGACCGGCCGATCGTCCATCGGCACAATCAACCCAGCACGGCATTGCGTCGCTCTACTGCATCGATTCTCAAACGACTAACACCACCAGTCCCTAGGGGGTCGTCCACAAAATTTAAACACCTCTATAAACACGTGAATTTCAAACTCGATGCCTAAAAGAGAACCATAAACTTTCTTCTCCAATAAAAGACAAAATAATTGTCCATCCCCTAAAATCTATCTTGTAATTCGTAGAGAAAGTTCTTAACTGAAGACGAACGTAGAACCAAAGGTGTTATTTCGTACGATGAGGACGCGTTGAAGCTTGAGAACCCACGGTCGTGGTGTTTACACGCACGTCGAACGTTTTCCCGGATGGCCCCACGGAAACCGGACACAATGGAGTTGCTTCCGGTGAGCACAAGGCCAGAAATCGGACGTGGGGATCCCACCGCGCCTGTGTACCACCGGTATATGTTATCTCTCCTCCGCGTTCTGCCCCCTATGGCTCGTCTATCCGAGAATCATTCATCGAAACAATTCTTCCAGCACCGTCACTTCCCCTCCCGACCCCCCGATCGGTCAGGTGTTATCCATTATTTCCACGGTTTGCACCGATTTTGACCGTCAGTTTGATTACAGGTGCCATTCGCGTTGGATGGACGGTTCTAGTGCATCTTATCGCGTTTTGGCGTTTTGAAGTTGCTCGTAGATTAGAGACGGTGTGGAGTCTCTGGAGAAGAGGAGGAAATCTCGCGCGACTCGGTTTGCTCTCGAAGTGGACAGACACGTGAACAATTTGTTGTTATTTCAGGTAAGTATAGTTGGTACGATTTAATGGAGAGTCGCGAATTACTTCAGTTTGAGGAAGAGGGAAATAGTTAGGTTTATTGAATTTATCGAGATCCGAAGCTTGTACGTAGTTTCATAGCATTTTTCAACTGAAGAGAGTTTTAGTTGGAAAGTTGGAGCTAAAATTTTAATTAAAAAAGGAGATTCGATAATGTTTGCTACTTCGTATTCGAGTTTACTACTTCGTACTAAACTTCGTATTCGTACTTAGCTTTTTGCAACTTTTTTGGACTGGGAAACGCGAATGTTCTGGTTAAAAAGTTGGAGTTAACATTTTAGTTAGAAGGAGAGATTCGGCGACGTTTATTGGATTTTTAAATGTAAAAATTGTATTCCTATGGAACTTCCGTCCCTAATTTTTAGAAAAGAGAAACGAAATAATTTTATCTAAAAAGTTCAACTTTGTCATATAAAAAAATTAATTTTTCTCGTATTAAAAAGAAGAGAGTATTCTACATATATTGCAACTTTGATATAATCCCGATTAAATAACGTATACGAAAGATCGTTATTGAGGTTCGTATACAAAAGATTTCCACAAAATTTCTGCTTACATCAAACAGTTAAATTAAAACAATTACCACACAAAGACTAACTGAATAATACATATAACAAGACTAACAAAGATAAATTATAATATCCTGCATCCTACGTACACTAATATCACATAATTGAAGAATATGAAAATTGTTTGAAGCGCGCAACAATGCTATCCACGTATCATCTATTATCCAAGAGATTGCGATAAAATCTTGATTTAGCCGTTCATAGCAACGTTCCTTTAAAAATGTGTAATTCTAGGATGCAACAATCTTTTATTTTTAAGAAGGTATACATTCACGTAGAATTTGGAACAGAATTAGTGTCTCCTTTATATGATATTTTAATGTCTTACTAATTTATCAAACTTTTAATACATTCCATTTAAAACTTGTATCATATGTAGTGAGAAAGTCATATACGTTTGTTAAAACAGGAACACGACTGGACGAAATTCAATGATGATAATAATCACGATACACTAATTCAACGTAGTATTATAATATTATTATTATAATTAAACAATGTAATTGATGATTCGAATGACCCGTATCTATAATTTTCTCTCGTCGACGGTAACGTTAATTACTAGACAAGCATCCATCCTCTTTGGACAGAGAACTATAATTATGGAGGCGATAAACCATGAGATAATTAATAAGCACCGTTTCTCCGCAATACGTGAGCAAAGTTTGCAACTAATGGACAAGCACGTGTATCACAATTGACAATTTGCAAATTAAGTCCTTTATAAAAGATAGGAATAACATAACTTTGATTACACAGTATCAATTGATTATAACAATATTGCACGTTATTGAGGATATATCAAATAATATATTATTCTTTGCTCCATTATTTTACATAGGATAAGTGTTGGTTGTTTCATGAATAATTCTCAAGGCATCATCCCTTAAAATTAGACTCAACTCTTTGAAGTCTCCGTTTCTTTTTTGCTTGCTGTATAGACAAACAAAATTTCTTAAAAATCCTTAATATGAATAATATCGAAGTTAAATAAATATAAACTATCCCAATTAATTTTCAATAATATAAATAAATATTAATAATGTATTGTGAGTAAATACATGTATATACTCAAAAATACAATAATAATTCATATTTCTACTAATATAATTAACCATAAATAAGAACTTGAAAGCTAAATAAATTGCAGAGGCTACTGAAAACATCCAAATACCATTTCCCATCCAAGAAACCCTACAATATTCAAACTCCCCAGCGACCAAACATTATTTTCTAATACGGCATCTCCCTTACGGTTTGAATGTAAATTTAATCCCTGCGACACGTGCCACTCTAAGTTTCTTATCATATACAAAAGCATTCTTTCATTTTTTAACATCGGTACGATATGACAAAAGCGAATCGCTGAATTTCTCATGAAACATATTAATGTAAAAGATCCTGATCTCATGAGAAAGTAACTTCGTAACATGGGGCGTGATAAAGAAGACGCGTTTCAGTCTAGTGGACGGTTTCGATATATTCAAAGTGCGTAGAGACAGTGGAAGGTTTTTATGGAATTCCTGAGCTGCACTCACCCTGAACACATCTACATGCTCGCACCTTCGTCAACCTTTTCTCTGACGATTCGCGTGCACGTACACGCGGCGAAGGACCAGCACACGCCCGTAAACCCAACGAACCGTGCTTCCAACTTTCAAGCATTACATTATTAGTTGCTCAGTATCTTTTCCATTACTCTCATACATGAATTATTTCTGAAAAAAAATGGAAATATATTAGTTATATGCACTTGTAAAAAATTTAAGAAAGCAAGGATGTACAAAATGTTGTATTTTGAACTCGTATTCACGAGGATATAAATTTGCATAAAAATCGACGATTTAGTTACATGAAATTTTGAAGGTCTACAGGCTTTAGAAACGAAAATCTTCTAGCTTATATTCCAGAATATTTCTAACTGGCATGATTTCAGAATTTCGTCACTGTGATGACTACTTGATACCAAACCCTGGTACCTAAAAATGAAGAAAACCAACATATCCAGTCTACTGCAATCCATCTCTGTTCTAGCTACCCTGAGAGTGGTCGTTAACGGTAAGTTGCAACCCTCTAGCTCGATTATTCAATTACTTTCTAAAACAATCGTCTTACAAAAATTGAAAGGAAAGAATTTCCTTCATTTCAAGTTCATTTATAAATTCTTCTATTAAACTAATAGAAGAGTTTCAGATAGAAAAGACACGTGAAAAGGGAAAATATCATAAGACGAAAAATGTAATGCGCGCAACTGGTGTGCCCTAAAAAAACATTTCGTTTGCACATCTCTGGCTCATACTCTAAAATTAATGATGGAACGCGGTGTAAAAGAATGACGTCACTTGCTCGATTGCGAAATTGGGTTTCGTCCCATTGTACCGTCATACGTACCACTTATGACACAAAAAAAAAGATATACGTGAACGATAAAATCATATCGTTCTGACGGTCGTCGCTCGCTCGCAAAGGAAGTAACCTGATTTTTACCAGGCGAACAGGAAATAATAATATCTATTTGCGAGAAAATAGCGACGAATAAAAGGAAAGAGTATAAAAAATGCCAGCCATTGAATGCATTCGTGAGCGAACGATAACGAAAAAACCGGTGTGCTGTGTTTTCAGGGCAAACAACGTGTAATGGCGGCTTGGGTCGAGTCGTTTACGAGAGACTTCCGGACCAACAGCTTCAGGGCTTCGACGACGATGTGGTATAAAACGTTTCGCGAAATATTTACCTATCTCTCTGGCTTGCGTGGTCGGTTTTCAAATATTCAGTCGACTTCTAGGAAACTGTTCTGAAATCTTAAAACCTGATTCTCTGATAATAGAATGTTAAATCTGACGAGAATAGGAAGATTTGAGATTAGGGGGCTGATTTACTGTAACATTGGAAAGTATAATCCGTACTTGAAATGGTTTTATCAAGAAATCAATTGAAGTAAATCTTTTATTATAATTTTTTTTTTAATAATTGATATATTATTCAATCATTAAATATAGGCGAAATTTCTTGCTACTAAATATGAAACTCGTTCGAGAGAGTGAAATGAAGCAATTAGAAAAGATATTTTCCTGAGAAGGAAGATTTAAGATTTCATATTCGCCCCAGGAAAAAAATAAGTCTATGCTTACATTTCTAAACCAATGTTTTCCTAAAATAGATTGTTTTAAAGCTGTATTTTTATAAAAGCAGTAACATAAATATTAAAAAAATTTGTATACTATTAACATTAATATTTTAATAATATTCTAATTTTAATCTTGCTAATTTATCATAGGTACGAGACTCTGCACCACCTTTTAGAGTCTTGGAAAAATGTCAGGAATTATGTCTACGAGATAGAACGGCGACGAACAATTTAGTTCGCGCTTGCACGAGCTTCGATTTCCAACCTGGCAGCAGAATAGCTTCTTTCAGCGGGGCTGCAGAATATGAAGAAAGCACTTGCTATTTAACGAGGGAACAGGCGCAGCCAGAAGGAATTGGAAATCTAATGCTGGTGCCAAACAGCGTCCATTTCACGGAAGTTTGTCTTGGCTGTGAGTGTATTTCAGTATTTTCCCAATACTGCTCAAACGTTCCAGAAAAATTCTTTAAATTTCTATGCTTTCTTTTCTCCTGTCATACGTATCCTATAATTCATAAAGTATTAACCATTCTGCGATAATTTCTCATAAAATTTCTGAAAATAATCCCTAAAAAAGGAATTAGTATAAAGATATTCTACTTATTTTAAGAATAATATTCTGTATTTCAAGGACAAATTCACTGTTTGTTTTTAGTTTCTGTATTTTAAAAAATTACTTTTGCGTACTCTTTATCTGGTGATTAAGAGTTTTAATGATTATATTTTTCTGTGAAGCCGATAGGATCGAAAGAGAATGTCCAAATCGGCGTTATGTTTTCGAGAGACATCCCAGGAAGAAACTAAAATTACCACTGACAGATATCAAGGAAGTTAGCGCGGCGAATAGAACAGACTGCGAGGATAGGTATTATAGAATTTTTAAAAAATGCAGATTAGATTAGATTTCTAATTGCAAATATCTCATGGATAAAAATTTTCCGTGATATTTTGAAGATGTTTGAACGAGTTCAGTTTCATTTGTCGATCCGCTACGTATGACACTGCTCTAAGAAGCTGTGCTCTGAGTCGTTTCACCAGAAGAACGCATCCTGAATTATTGGAAGACGATCCAAATTCCGATTATCTGGAAAACACTTGTCTCAATGGTACTCACTACCAATTTTCTCTTAAAATTTAACGAATAATAACGAATTATATTTTTAATATCGATTTCTCAAATTAATAATCCCATAGAAAAATATTTAAATTACCCAAATATTGAATTACCTGTGTTAGAACTGAATTTTAGAATTGTTAAAAACTAAGTTTCTATAGTTTATTATTTACTGACTGAACGAATTCAAATTTGTTGATTCAACAGCAGAACGTCGTTGCGATGGATTAGCTGTGTTCGTCAAAGAAGAAAACAAGCGTCTTCGAGGGCCATTCGAAGTCGACATCTACACGAATCTTACCTTAGACGAGTGTCAAGCCCTTTGTTTGAGAGCTGAGAAATATTTCTGTCGAAGCGTAGAATTCGACGAGCAAACACGGCAATGCATTATTTCAGAAGAAGATTCTGTCTCTCAGAAGGACGATATCGGTATAAGTAGCAGCCCCAGCCATCATTTTTACGATTTGGTTTGTTTAGACAATCGTAAGTACATTATACCTACCGTCAATAACTTCATCTACTATATATCGCTAATTGTTCACAAAAGTATCAATTTCTTAATTATCTTCACAGTAGAAGATAACTACACTATCTTAAGTTAGAAATTTAAGAAATCGTCCACTCTACGTGATTCCAGATTAATTATTATTTAGAATATTCTTTCCTAAACTAGTATTAATTGATTTCTGATTGTGATACTATCCAAATACTCAAATTGTTGAAACTATTGATTAATAATTCATTACGTCATTAAAAAGTATACGTTGTTAAAAAATTAGATATTAATCATTACTCATGATTGAAACGAAGAACTTTTCTAAAAGATGAAGGTATCTGACTTCTTCGAAATCGTAAGGGCCGGATAACAGTGAAACGATCAATTGGTACTTTACAATACTTTATCAATACCCACTTACGAAGCGTAGATCCGTCCATAGCACGCGGTTCCGAATACCCGGACAGCAGCTCCACGTCGCACCTTTTTTCCGATGGACGACGACCAGATACAGCGTTCCAGCGTTATCGAAACTCTCGTTTGAGCGGTGAATTTCACTCTGAGATAACAGGTCGTAGCCTGAGCGAATGCCTTGACGAGTGTCTTCGACAGACCAGTTTCCAATGCAGGAGCGCCGTGTATTCTGAACATTATCATACCTGTCGATTGAGTCGATTCAATCAACGTGATGGACACAGGATCATCTACGATGCAGACTACGATTATTACGAGAATCTTATGCGTGAGTGACAAATATCTTAAAGGTGTATAGATATATCGCTTATAATCGAATCGATGACATCGGAAACAACATTGTTTTAAGAAATTCTTAAAGCAATTGATGTTGGGTTGGCTCTCAGTATCGAACTTCTTCCTCGTTTTCGTGCTTTCAAACGTTCCTGAACTTTCCAAGATTTGAAGTAGAAAATTAAGCCGGTTGTGATCCTTTTTATAATGCTACAAATCATAATGTGAATTATTATTTCGATCTCTTTTGAACAATTCTAGAAATTCTTAAATTTGCTGTATACGAACAGTGAATAAAAGTCTAAGAAACTTGTTATATTTATTTATATACCTGTGTTAAAATGTCAACTATTATATAAACAGACCAATATTTGGATGGGGACCGGGATAATCCAGGCTACAGACCAGACCCCCTAGGACAGGATACCAATTTCGGCCGGCCTTCTCTGGGAAGACCTGGTAAACTAACAACACCTTCGATAATCTATTACTGTAAACTCAATCCTCTTTTTTGTCATATTTCTTATATATTACAAATATTAAAATTAGCTCACCTTGGCATCTCCCAAATTTATCAAATTCAATAAACGATACATAACTCTAACAACTAAAAATTACCACCAAGCATAAAACGAATATGCTTTTTGAAACAAGTAAATTTCAAATTTCCACACAGGTTATCCAGAGGACTACGACAAGGGGTACAGCAGCAGCGTGAAACCAGATCGGTATCCAGATCGTTACCCAGACCGCCACACAGATCGCTATCCAGATCGATATCCAGATCGCTATCCAGACCGTTACCCTGATCGATACCCAGATCGATATCCCGAAAAATATCCTGATAAATATCCAGATCGTTACCCCGATAAATACCCGGACCGTTACCCCGATAAATTCCCAGACCGTTACCCCGATAAATTCCCAGACCGTTACCCCGATAAATTCCCAGACCGTTACCCCGATAAATATCCAGAACGTTACCCTGATAAATACCCCGACAAATATCCAGATCGTTATCCTGATCGTTATCCAGCTGATAAATATCCCGAAAGGTATCCTTTGAATGGACAATATCCAATTGGGGCAGCAGGGGATACGTTTCCTGATCCTATAGATCGATATCCAATCAGTGATCGATTTCCAACGAGCGATCGTTACCCTGTTAGTGATCGTTATCCAATGGTAGATCGGTACCCATCTTCGGATAGGTATCCAATATCTGATCGATTTCCAAGCAGAGGTGGTGATCGCCGTCCTACTCATCCTGATCGATATCCTATTCCAGACACTGGAATAGACAGATATCCAACAAGTGGTAGTAGATACCCTACTGGAATTGGTAATCGATACCCAATATCTCCAAGTCGTTATCCTAGCGATAGCGATCGGTACCCCAATAGTATAGACCGTTATCCTATTCCCGAGGATCCTCTGGATCGGTATCCATCCGGTTTGGCAGGTGGCAGACCTCACGTCGATCGGTATCCTATCAGTGAAAGGTATCCCGAAAAGGATCTTTATCCTAATCGGTAAGTTGAAGAGAAAGATATTGATGAGCTTTCAAAAATACATTTCGATATTTTTATGACTCTTCCTTCAAAGATTCGGTAATCGATATAAAATTTCATTAAAAAATATTTAAGCAACAACAGTCTTTCTCGGTGTTACATTTCGAGTAGAATAAAAATTTGTATTTCCTTCACTAAATGGTACTATGTAGTTGCTATGAAAAGTATATACGCAACACTGACGTACTAATTAATTAGATCCAAGTAATTAAACATTTAACTCGACGAAAAAGGCATAGCATTGAAAAATAAGGGCTCGTATAAATACTTTCTGTAGCAACTGTAAGTTGATAATCAAATGAAAATTGATCGGCTCATTAACTTAATTAATACAGCATTGATTTAATTAAAGATATTGCATATAAAATTTCATTTCAAGAGACATTACAAACATTACAAATGATTTATTATTCATATGTTATATACTCCTTACCATTTATAATATTCAATCTCTCTCAGAAACCTACATTTAAATAATCATATTTAATTTACCAAATGCCCGGCTGGACAAATTGTAAAGTACAAATTAAAAAAAAGAAAAAATAAATAAATAATCATATTTTTCCTCCATTCTCAGATTCCCACCATCGTCGCATGGAGGATACTCTCCAACATACCCCGTTGACGACATCTACGGTCCTCAGTCTCATGCAGACCGGAACCACTATGGCGTAGGAGGACCCAGTCGTCCCTTAGGCTATGGTGGTTATAACAACGACGGCGCAATAATCGGTGGCGGTTACATAGGCGAAGGTGGAGTGTACAATTCGCGACCTTTCGGTACCAGCGGTGGCCCAATTATCGGTCGACCGCCTCTGGTGTCCAGATGCGACGAACAAGACAACTTCCGACAAGTAGGACCTCATACTAGGGTCCGTAAGCCATTCGTCAGACGATATACGACAGCTTCCTCGTTGGCTCAATGTGAAAGAGAATGTGCCGACGCTAGAGACTTCGTGTGCAGATCATTCAATTATCGTCCCTACGCCGCACCCTATGGAGCAGAACGGGACAACTGCGAGTTGAGCGATCGTGACTCCAGGGACATGGACATGGGCAATCCCGTGTACTATGACACTGGCTCCGATTACGACTTTTATGAAAGGAATAACGGCAGACAGGGAGCTGATGCAGAGTGTCTCGACGGTAAGCGTCGTAGAAGACCTTGGACGTCATCTACATGGGTCACATGGAGAAACCTTTACGCTGCCGGTCCATATTACAACCGTTACTGATGCAAATTTCAATTATTGTATTAGACATTGTCATCTGGACTGAGTTTAGTAAAATAAACCGTCTGATTTTCCGAAATCTTTTTTTTTTACTTTTTGTTTGGTCACATCCGATGATGTCGATTATTCCTCTGGTTTCTAACGATGTGGAAGGGTGTTGGATTTTGTTTCTTATTTGACTGGCTGAAAATCATAGTGGTGTAGATCGGTTCGTTGTTATTTTTCATGAAACGATATTTTACGTTTATCATCGTAAGAAATTCATTATATATCTCCAAGTTAAGAGAATGTATCTATGACAGAGAGTTCAGTTATAATTTAGTCGAAGGGATGATACTTGTAAGAACCGAAACATTTCACTAAATTTAAATTCTAAAGATCTTGACTCACATTGTTGTGATTTTCAGTCCATCATTTAATTTTCTGTTTGGTTTGGGTATTTACCCGATTTGTTAAATGAAAGTTAATAGAGAGCAAGTAAATTGTGTTTCTGGTCATTCTAGTGAGTCAAGTGTGTAGCGAAGACGGAATGGAATTTACTTTAAGGACACCGGAAGGATTCATTGGTCGGATTTACACTTACGGCTATTACGATCGCTGCTTCTTCCGCGGAAACGGGGGAACCGTAAATGTTCTTCGAATCAGTGGTCCCCAGGGTTACCCCGAATGTGGCACTCAAAGAGTAAGAAAATTATTTCGTCGCTGCTCGAGAACACCACAGGATTTCTGAAAGCACGTTAAATATTAATTCCGAAGAAATTAAACGATTTTCCAAAAATTTTATTTTTGTCTGAGATCTTGAACTGATCTATTTTAAGATCCTTCATTAAAGAGCTAAACTTAAAATTTTAAGATGAGATCTAAGGCTAAAATTTAAAAAAGATCTAGTAAATTCATCGTCAAAATTTACCGATAGTCTTCTGTATAAAAGCTTTTTAAGTAAAATAATTTAGAAATAACAATGGTACTTTTAATGAATGTTTCATAAAAAATTGGTTCACAATTAGTGATTACATTCGACAAACGATTGCAGTACGGCGACACGATGACAAACATCGTCGTGGTACAGTTCTCGGACTACGTGCAAACAGGAAGGGACAAACGCTTCAATCTCACTTGTCTATTTCGAGGCCCTGGCGAAGCTGTCGTCACATCCGGCTACATCGGTGCCGGGTATGCCAGGTCATATCGATTGAGAGACCGTGCCTTGCACCCGGTGCACTTAATTAAATAGTCCGATCCGTCATCCAGTATAGAATGCAGAATATGTTGCATTCAGTTAAACATGGATCCTGGTGCAAGCACACTCGATAAATTTATTTTAATATTGTTCGAGTTCCATCGTTAAAAATCTCCTGATTCTATGATTCTAAATCTTGAATATACCTCGTAGAAAGTTGCAAAGAGACACTTGTTGATCTGTTTCACTTGAGATGGATGAAACTGATAATTTAAAGGAAGATTATTAATGTCGGTGTGCTGACAAGTTAATTTTGAATAAGGAAGAAAAACAATTTTTTTTGTTTTCATGTGAAACGAGATATTAAAGTGTCTACTTTTTTTATGTTTCTTATATTTCAAAAAAATCAATATATACTTTTATTTCGATTATGCTAATAAAATTCGCATTTATGTTGTGTAGATCAGGGTCTCCGATTCCGATCGAGTACCTTCCAGCAGAAAATACCCTAAGTTCTCGAGTACGTTTACTGATCCTGTATCAAGGCAGACCTACAACGACCATAGCTGTTGGCGATCCACTCACTTTTAGGCTAGAAGCTCAGGATGGGTATGTGACACGAACATTATTCATCTAAAAAGAACTGTGATTTATGTTGTAATATTTTGTTAATGTTTTTTATAGGTACAATTATGTAACTGATATCTTTGCTACCAACGTCATAGCAAGAGATCCTTACTCTGGAAGAAGCGTTCAGCTCATAGACAGATACGGGTAAACGTTGCATTCATTATTACAATTTTTATTTATTAATGAGTAAGGTGTGATCTGAAAATTCGACATAGCTTTATTCTTCTCATACTTTTTGAAAGAATCAAATAATTTTTAATAAGTTTTTCAATAAAATGGTAGTAATTATGATAAAATTGAATCTTCGTTATTAAAATAACAAAGAAAGATATTCTACCTTGTATCCAGCGTAAGAAAAGAACTTGATTGGCCTAGTAACAACAGGAGCAATCAACGTAATGGATCTTTGTTGTTCACTTCTACAGGGTGCTTTCGGTTTCAATGGACAAACGACAAAAGTACTATACATATAAAACACTCAAGATAAAATCATTATGATTTGTGAAATTAGAGATACACAATATTTTCATTTCTTTATAGATTGCACAGATTTATGCATTACAATATATATTTGTCCTTTATCGATTTTCAATATTCGTTTCAATATTTCTCTAGCTTATCATCTAATTTATTAAATTAAATTCTTCAGCTTTCCTAATCTGTATGGAATATGTACATCAAATATCTGATTCATTTAAATCTACCTGATTCACGTAATTCACTTATACCATCTAATCTACCTAATTTACATAATCCATTAGTCCTGATCTTTAAGCCAAAATTACCTGATCGTCCGACCTATTTACCTGATCTATTTAACCCACATACACTCAAATTTTTCTACGATGTTTTTCGAAATGAAATTTTTCAAAAGTATAATTTTATGGACTATAAACGCTAGTACAAAAATAAGAATCTTTTACGGTCGCCAAGTGAGAATCGTAGTAGCGAATGGGTTGAGTAGCTGATCACTGGTATATGTATGCCAGAGTTAATCCACCTGAGGAACTTAATTAATTTACTTATTATCTATACTCGTCAGTACTACCACACACAATATAGAAACAAAAAATTTCTAGAAAATAAATTTTTGTACAATACCAATGTAATCTGTTGAAAACAGCTGTCCAGTGGACAACTACGTATTCCCTGGCTTGGATCGTTTGAGGGATGGTGACAGCCTCGAAGCACGTTTCAACGCTTTCAAAATTCCCGAGTCTAATTTTTTGGTGTTTGAAGCAACCGTACGAACATGTCGAGACGGTTGTCAGCCAGCTTACTGTTCCGGTGGTACCGGAAGGAGCGAGCCATCCTTTGGAAGGCGCAGGAGAGACGTGTCAGAGAACGACACGATTGTAGAAGAAAATGAAATAAGCACGATAACGGAAAGTAATATAAACGATACATCTCCCATGTTGAATTCGACAGTGGTTGAAGACAGCAACGACGCAGAAGAAGAGGAGGAAGAGGAACACGTGAGAGAAATGATCGAGGTAGACCTGAAAAGGATGAAATTTATTATTTACAGGATCTATACACAGTACAGGATATATTAAGTAGAGGATCTATAATTTTTATATTACTGTGCTATCAGTATTCTTTAATTTTTTTTTGTTTAAACTGATCTTGTTTAAATTTCTATTAATAACTAAGTGAACTAAATTTTATTTTTTTAAGCTTCCATATGTATAACTGGATACTTCGAGTTCTTGATCTTCGCATAAACTAAATTATAAATACTCTTTAAATTTTGAAACAATTCATTGAGACAATCAGAAGCATGCGAACAAAATCATTCTTGAATTTACTAATGAATTAATTGAACCAAATCTTATTCTCTAATCTTGTCATTTAATTAAATTTCACTCAAATCGTGACTTCATTGTCATATGAATTAAACATTTCATTATTCATGAATTAAACATTAATCATTTTATAAACTTCGATACGTACGACTTGATACCACATTAAATTTTGATAAAAATTATTGAAAGCTTCAAAAAAATACGTATGCTTTCTCTTTTCTTTTTACATTGGAAAACAGATTATCACATTTAGTAAACAAAAGTGTCTTCAAGACAAGCTAAAATGTTACGTCTGACCGAGTTACAGGTTTTGGACTCGAGGATGGATATCGACGAGGAGACTATGGTCGAGAGACAAACTACCATTATGGAGAACGTCTGCATAACTCCTAACGAGTATTATGGACTTGTGACAGCAGTTGCGGTGCTCGTAGTACTCCTGGCATCCGTGGTTTTGTTATCCATGTTAATTTACAGGTATATTATCGACTTTGTATTGATTCAGATACATGTTTAATTAGCATGTTTACAAAAGCAAATCGATTCGCGTACATTGTTTCAGAAAATACGCTTACGCAGTGATTACGAAGAACCGCAGAGTCGACAAAGCGTGTAATCGAAGCAGTCATTCGGACGACGCTTATAGCAGTCGTGCAAATAACTTCTCTTTCTTGAGAACAGGTCTTCAGAAACCCTTCCAGTCTACGTACGTAATTTATCTGACGTTTATTTGCTAATTAGTTTCAATCTCATACAGTTCTCGAAAATATCTTGTTTCAACTAGAATAAAATTTAAGACTATATTAATTAGAAAATTAAAAATTCGTCTAGATTTTCCAGCTCGTGCAATATTTTCTTTTTCATTATCTTATCGCTAGATATAAATAGATTGTACTAAATCCTTGCGATAATCTTGGAAGCGTTAATAAATTCAAGAATAATGCGGATAAGAAAATATTACACACGAACGTGGAATAAAAAAAATATACAGAAATGAATAAACATAACAGTTGACCTATAAAATATTGATTAATGGTATGCAAGTATAAACAATTTTCAAAAATAGAATCTTTAAAGACCATCGTCTGTCAGACAGAATTGAAACAGCAGTTCAATATATCATTCTAAAAATTCGTCTCTAAAATTACATCCATACGTTCCACTACAGCTTGTATAACTAAGAATCATTCAAAAATACATACAGACGTCATATTTGACGAATGGCTTAATGCTTTTAACGCTTTTAACGTGACTCTTGATTTATTCTCGGATTTATTACCTGAAGTTGGTGTACCATTTGTTGGATATACAGGTCGATCTCCAGATCGATGAGTAACGTGATCGGTCAACGCATGAGCTCGTCATCGACCGCTCTGGAGGGTGCTGTGGGACTATCGTCCAGCAGAAGAACCGGCTTCGACCCGAGCGAGCCGATCTACACCGATCCATCACTGTTCGAAGTTGCTCGTTGCTCGTCGCCAAAACCTACCCTCGATGATAACTTTCATCTCATGTGAAGATCAGATTTCGTTAAGTCTTCCTTCTCGAAACGCGTATACTTATCGTTAGTCCAACACTTAAGACTCGAAAACAGAAAAATAAAAACATATGAACAGGTTTTTAATATACGATGATCAGAGAAATATATCTTTAATATAACATTTTAAAATAATTTGTATTAAAATTGCATGATTCATTAATAGAGTTTGATCTCAATGATATAACGTTCCAATAATTTGGTTTCTAGATGATTCGTAGGCGTCGTAGGTTTTATCTTAGAAACACCTTCTAGATTTCTCTTTACTTTAATGTTTCTTCTTCTTCCTCTTTTCTGTTCTCTCCCGTAACTTCAAACACAGCTAGTCAAATTCACTGACCACTGCCAGCTGCGACTGCCATGTCGATAAACTGACATATATACTTTCACTGGTTTAGTAGAAGTGTGAACAGTTTATCAAGAATATTATTTAAACTATTCTTTCATAGAGACACGTACTATGAATATGTATGGACTCGTTAGTTTTCTGAAGAACGCGGTATCTATTTGTAACTATGTAGTAGTATTTTCTTTAAAAGCTAGGTAAAAGAATTTATCTTGGAATAAAAATATATTAAGTTAGCAGTCATAAAAAGTGTCTAAAATGCAATTTCTACAACCTGTTACAAAATAAAGCGCCAACTTTTTTTATCGAGGGGTTAAAATTTAAGATCAGCTTTTATTTAATTGTAAAAATTTGTAGAACTGTAACCATCTTAACAAAGGACGATGTTCGCGTAATTTTACAGCTATTTCCAATCTATGCATTCAGTTTTAAGTTAGAACAATATAAAATGGGTATATTTATATTAATTATACGAAACAAATTATAAAATAATCGATAGCAAGGATTGAGAAGACTCCTTGTTCGTGTTTGAAAACTATTATTAGCGAATCATAAGTAACTAAAATTACCAGCATTTATTTATTACGATTTCAATTGTAGTTAGAAAGAAATTGCTATTAATAAACAGATATTACAGATATCGAATATCGTTCGTTTATATTTAATCTAACGGTATCTTCCCCTTTCCTTTTGATCACTGTGAAAAAAGAAGTGAACAAAGCCATCGCACGAAGCGTACGTAAGTATATTCATTTTATTCTCTCGAGTCAATCTTCCTTTATCCTATCGAGCTTATACGTAAAAAGAAGCATCCTTAGCCTCGCCTCTTCTTTACGATAGTGAGCCTCTTCTAATTTAATTCTGGCCTCCTCTTTCAACATGGCAGCGATATCAACTTTCATCTGTGCCTCCGATAAAGCCAATACGTGCAGTTCTTCCTCTTTGTGAAGGGATCTCTTCGTTCTTCGAGGCTGCTCGTGAACAATCGAAGGAGAGATGAACGTTTGAGTTGCGTTCGATTTGAAAATTATTCGATTTTTCTCCGGTAGTTCGTCCTTATCTAATTTTTCCACCATGAGTGAGTCCAAATCCTTTTTGGATTTGTCGAAACAGTCGGTTACTGAACCGTGCGATAACGAATTCGAATCGATTTTACTCTTGACAGAATCTGAGGTAATAAAGGGAATGTTGAATGACATGTTTTTGGGAGATGAAATTATTAAGTTTTGCAGATCTTCGTTTGAAAGACGGCAAAGCAGAAAATTTCGAGTCTCTTTACTTTGGAAAAAATAAAATAGCAAAGTAAAATATTTTAATAAATAGATAAATCAATAGATCACATAGATATAAATATAGAAATTGTAAAGTAAAGAACAAATGAAGCCTTTGAATATTTTTCCTTTCCATTATTCATAAATGGCGGATGAATTGTAGAATGCAAAAATCAAGGCAGTGATTTTTACAGAAAAGAAATCAATAACAAAAGATAAAAGGAGATAAAATGAAAAGGAAGGAGGAATAACCTGAATCTTTATAATTATTTTCCTCTTTCGAGAATTGTTTTGAAGGCTTTATAGTACAGACAGTTTGCAGCGTAAACGGTTCAGACTCTTTTGGCTCAAACACGACATTTGGCGGCAAACCTACGGTTCCGGTAGGAATAGGAACTTCTGCCATGGGATTTCTATTTTCCCAACTTTTCGACCGTGTGTGATCCTTAGATAAGTGACAAAAACTTCTCGAAATACCACTGAAAAAATCGATATAAAGGTGTGTCATTCCATAAATTTATACAAATTTCGTTAGTTATATCTCCAATAATATTTGATAAGAAATCGAAATAAATAAAATTTTATAAACTAGTAGGAAACTAACTTATATATTGAAAAGGTTATATTACGTAAAAACTCTGAACTGAAAAATAAAAAATCTGAGAAGGATGAGAACGATAAATGAAACAACCTAATCATATGATTATACAATATTCGTATATTCCCGCGTTTTTACATATTTATAGGCTGTCATGAATGAAAGGTAGATGATATCGCGAAAATATTGTATTTACCGTAATTTCTTCTCTTCACGATTCCGTTTGCATGCTTTCATATTTTCCCAGCAGCGTCTCAACTGTACAGCCGAACGTATCGCTTGAGGACCTACCATCGAGTTGTATTCGTTGGCCAGTTGAGACCATGCTGATTTTCGTTTATACATCGATATCGGATCGGACCTCTTATCCTCGATATCTTCGTACTTATTTATCAAGGTTATCAAAATTTCTCGTTCCTCAAAGCTATAAGTTTTCCGAGTACTTTTCAACGACGAAGAAGCCATTTTAGCACAGAAAAAACGCTCAACTATCACGGCGGTATTCCACTGTTTATTTTTTACCACCAACGCGACTAAACAGCGGACTTGTATAAACCCCTTACACGATCTCACGCAACATAACTAAAAAGCAAAATTTCAAAATAATATATTATTACAATGAATTTTGCATTCGATTGCATTATATCTATTCTAACCCTTCTTATGGCTATCCATTTTATCTTAATAAAACGTCCAATAGTACTTACAAAAAGAAGAGTTTCATCTTCTCCAAGAAGTATCACGCTATTTACTATGAATAATTGTATACTTCAACTGAAGTAGTTAATTAATGCGACTCGAGTGTTAAAATTCTAGCCTATCATATCTGTAAAACGTTTCACTTAACGCGATGCGTTTGATGTTAACGGAAAATCTGGCGCCAGAAGAAATATCATAAAATATAGTTCATGAACATTCCAAGCAGTTGGCGCCAGAGGGAAGTCGTTTTAATGACAGTGCGTTCAAAATACAAACATGTACAGGATATTGTGAACTTGCGGGAGACAGTAGATACAGTGACAGAGTGTGGTATTTATAGTAATTGTTATAAAATGAAACGGCATGTTCCACCTGATGCAATACCTTAGCGGGCTCTTTTTGCTTCTTCTCTCGATACCGCTGAGCAATGGTGTTGATTACACGTATGAAATCGACTGCAGTAACCTACGAATGGGACAATATATCTGTCCTCATCCCGATTATGATTTCATAGATCCGAAAACGCAACAACCCAAAGGTTGCACGAAGGAAAATAAAGCCAAAGGTAGATAAATTTTATTGTGTTTTTCCTCTTATTGCTCTGAAAAAGAAGGAAAATTCGACATAACCTATATGTCAGATGTACTCCAAGTTTGAAAACGTGCATTCTGTAGTTGTTAATCATTTAAAATTTTTTGTTTTCTTCGTTCATAGATAGATAAATTTATTACCTTTTCTAATTTTATGTACATGGAAGTTTAAATTATATATTCACTGTTTTGTTCTCAGTGTTATGTCTGGCTGCGGATGGCCTCATTTGTACAGAAACAAAAAATAACACATTCAAGAAAGATATTCCTTGTAAATGGACGTAAGTATATATAATATCATTCGTTTACTATATTAATGTTTCAAATAGAATTTACTAATATTTGTAATATTGAAAATGTGTTTATAAACATGATACTGAAGATCATATTTAACATTTAATGTAAAAACATATACATACAATAAATAAAGTTGTTTTTTATATTTATATTTACAGAAACGGATATTCATTTGAGACATCATTGTTACTCTCTATATTTCTTGGAATGTTCGGGGCAGACAGATTTTATCTCGGGTATCCAGCATTGGGCTTTCTTAAGTTAAGTACTTTGGGATTCCTCTTTCTTGGCCAATTTGCTGATATAATACTTATTGCAACACAAATCGTGGGACCTGCGGATGGTTCGCATTATGTGATACCATATTATGGTGCAGGAATTCATATTGTGACAAGTAATAACTTTACATACAGAGTGCCACAATACGAATGTTGAATGATTTTTTCTCATACAGAAGATAACGATTGATCAGTCTAAAAGTTCTACAGCCCATGCTTTAATCACAAACAACGATATACAATCCTAGAATCGAGTCCTATATCAGCATACAGGGAAAAAATTACTGTGTATGCTATTTTAATGAACAAACAGAAGATAATTGTTTTGTAGATATGTATTTCAACGAAACATTGTATATACAGATTTGTTACTGACTTATTACCTATTGCCAGTATGTTCGTGTAATAAATATTTGTTTTTATCTGTAAGTGTTCCTTTCTTCCTCTATTAAATACTTCTAAGTTTACGATCATTGCATTCTTTTATATTCGTCGTTATTGTTATCATCTTGAATATCAGAAGGATTAATACTTACCTAATTTACAAAACGTGCCTACCGACGTAATTTAATCACAATTAATTAAGCAAACTTATGTGAAGAACAACGTGTAAACTTGATCACGCACTTGTATATTGTGTAAAATGACGTTCCCGATAATTGCAATTATCGCAGCTTAATTATCATCCAGCACGTTTTTGATATAAAAGTGCTGAAACACGTTACCTTGATGGACAGACAACTTTCGGCATCGAGTGTAAAAAGTATTCTCACTGATCAAATAAGTAAAAAAACTTTCACTTCGATTAATGTGACTATCGAATATGAAGAGTTTTATTCTAGTTTTACTATTCCAATTTGTGACTCTAATCGTAGTTAGTCAACCAGTGAGCAGATTAAATGTAAGTCTTCCATTACTTTATTATTATAATTTTGTGTGTTCTGACATTAGATAGGGCAGAATTTACAAGCTGTTTCTTTTTTTATTTTTTCGGAGCAATATAAGATAAATTTTATATACTTTTGCAATAATAAATTTAACATAATAATTCTTTTAATTATAGGTATTTTTATTAAACAGATTAAATATTTAACAAATATAGACTGTTTCGTTTAACTTAAATATTTAAACAGCTTTCTCTCAGAATTTTTACAATTTTTTATTAAAAAATGCCAATGACGTCACGATTTAAAGAAAACAGATTCCATAATTATAAAATTCATTTCTTTTTAATCAAACTATGTAAAGATTACTTCCGTCATTGTAAAATCGCAGATCGTCAGTTTAATTATTTTTTAGATATACAATCTCATAAATGAACTTCTAATTATCTACAGGACGTTGATGCCACAGATATCACAAATTATGAAGCACACAGATATCCCAGGACTTTAAAATCTAAGCATCCATCATGCAGGATCAACCAATATTTCGACGTAGACAAGGGCGATTGTATGGGAGTAATCGGTGGTGGAAAAGCGCTTTATATAAATAACAAAAAATCTTGCGGGTCGAATGTATTAAAACCACACTGCACAAATCCAAGATACTACTACATTTGCAGACAGAACAAAACCATTTTGGCCCAGTGTCCCCAAAACAGACATTTCGAAAGCCATCTACAAAAATGTATCTTGGTACCTCGTGAGAAGCATATTTCTGCTACCAGCGGACAAAATTCCGATATTTTTGATTCTGTTCAACATCTCGATTGCCTAAAAACCGGCTCATTTCCGGTTCCAGATAACTGTGGTTTGTTTTATACCTGCTCGATGCATGGTAAGAAAATGAACAAAAATTTCTACACGTGTCCAAAAAATATGGCTTATGACATAGAAACTGAAATGTGTAAACCATCCAGTACTTGTCGTGAACCAGAATCATTATCCTCGTGTAGAAATCATCCATGGGATGGAAAGAAAGAAAATATGGCATTAAAGGAAGCTGTATTTCCGATAAAGAGAAGATCGGAAACTTGTGAAACGATGTTTACGAATGAAGAAGACACTACGACTAATTCAACGTCTGAGAATGATGATGAAATTATGTTGATAACTACTTCTTACACCGAACCATTCGTATCTGAACTCACGCGATCAGGTGATAGTAATGATATTGTAACGACGACGGAACGTGCTTTGGAAAAGTCACGTTTTACAAACACTGAAGATTTCGCGATACCTATAACTGCCACGTATTCAACAATTGCAGTAGAGAACACGTATCCGACTGAATTTAATTTACCCATCGAAGTAAATGGGAATAAAGAATTAGAATCTACGACTGTAGCAGGACCATTTGAAAATGGTCATACGAGAATTATAATGGATGATCCTGAGGAGCAATCACCTGATGACCAAGATAGAACTGCACCAACAATTTTAGATGATCCATCAATGTTAGAAAACATAGAGCGAGAAAAAATTCCTGGTTCTGAGAATCCTAGTTTGGAGAAACAATATAGTAATACAGAGGAATTTAACGAAGAGCCAACGTTTGGAATCAGAAACATCGACACTGAACCAATAACTTTAGCCGATCCTACAAGCCTCAAAAGTAACGAACCGATTACAAACCTAGATTCAAACAAACCACCTTTGGAAATTCCTATTGATGATCCTACATTACAAAACCAACATAGTACAACAATAGCATTTAACGAAGAATCAATTAATGAAGCTGAAAACACCCTACCAATAATTACAGAGGATGTTACAGCCCCTAGTCGACCAGAGGAACAACCGATTGCAGAAATAATTCCAACTGAATCGCCTGTACAAATGCCTATTGAAGAACCTAATTTAGAAAACCAACATAGTATACAAGAAGAATCCAGCGAAAAACCAATTACTGAAAATGAAAGCATGAACATTGCGCCAATAATTTCAGACGATCCTGCAATCCTTAATAATGTAGAAGCGAAAGAGGAACCGCCTACATCAAAAATTCCAATTGAACCATCCGTGCAAATTCCCATTTCTGAAGATCCTAATTTGGCAGATCAATATAAAGCACCAGAAAATTTGAGCGAAGAATCAACTACTGAAACTGAAAACATTAACAGTGAAGAAATAATTGTAGGTGATCCAACAACTCCTATCAATACAGAACCAGAAGAAGAACCGGTAACACAAGTAGTTTTAAGCCAATTACCGGTTACCAATCCTACTACTGAAAATCCTGAATTACCGATACCTGAAATTGAAAATATTAACACTGAACCAACAACCCTTATCAATACAGAACCGCAAGAGGAACCGGCAACAAAAGTAATTTCAGACGAATCACCGGTTGTAATTCCTACTACTGAAAATTCTGAATTGCCGATTACTGAAATTGAAAATATTAATACTGAACCAACAATTCCACCTGATCCAACCACCCCTATAAATACAGCACCGGAAGGGGAACCAGCAAAAGAAGTAGTTTTAAACGAATCACCGGTTGGGATTCCAACCACTGAAAATCCTGAATTACCGATTTCTGAAATTGAAAATATTAACACTGAACCAACAACCCTTATCAATACAGAACCGCAAGAGGAACCGACAACAAAAGTAATTTCAGACGAATCACCGGTTGTAATTCCTACTACTGAAAATTCTGAATTGCCGATTACTGAAATTGAAAATAATAACACTGAACCACCAATTTTAACTGATTCAACAAGCCTTATCAATACAGAACCGGAAAAGGAACCAACGAACGAAGTGGCTTTAAACGAATCACCGGTTAATATTCCAACCACTGAAAATCCTGAATTACCGATTCCTGAAATTGAAGATATTAACACCGAACCAACAACTCTTATCAATACAGAACCGCAAGAGGAACCGGCAACAAAAGTAATTTCAGACGAATCACCGGTTGTAATTCCTACTACTGAAAATCCTGAATTACCCATACCTGAAATTGAAAATATTAACACTGAACCAACAACCCTTATCAATACAGAACCGCAAGAGGAACAGGCAACAAAAGTAATTTCAGACGAATCGCCAGTTGGAATTTCTTCTAATGAAAATTCTGCATTACCTATTACTGCCATTGAAAATATTAATACTGAACCAACAATTCTACCTGATCCATCCACCCCTATAAATATAGCACCGGAAGGGGAACCAGCAAAAGAAGTAGTTTTAAACGAATCACCGGTTGGGATTCCAACCACTGAAAATCCTGAATTGCCGATTACTGAAATTGAAAATGTTAATGCTGAACCAACAATTTTACCTGATACATCCACCCCTATAAATACAGAACCGGAAGAGGAACCATCAAAAGAAGTAGTTTTAAACGAATCACCGATTAATATTCCAACCACTGAAAATCCCGAATTACCGATTCCTGAAATTGAAAATATTAACACTGAACCAACAACCCTTACCAATATAGAACCGCAAGAGGAACCGGCAACAAAAGTAATTTCAGACGAATCACCGGTTGTAATTGCTACTACTGAAAATCCTGAATTACCGATTCCTGAAATTGAAAATGTTAATACTGAACCAACAATTCTACCTGATCCATCCACCCCTATAAATACAGAACCGGAAGGGGAACCAGCAAAAGAAGTAGTTTTAAACGAATCACCGGTTAATATCCCAACCACTGAAAATCCTGAATTACCGATTCCTGAAATTGAAAATATTAACACTGAACCAACAACCCTTACCAATATAGAACCGCAAGAGGAACCGGCAACAAAAGTAATTTCAGACGAATCACCGGTTGTAATTGCTACTACTGAAAATCCTGAATTACCGATTCCTGAAATTGAAAATGTTAATACTGAACCAACAATTCTACCTGATCCATCCACCCCTATAAATACAGAACCGGAAGGGGAACCAGCAAAAGAAGTAGTTTTAAACGAATCACCGGTTAATATCCCAACCACTGAAAATCCTGAATTACCGATTCCTGAAATTGAAAATATTAACACTGAACCAACAACCCTTATGAATACAGAACCGCAAGAAGAACCGGCAACAAAAGTAATTTCAGACGAATCACCGGTTGTAATTCCTACTACTGAAAATCCTGAAGTACCGATTCCTGAAATTGAAAATATTAACACTGAACCAACAACCCTTACCAATACAGAACCGCAAGAGGAACCGGCAACAAAAGTAATTTCAGACGAATCACCAGTTGGAATTTCTTCTAATGAAAATTCTGCGTTACCTATTACTGACATTGAAAATAATAACACTGAACCACCAATTTTAACTGATTCAACAACCCTAATCAATACAGAACCGGAAAAGGAACCAGCGAAAGAAGTGACTTTAAATGAATCACCGGTTAATATTCCAACCACTGAAAATCCTGAATTACCGATTCCTGAAATAGAAAATATTAACACTAAACCAACAACCGTTATCAATACAGAACCGGAAGGGGATCCTGCAGAAGAAGTAGTTCTAAACGAATCACCGGTTGCAATCCCTACTACTGAAAATTCTGAATTGCCGATTCCTGAAATTGAAAATGTTAACACTGAACCAACAACCCTTATCAATACAGAACCGCAAGAGGAACCGGCAACAAAAGTAATTTCAGACGAATCACCGGTTGGGATTCCATCCACTGAAAATCCTGAATTACCGATTCCTGAAATTGAAAATATTAACACTGAACCAACAATATTAACTGATCCAACAACCCTTATCAATACAAAACCGGAAGGGGAACCAACAAAAGAAGTAGTTTTAAACGAATCACCGGTTGTAATTCCTACTACTGAAAATTCTGAATTGCCAATTACTGAAATTGAAAATACTAACACTGAATCAGCAATTCTACCTGATCCAACCACCCTTATCAATACAGAACCGGAAGGGGAACCAGCAAAAGAAGTAGTTTTAAACGAATCACCGGTTGGAATTCCATCCACTGAAAATCCTGAATTACCGATTCCTGAAATTGAAAATATTAACACTGGACCAACAACCCTTACCAATACAGAACCACATGAGGAACCGGCAACAAAAGTAATTTCAGACGAATCACCAGTTGTAATTCCTACTACTGAAAATTCTGAATTGCCGATTACTGAAATTGAAAATGTTAATACTGAACCAATAATTCTACCTGATCCATCCACCCCTATAAATACAGAACCGGAAGGGGAACCAGCAAAAGAAGTAGTTTTAAACGAATCACCGGTTAATATCCCAACCACTGAAAATCCTGAATTACCGATTCCTGAAATTGAAAATATTAACACTGAACCAACAACCCTTATGAATACAGAACCGGAAGAGGAACCAACAAAAGAAGTAGTTTTAAACGAATCACCGGTTGTAATTCCTACTACTGAAAATCCTGAATTGCCGATTCCTGAAATTGAAAATATTAACACTGAACCAACAGTTTTAACTGATTCAACAACCCTTATTGATACAGAACCGGATGAAGTAACAGAAGTAATTTTAGACAAATCACCCGTTGGAACTTCTGCTACTGAAAATCCTAGTTTAGAAAAAGAAGATAATAATATATTAACCAATTCGATAACCCCTGATACTACAAAACCACAAGAACAACCAATTACGTATATAATTCCAACTGAATCATTCTCGGAAATAGAAGATCCTGAGGATTCTGAACGTACTGTAACAGGAGAATTTACTGAAGAGCCAACTATTGGAACTGAAGCTATTGGTACTACTTTAGCTATCTTACCTGATGCTCTAATATCTGATATGACGGTACCTAGAGAAATAAATACAGCAACAGAGGCAGATGAACCATTGTTAGAAACAAGTAGGTCAGAAGAATCCATTTTACATGGTCCATCTACTACACCTATCCTAAATGATATAATTACAGCTACAAAAGAAGATCCAGAACATAATAATAAAGGAAGTGATGAACAAATACCCATTGAATATGGAAACGGTGAATCATCAAATTACGATTTAAATAGAATGATAACCACTGATCCAACAAGCTTGATCAGCACAAATGGAGAATCTGTATTACAAAATGATAGTGAAACACCTAAAATTAATACTGAAGAAACATTTTCAAATGTAATAACCGAAAAGCCTGATTCTAGAGCAATGAAAAAACATTCGAAACCATTTCATAAACATTCTCAGATTATAGATAAGGAGGACGCGTGTAATAATGTTGCACAAAAAGAATCAGCAACTACACCGAAAGATATACACATGCCGTCAGCGATATACTATATCGTTGATAAGATTAAGCAATGCTTGACAAAAATTTTAAATATGTTACATCACTAAGGATGACATAAAATATATTAGTGGATTTTTATTTAAAAAATTGCATTGATATATTAAATTAAAAATATAAATATAATAATATAAAATATAAAATATAAATAATATGGCAGGTATAAAGATGAAGATAAAAAATTATAAATATTTGAAAATATAAATTATATATATTTAAGCGTGTATGTATATATTAGAATCGGAGGTAGTTCATACAACGTACTCAAATATTATTCCTATTATTCCAAAATAAATATTTCAGAAATTGTATTATGATTTAGAGTTTCACTAATATTATGCATTAGCTTTGTTTTGTTCGTTTACTAAAGTGTAATATAAGCCTTTCTTTTTAATTAATTCTGTATGTGTACCCATCTGAAAATAAGATGTAAAAATAAATATATTAATTTAATTTAATGTCATGTCTGGAATTTTGTATTGGAATGCGTACTTCCGTGATTACTCCTCGCTGCAATACAACAATAATGTCAGCATTTTTAATCGTGCTTAATCTGTGAGCGATTACTACGACTGTTCTTCCTTGAGTAACATTGTCTAGCGCTTTCTGTACAATTCGTTCACTTTCATAATCTAACGCACTAAAGGTTATTGTATAAAATTAAAACAATCAGTTCAAATATATAGAGTTATTACAATAACTGTTGTTTATGATTCTTACCTTGTAGCTTCGTCTAAAATTAAAATGGAAGGTCTTTTTAATAAAGCCCTTGCGATTGCAATACGTTGCTTTTGTCCACCGGAAAGTTGCGCTCCCCTTTCTCCTACTTGCGTATCGTACTTACTCGGAAAATTCATAATAAATTCATGAGCATTTGCTTCTTTAGCAGCTTCAATGACCTAAGAATACTTAATAATAATTTTTCTATAGAAGTATAACTTTAATAAACCTCTAATTTTAACAGTATTTACATCTTCATCAGTAGCATCCGGCTTTCCGTATCGTATATTTTCCATAATACTAGTGGCAAATAAAATAGGTTCTTGATTTATATACCCTAAAATGTTACCTCGGAGGTAACTAGCATTGAGCGATCTTAAGTCTTTACCATCAATTGTAATTGAGCCATTATTAACGTCATAAAATCTGAAATATTTTATATTATTTTATATTATTTGGTAGACTAATTGATGATCAAAAAAATTTTTGAATCTAAGATAATCAAAGTACCTTTCTAACAAAGCAGCTATCGTTGATTTTCCATTACCGCTAGAACCAACGATAGCTACTGTTTTCCCAGCAGGAATGTCTAAGTTAAAATTCTTTAAAATAATGTGATCTTGACGAGTAGGATAGCTAAATTCTACGTCTTTAAACGTGATATTTCCTGCCAGGGATTGGTCTGTAATAACTTCTCCATTAATCATCTGATGTGATGGTGGCATTTCTAGATACTATAATAAGGGATTGGATTACAATAAAATAAAGAATACTTTTCATTGTATTGATATAAAACAAAATTGTATATATACCTCAAAAACTCTAGCACCAGCACTAACACCTCTAACATACGATCCAAATAACAATGATAATTGAGATAAAGATTTTTGTATAGTTTGTGTGGCCATTAAAAACGCCATTAAATCTCCTGGAGATAACTGCCCAGTAGACATTAAATGTCCACCAAAATATAAAGTACAAAGTAAGATACCATTGAGAAATAGATTTGTCCCCCCTTGGAACAAAGCAATTCCCAAACCTAATTTTTCATATAATGTAGCTCCTAATGTAGTTTCTTTGCAGAACATTTCTATCTCTTTTTCTTCGGCTGAAAATGCTTTCACCTATAAAAATAATATGCTATAAATTATTTAAAACAATTTATCATTATCATACATGATATTACCGTTCTAATATTTTGTATGGCTTCCTCACAAACATCTGAAGATTTAGCAAGTTGATTCTGTGCCTCTATAGATAATTTTCTTAAACCTCTTCCAAGCAATGTACCAATAAGAATTATGGTAGGCAAAGATAACACTGTAGCTGCAGTCAATTGTGGTGAAATCCCTATCACAGAAACTATACACCCAATAATTTGCGTGGTGCTTCTCAAGCCTTGTGATATACATATTTTAAAGGTACTTTTAAAGTCTTGAATATCACTGGTTAATCGACTTACTATTTCACCACTACGATTCTTATCAAAGAACGTGATGTCTTGCATTATAATTGATTTAAATACATCTTTCTTTAAATTCATAGCTATTCTTTCTCCCACGTGTGAAAGCATATAAATATATACAAAGGTAAAAAGTGCCTAAAAGTAAGGGATTTCCTATAATTTTTCAATTTAAATTATTTTATAAATAGTATAAAAAATATACTTTTTTCCAGATAAACATTTACATACTTGTGCAACATACATATGTGCTAATGCAAATGCAGGTTCTGTCAATTGTAATAGCACAGTTTTCAAGCTATCTTCTCCTTTGGTTTGACAGATCTTTGTTAATATATTTATAACATTTCCAACGTGTTGTGGTATCCAAATATTTAATACAGCAACAACCATTGCACTCTAAAAGTTAAAGTTAACAATTACATAAGTATACAAAAATATAAAATCCATATATGCATATGTATTGTACACAAATACTTACTGACAAAGCTATCAATAATTGCCAAAAATATGGATACAAATATTCTAAAAACTTTCTCCATTTCAAAGTCAATTCTTTATTATCTTTTGTAATATTTTCCGAAATTTTAAGCGTTTTGCCTTCAACAGCAGAAGTATGACACTTTATCATGCATGTTAATACAATACTACCTAAAGCACCTGAACCAAATTTTAAAACTGTTGAGAAATTTTTTAATTCACTATTGTCATTTTTTACAGGCTCTTTGATACTACTATTAAATTTTCGTTTTGCTAGATTAAAAGGTTTGTCCTTTTGTTTCGATAGAAATAATAACAAGGAACTCCTGTAACAAAAATATTTATAATGATTGAATACAAATTTAAGATTAGTACAATTTATTATATGAAAAATTTATTACAAAACATGAATGATACCTTGAACATTTTGAATAATTAATATGTTTAAATAACACAGTCCTCAGTATAGACATTTTCGTAAAATATTATTTTATTCGTTATTTAATTCCATAAAATATACTAGCATTCGAGTTATTTTTTATGATATACTTGTCATGTCTCAATTTGTATGAAGCAATGAAAGAATACTCTTCATTTATTTTTTATTTTTAGGAACATGATGACTAGTCAAATACCAGCTATTACCTAACGAATTAACAAACATTCATTCATACCAAATTCATAATACCAAAGATAATTAATACTGTGCCAAGGGGAGCGCCATATTGAAAGCGCTTGCAACAATTTTGTTTCCCAAATTTGTCACTAGATAGCGCTTACTGTACTGTTAATTTTGATAGCCTCTCTACAACTTGTTCGTGATGGAACACATGGTAAAAATCGAGTGAAAATAGTGGATAAAATCTGATAGAATATAGAATGATGCTAAAGCAACAGTGATGTATTAAATCAAAAGTTAGAATTGTATGTCGTGTTTCAAATTCGTTTGCAGTAGAATTCTTTTGATGAAAATTCTTTTAATGAAGAAAGAATTTAAAGTAAGTTGTTATCTAAATCTTATATTCAATATAATGACAAACATATGCCATGATACTGGTGTGTTATCAATATTAGTGATAAATTACGAAAAATAAATGAAATATGGAAGATGAACATAATAAGATGTGTTTAATGTAGACTATAAGAGGAATTTAATTTTGTAAAAAAATGGCTACCGTGATTTACGCGCCAAGTCTTTCAGTTAGTTTGTCGCAACCTATAAATTAATTTATAGTGTTCAATCTATATACAACTTAAAAACACGAAGGAAATATATTTTTTGAAATATTGAAAATACTTTAGCGAAATGCTGTTTTATATTTTATTTGTATTTTGCCAAATACTTCTTTTTGTTTTGAAATCGTAATTCAAAATGGCGCTTATATTTGATTTTTTTACAGATGAATTGCACCTAGATAAATAAAAAAGGATATATTTCGATCAAGGTTTAATAAGAATGTTGCAATTAAGTTAGAGGTAAATTAATTTATAGCAATAATTCTTCAACGATAACATTTATATTTACGCATTCTAAGCAAATCAAATAGATATTGGTGGATATTAATTTATCCATCCACTGAAACAATAATTCTTCAATATAATACTGTAGTCTACCGAGAGCTAACGATTTGAATATTTATTGAGGCAACAGCAGAATATTACATTGTAATTTCCAATAACAATTTCATGGTAATACTATTTATATAGTATATTTACAGTATACTGAATAACATGCACATACATATATAAATCCAAAAAATGAACTCGTTATTTGCAATAAAAAGGTGTACTAGCAAAAAATGTTAATGCTTTGCAAAATTAAATTTTTAATCAAAAAGGAACAAATAGAATTATCAATATTTAATAACTTTAATAGGAATAATAGAAGAACTGGCCGTTTTAGACTAGAATTTTTCAAAAATTCAAATTACTAAAACAAGTCAACAGTAACTGCAACCACATCTGGTCCGAACAAGAAATAAATGTCCTGATTATGAAAAAGTAATTGCAAGGAGGCCTTAAAGCACTGTTACTTGACAAGTTTAATGGCAATATTAAGGTAGAAGCTAATTGATAGACCTAATTCAAACCCATAGTTACGAATAGGATATTCGTCATTCATTAAAAAAGGGAAGTTGCTGATCACAAAAGAAGGAAAATTGCATGGAGATTTTAAAGTATCGATATTTAACAAGTTTAAGAGGAATGGTAGAACAGCAACCGGTCTGTACAGTACACGAAGATCTCGTGTCATTGCCAGACTCGCTGAACACTCGAGCAAGTACTTAATACTACCCTCTGCGGTGTATTCAAGGCGGGAGCGAGCATTTCAGAGCGAATGTAATAGCCGCACAGGCAATTAAACGTGGCAAATACATAAATACACGTTATTAACTTTGCGTACAAAGAGGCTGCCGGGACGATTAGGCCTTTCGAGGCTCAACTGTTCACCCTAAATCTCGGCCTTCTTCTCTGGTTCGCCTGCTCCTCATCCAATGCTCGCAACGAGTCGCAATTTCAGAGCTTTTTCATGGGGCCGATGCATTACCATACTGATCAAAGCTGCTGCTTTCTGCATAACGCGCAGGGAACAACGGCTCCCCGTTGTTATCCGTTAGAAAAACCGTGTGTCTTCGGTGAGATAAGTCGAAGAGTGGCTCGTTACGTTCGTGGATGTGTGGCCTAAGTACGCTTTTGATTTTCGTAGGCGTAGAGTTCTTCTACTCTCGGTTCTTCAACGTTTTAAACGGCCGTATTATTTTCTGCTGGTGCTTCTGCCGTTTTTTAGTATCGTCTAAGGGCGAAATAGTTTATCTTCTCTTTGATAAAAGAACGAGGAGAAACATATACTTTAATCTCTATTATTGAAATTTTATTTAGCTGTGAATACATAAGTTTATGGAGAATTTCTAGAGAATAGTACGGAATTAATATGGATGAAATAAGATTTTTGGAAAATGAATGTATGTATAAGTATATTAAAGTATATATTAAAGTAAGCATATTAAAGTATTCTAAATTACATAATCATGAGTCCGAGCACCCCGTTAAATGTAATATCAGAAGAAATACAAAGGTTTCACCAAACGTAGGAAATGACAGGAATATTTTACTATTTATTAAATATTTGAATCTCTTGATAAACAATGAACTAAAGTAGGGTTACTCCGCTTGACCTTAATTTCTATGTATAACATCGATTATAATTAAATTTAATTATAATTTTATACAACATCCATTATATTGCAGGAACAGTGAAAAATTGATCTTGTATGATGAGAGTCTTGTTTGCTAAGGGAAAAATTAAATCAATTCATGGATATGTAATTTGCAAGCTGCGATTCATAAAAAAGAGAGCACAATCGAGCGAAACGCGTCGAACAAACAAATATTCCGAAGCTCCGCTCATAAAAGCCTCGATTCCACCGGGGTTGCTATTCCATCTTTAACGAATCGAAACTTGTGAGAGGCGAGCAGAGCATGGGCGGTCGGTGGCGCGTTAAAACACTTTCTTCGACAAAAGCCATCGAAGCTCGAGGTCAGCCTCTTAACCCAGATTCCGAGTCGGAAGGCGAGAAGACAGAAGCTCTCGGTTACACACGATCAACGCGCTCAATTCAAGAGAGTCCCTTAACCTCTTCGTCTTCGGAAACATCCGCCTGCAACTCTTCGTTCCAATGCGACCACCCCAAAAAGAGAAGACGAGGTAGAAACAAAAGAAAGAAACATAAAGCAAGAAGAAAAGGAAGACAAAAAACGTAAAAAGAAAGGGAAAAATTTCAGTATAAGCGTAATAACTACGGCGCGCGATACAGCGACGGTAAAAGAATGGTCCAAATGAAGCCTCCTAAATTTCAACACCCTCTTCGCCAGAGCGACCAGAGCTCCACAACGCCATTCTCCGGCTCTCTTCCTCCGCCTTCGACTTCCCTTTGTCCGCTCTCTCGTTTTTTCCCCCGCCCCCTTTAGCCCTCGCCCCGTTTTCTCGATACTCTCCCGGTATATCCAGCCTGTTCCTTTTCTTCCTCGGTCCTTTCGGCGGTCTCTGTCGGCGAGCCGATGCCCTCGCAATCAGCCGGCAAAGTGGAGTCGCGCGCGCGACGACGGCGTCGGCGGTGGCAGCGGTGGTAGCAAGCGGTAGCGGCGGCTGTGTGGCGGTGGCGTATCCGTGAAACACGCGGTGCAAGTGCCGGGGTGGCGATGACGCAAAGTCAGCGTGGGCCAATGGACTGGCTGCTGTACGGGAGGTGTTCGGTGGGCCACGATTGGGCGTGGCTCGAGCAGAGGGTGCGTCAGGGGTGCCACCGCCGACGTGGCTGCGTGGGGGAATGCCAAAGTGTGCCCCGGGGTGTAATATCATACCGCTAGGTGGATAAATAGACGCACGAAACTAGTAGGGACGAGTGGGGAACGAGTAACGAACGGAACAGCAGCGAGGATGAGACGAGGAAGGAGAGGAGGGACGACTGGTGAAACTGGGGTGGGTCGCGGGGTTGGAGAAGAGTGAGAGAGTGAGAGAGAGAGAGAGAGGGGGGGATCTGGCTAAAAGAGTAACCAGAGGATGACGGACACGCGAGAGAGGCAGCGCGTGGAGGAATAGAGGAGAGTGGTAGAAAGGGCGAGAAAGGGAGAGGAGGAAATGAGGAAAGGGTCGTGCACCGAGCGAGGGTTACTCAAGGGGGTTAGACGGAAAGACGGAGAGGCGAGACAAAGCGTGTTGGAACAGGACGAGGGATCGGTTGCCAGAGGTAGAGTAGGGGAAATTGGGTGGCTACGCGATCCGAGCGAGACTAGACTAGAACAAATAGTGGTTGTAGCCATCCTCAGCTTCTGAGGTATTTTCCACTCGTGCGAGTTGCACGCATTCGAACGCCGGCCCAGGCTTGCTCACGGCGAACCGTGGAACCGTTTGTATGCACAGGCCGTGTCGTGGCTTTCGTCGGAGGATCGACGGTGGTGGCGGCTGCCGGTGATGCTTAGTGGTGGTGGCGTTGCCGCTGGAAAATGCCCAACTCGTCCCCGTGTTTCACGGCGATACACCATCCGTACACGACCGGCATGTCGAAAAATTGTTGCGGATAAACTGTTTGGTATTGTAAAGCATTCGTTACCGGAAGGAACTAGCGAGTCTTGTTAAATCACCAGAGAAATATAATAAGATTGTTTACGTTTAAGCGGCGAGGATGGAGAAATGATATTCTTGGCTTTTATGGAGTATCGTTTTCGGCCTCGTATTTTTATGATTATCGAAGTTCGGTAGTACAAATGGCAGTAGAAATGCAAAAATATGGATGCAGATAAATTATTTTTGCGTTATTCGATCAGATATCTTAATTCCTCAAAGCTCTCACTTCTTTCATGGTATTCGATCTCTTTTATTATCCAATTAATTCAATTTAAACCTGCCGTTCTCCTCGGATTTGTATGGCCCAAAATGGACCTTATATTTCAATAGATATCCTTAAAATATAGAGAGTATTTAAAATATTTTGTTTTAGTATCTGACATAATTTTACTGTTTTCCTTATATTCCACGCTTTTTACGAATAAAATATTCCTATAAAAAGAAGAAGATATCCGAAGAGATATAATACAAACGTGAAGGAGAATAGGAATAAAATTATTGAATGTGCACGAATGTTATATTCCCAAAGAACGAAAACTAAAAAGAAAGGCTATAAACTCGATATCAAGAAGGAAACAAAAACGATGTGGAATGGTCATCGATCGTGAAACCTACAACCAATCTGGAGTCATCGTCGTCGAAGGCTTGCTTACCATCCTGTCCGTATCGTCTCGCATGCGATTTTGTAGAATGCTGAGCACAGTGTGTAGCGAAACAGGATGTTGTCAGCTGAAATTAAATTTTCCCCGTAGAGCCGGCGGGTCGCTCGGCAACCCGATATTGTGGGCGTTAAGCTACGTACACAAGCGACGACAGACGCAGACAATGTCGCCGTAGAATGGTTCGTCGGTGTTCACTTTGCCCGGTTTCGCAAATCGCCTTATTCTGCGACAGGAAAGATGATAATTTGGTTGTTGCGCGTTCTTCGCGCGCTGCTGTTAAATATCCCGCCATTTTGCTCCAGAACGCGTTAGAAATATTGTTTTCCAGCTACCTGGTTCTATATTGTCCCTAGCCATGTGAATAATTGCGATGGACCTGTTTACAGGGTGTCTGGATTTTATTCGATGAAACGAGGGTGTGATGATGATAGAAATCGAGATATGGTGGTTGTAGAAGGTGGAATATTTTTCGATCGGTAAGTCGAGGCAACGAACATATATTTATTTATATTTTCCTGTGTATATATCTATGATTATGTATCTTTTTTTTATACATCACGCTTTGTGATTATTTCCGATACACATATAACTGATTATAATTATTTAACGTAACTAATCGATGGACTATTTCTTAAGTAATTTAAATGAAATACACGTACAATTTTTAAGCAATAATATGATCAAAGGGAGTGCCCATGGTTTCAACAAGGAAACCTAAATTAGTCTTTACGGTATAAGTGAAACAAAAGTATAAAAGACGTACCGCTCCAATACTGTATTTATAATATATATGTTTTAAGGATGCTTTGATAGTTCCAGGTAAAATTCTATAATGTTGAACTGTTTAATGACGATAGCGGTGTCTAAAGAATATTAAGAAATACGACTTCAAGTATATTAATATTAGAAATTATAACAGTTATTAAGAGGAGAAAAAGTGAATACCAAAAATTTCCACCGAAAGTATCCTTATATTTTTAACAGCGAAATAACCACAGGGGAAAAGAGAATCGAAAATCGAAGATTCACCATAAATACAACGGATTTAAATTTGAACGTTCAAACACAAGACGCTCGAATATTATCTTCTCTCTCGTTCCATCCAAACTTCCCTTAAAATAATACGATATTATGGCAGATACATTGACGAACTTCCCTCAAGTTGGCGAAACAATCGCATAATTGTAAAAACAAGTGCAGCAACTGTACAATAAGGGTACTTCGCTTCACCGGGAGGATGATCCCCGTTCAAGGTGAATCGTTTCTTCCCCCCACGCGAGCAATATAATACGATGTAATTAAGTTTAATATCGGAGAAGCTTAAATACGCAATTAACGTAATGTAACGAGAAAGTTTGGTGGGCGTGTGTACACGCGACCAGCCGGGGCTGTATCGTAATTTCAAGCGAGTCAACGTTGTCTTCTTCATCTCCCAGTGTTTTTCGCATCCTTTGCTTGGTGCTCCTTTGTCCCTTCTTTCAACAGTTCTTCCATCCCTCACCCCCTATCCCCCGTTCCAAGCCCTGGTCCGTGATACAATCAACTTCAAGGGTGTAGAAGAAACGAGGTAGCCATTTATCCGCTACCCCAAGAGCAACCAAGCAAGGGAAAGTCCAAGAAAACTGAGTGTTCCGCCATTGTCGTGACTTTTTATAGGAACAAGTTCCCGGGAACAGAACGGGATTTCGGTCTCTCCGGAATCGGATCAATATTTCTTTCCGAAGATTGTTTGGTCTAATTTGATTTTATTTAATCTGGCATGAATTTTGATTTACGATTGTTTTTCATAAGCGGAGATAAAAGGGATGTAGTGTCGTCGATTTTGAGGAAATTTACTTCCCTCGAAGATTAAGCTTTGTGAAAGTTATTGTTTTCTTTTTTAATACATCGGCGAAGGTAACTTTTGTTTTGTTATGAAATGCTCGAATTCTGTTTGAATTTTTTAAAACCAGTACGAAATAATTTCCAGTAATATGCGATAGATATCTTCTTTAGTTCTATGGTTATAATAATATCTTATGACAAAAGAATGTTTACCTATCAAACCTTCTTAATTTTTTGTTCGTGTTCATTTATCGTTCAGAATCTTTACGGTCGTTGAATGATATTCCAGGAGTTTTACATATTTGTTAATAGTTTATTTAACTGTTTACCTTTTGTATTGCTTTTATCATAAATATATCGATCTGTGAAATTCAAAGTCATAGATTTACTCAACTATAGTTCATAGCTAAATGTATTAATTAACTCTACAAAATTTACAATTAATCTATCAAATAAACCAGAAATATAAAGTGAAATTATTATAATTTTTCTCTGTTAAATCTGCATACATTTGTTATAAAGGACTAGAAAAATTAATACTTCAAAAATCTACTTAGAAAACTCTCTTCAAATTATTTTTAACCCTTAATTCTTAATATCGTATTTACACAAAGATGTATATTACGAATTATTATCTAATTACAAATTGTAAGCAAAAAGCGTGTTTAGTTCCAGCCAAATTAGCTTACAGTTTTCGAATATTATGTCATCTTTACAGAAACATCAGGAAACATATTTTCCTACTGTAAATTGGTAAAACAAATTTTTCTTAAGATCTGAAAAGATCCGATCCTCGATGGATTGAAATTACAAAGTTCCAAATTCTCCTCAATAACCGCGTATTATTACAATCGTGCCACCACCCACGGCACGCGAATATTATCGTTCTCCCACCTTGTGAACGCGACGACGGAACCGGATAATATTTTCTCGAAACGATTATTGCTTTCGCGCCCGGTCATCCCCAAATATTTAGCAAACAGAGTAGGCGCGCCACGTACACGGCACATATTATATTTTTCTCTCCATTCGACGCATTATTTCAAGTTTGGTAGGCGCGTCATCATCGTTTGCGATGGCTTAACGGCTGACTTATGGCTTCTGGTCGGGAAGGTCACCGTCGAACGTACGATTTTCGCGGTTCTATCCAGCGTACGACAGCCTTAACGACCCTCCTTCGATTCGATAAACACGCAGGGTCACGGCTATAAATTATGAGCGATATTAGTACGCGAAACCATTGGGTGGCACAGACGATTTATATCGCACGATTCCCTGTATCGACCCGGATTTAGTTAATACCACGACGATTTAGCGGCTCTCCACGCAATTAGAATTCTGATTCTTGCCACCAGGAAGATAATATTTGGGATATAGGTTTATCGTGGGGTGGCCGGCTGAATGAATGTAAATAAAATTTTGGCAAATTCTATTCTTCCGTGTATTGTGATAGCTAACTTTGGAACTCTGGTTTAATGTGCGCATTGAGAAATATTCGGCTAGAATGACACTTTTTAGGAGTCTTTGAATACGCTCAAGCCCAAAATGTGGGCCATTTTTCATGGAAACAAAACGTAACAAATTTCGGCTTGTCTGTTGATGCGTGACGTCCTCGTGGATTTTGACGATACCTTTTTTTTTTTAAATTTCGTACTTTTAATCCACTGTATGGCTTACTCTGTTGTATGCATTTGAATCGTGAGTATCGGATTAAGTTTGGGTTATTTTTTATTTTTAAGATGCTGCGAGGCGATCGATCGGAAGGCTGTGATCATACAGAGAGCATTTGGCATTGGCAGAGATTGACATTTGGAGCATTGGTATTGGCTTCTTGTTCTTGCGTTTACCGCCCTGTTTGGTCACGATCTTACGCGGATTTCTATAGGTAAGATCTGTATCGGCTAACTGTTCATAAGGCCGAGTTTTGGAAACGGTCCATTACCGTGAAAAATGATCTTCGGCTTTAACGACCTGAAATACCCCGGAAAAGTCACATTCGTATCAAAAATTGTACAGTCCGGATACGATGCTTTATCTGATTTTGGCCTTTTATTGATTTGGATTTCTGCGTTTTTTTTTTTTTTTTTTTTTGGTCTTTGTTTAGTTAACGGTTTATATTATTCCTTTGGGAAAAGAGGATATTTATTAACATACACTTGTGTATAGTGCGATTTTGATGAAAATCTTAGCTATCTGTTATCTCCTAATATTATTATCTTCGGTAAAAACTAAAATATTTATTATGAATAATACGAATAACAAATTAAAATTCGGTAACAATTTTTAATACTTTACGAAAAGAATGAACTAACGAATTATAGATAAATACCAATTAGTCAAACAAGGAGATTCAAAATTAAGTAATAGGGGTAGGTATTCGTAAAAACGAGGGGAGACAAGCTCGTGCCCTGGAATATATTATGAAAAGTAATAAAGTGACTCTATATCCGGCTGGGTGACAGGTCCTTTTATGAACGAATGATAATCTGTTGCGGTAAATGCATCTGTTCTGTCGCAAGCAGGTGTTGCATTTTCGATTCGAATAAAGAAGACAGATTAAGGGTGCGAACGTTTTTGTTGGGTCACGTGCTCTAGTCAAAATAAATCTGTTCTTGTAATCGGATTTATGGGTTAGGTCTGAAAATCGATCAACTTCTCTCATACGGCTATTAACTTAAAAATATAGTATCACTACTTTGGCCCTTCTGGTTAGGTTCACCATTTCGATCTACGATACTCAAGGCGAGAAAACCATTAGCTTTTGAACTGATCTTTTCGTCCTCCGAATTAGTTGGTACGCGAAAATGTCTCAAACTTTTTATAGAGATAATCAGGATCTTCTTATAAAAATAATCAGGAGGCTTGAAGCGATTGCTTAGAAATTTAATATTGAACAGGAACTGTATAACATTTAAATAATTAGATAATTTTGGAATTTCGATGCATATTCAAACGTTCGCATGATTCAGACATTTAGACATTTAAATATTCGAATATCTGAACGTTCGAACATCCAAAAAATTATATATTTGAAAATTTAGTATGTACTTGAATACTTAATATTAATTAGTAGTATTAATAATATTAATTAATAGTAATTTAATTTCTTTGAATACCTATACTTGCGAGTGCCTATTCGACCGTTTTTCCTATTGTTTTTTTTTTCTTTTATTATCACCTTCTCTATTTATGAATAGCATTTTTGATTGACGTTTTATTTTAAATTCGATTAAAAATTCGATTTTTATTCTAATCTCGATTTTACGTAATTTAGATATTTCACTGCTACAAATCTATAAATCTTCTACTCTCTATGATACTGTTAGCTATAATAGAAACGATTAAATCTACAAAAGTCCAAAGATTATTCGAGAGAAATAAATTGTCCAAGCACGTATCAATTACGTTACATAACAAAATAAAATAAATAAATTTCAGAGATCCATCACAACTCTAATAATATTAAAGAGAAATTCATTATTGTTCATATGTTCAGCATTCAACGAAAATACCAAATTACACGATACTCGAGCTAATCCTACAATTTGGCTCGATTCCCCGAAATTATTCCATAAATGCGGCGGGGTCCAAATTGTTTCGAGCGACGCAGAAGATGCTTAAATCTTCTTTTGTTTACTAAATTTCTCGTACACCGGCTCGAAGCTAAAAGCAGCGCCGGTATTACCGGGCATTTTTCACGCTAATTAACCGATTTCTATTTCGTATGCTTGCGCGTATAATTGGGAAAGGGAATTAAAAAAAGAAAAAGAGAAAAAAGAAAAAGAGAGACACACATTTCCTCTTTTATTCCTGGCCAAAGTACATTGTGCTCCCGAAGCGTGCATGGTAAAAATATGTGGCGTGTACCTGTACGAAATTTCCTATTTTTTAGTCGAGATCGTTGTCGTCCTTTATTTCTTCTGTTCCTTTGTAAATTTTCGTGGAAAACAACGCCACGCGAATGGCTTGATTATGCGAACTAATTCATAGGCAGATTGTGCGAGAAATAGATTTCTTTTTAATTATGTTTAAAGGTTATTATTAATTAATTAAAGTTGCATGTTTAACAATTTTGTACATACATAATTTGTAGATAATATCATATTAATATCGAATCGTTTAATCGAGGAATGTTTTTAATATTTGAGCCCCCCAAAAATCAAATTTATCAACTGCATTTTTGCATAGTGGGATCTATAAATACATAATTAGTATTCATTTAAAAAGAACAGCGGATTTACTTCGAGGAATTTATTTATCACAAGCAGGCAGTATAAATAATTGTAGATTGCAAACTAAATTTAAAAAAATAATACGTGTAATTATTATTTTTCTCTGTAGTTTATGGAGTTGATCAATATGGCTCCATTTTTTACTACAAGTTTAATTTATATTATTATTTTTCATATGCTTAATTTCTTTCGTTATATTTACGTTATATTACGTTTACGTTTTCTAGAATTTTCTTAAATATAATTTTTGTACCATATATAGTAATTGTTACGAATTATTGTTAATAATCTCGTACTTGTTGTAACACGTATGATCAATTTAAAAAAGGGGAGAAATAATGGAGGTGATAATCGTGGTAGTTAAAAGATAAGATAGGAATGTACGTGGCGTAGCACGTAAAAAGTGAAAGAAAATGACTTTGAAGTCTTTAAAGCTCTTCCACCATTAAAACAATTATTGCTGCGATATTATAATATTTCTAGATATCGTACGCTTTTCCTAAATCAAATTTTTTTTCCTGAATCATTTTTTCGCCACTCTAAAACTGATGGAGATACATTACATCTTATAATCTTGTAATTTTATTGCATTTTTCGGAATGTATAGATCAACGGATTAAGAATAAAAATACTAAATTATATAACGCTTCAAAAATGAAAATCAATAAATAAAAGTATCCTAAAAAGGATCATCCAAAGATGCTAACATAGATAATATCAATAATACTAAAAAAAAAAAAATCTATCTTTCACAATTCAACAATTAGCAGCAGATTACTACTATTTCTAAACAATTCTCCGTCACCATAATTTACTCCACTATATCCACAAATCGCCACGATATATACGATCAAGAATGTCCCTTTAATACCATCTAATATCGCAACAATATCCAGAACAAATCCTCCATTTACCAATTCCATCACACTATTTCACATACCATTACCCTCCGTCATTTCAAAGCTTCTACGGCCACACAGCCAGCCAGCCAGCCATCCCACCGTCAAAAGCTAGTCTATCGAATATCAATAATTATAACATGTTGCAGCAACGCGTAATTCGATTAATTCAAACGGACGCCAGTTGATAAGAACGAACAAAGAGATAGGATATAATACGATACAGCGAGGCAAAGACACGTTATCAGTAATTTGCTCAGCGAAAAGAAGATAGAGAGACACTGGTCCCTTTAATCGTAGGTTATTCAGGTGAACGGAACTTTATAAAAATGTTATGAGGAGTTTAATTAGACGACGTTTAATTACTCCGTCTACCATCGACAAAGACGTCGGGGAGGGGGCGGCAGGTTTGGGACGCAAAAGGGGATGGAGAAAGAGAAAGACAGAATGATAGACGCGGGAGGAGGGGATAGGTGGGAGGAGGGAGGGGGGGGGGACTAATTGCGAAGTTTTCCACTTCGATTTTCCGAGAGGCTGCATGCTGCCGCGCCATTTCTCGCTGTTGTTCGAATTAAACGCGATGCAGTTTTAAACTGAAAAGAGTGCCCCAAGCACATCAAGTATTTTCTAGCGAATTAAATGCGACAAGCGAGGAGCGAAAAGAAGCCAAACGGATCGATAAATGCATCGTTGCATGCTTCTCTTCTCGTTCGTCTTTTTCTCCATTTTCTCTTCGCCAGCTTCCGTTTAATAGAGGAAAAGAGAGAGACACTGAACGAGAGTATCGCGCAACTTGTTTCCATGTTCACCGAAACGCGTTCTCGCCGTTTCCGATTACTTGGCTGCGAAAATATAGAGTAGCCTTGTGCCGTATATGATTCTTCGAACGAGGCCTGTGTACCTTCCGGTTCTTACCAACGTTAGCCCCTTTTTCATTCTCGAGGAATTTCGAGGGTTGTTCGAGAATCAACGTGTTTCCAGTCATTTTTCGAGAGAGCGATAGGTGGACGCGGAGAAAGGGTTGTTGTTGGACGATACGAGCCGGTGTCGTTGGAGGGAAATTTGACGGGAATTCCTCGGTTTTGATGATATTGGCGTTGTTGGTGTAGATTTTGGGATTTCAGAGGCGAATTTGTAGTCTGAGGGAAATTTGATGAGAATTCCGGGTTAATGGAATTTTCTTTTAGCGGAAATTTGGGTTTTTGGAATATTTGCTTATTTGCTGTTATATGGGCATGGGTAGATCCTGAAATTCCAAGCATGGATTTGTCGCTTAAAGGGGATTTGATGAGAATTTTTGATTAATGGATTTTGTTTTTTGGCGCAAATTTAATCATCTGAAACTTTTGGGTGCGATTAACACGGTATCATAGTATCTTCACTGTCCATCTTCAAATGTGTAGTTCTCATTCTTATTCTATTGACTGTAGACCTTCGTAGATATTCATTTTACTAGTGGATTTGTCGATTTCTTAACGTTAACGAGATTAAAAAATGTTATTGGTATTTTTATTTATACCTTTCGTTAAAATTATCTTACGTTAAGACTCTGAATAAAAATAACAAAATGCAATGTTCAGTATTTCGTATGACGTATCTTACAAGCGTATAAAAAAATTTCGCGTATCTCAAACTTGTAATTTCTCAAGATTTAACAAACAATAGTGGCATAAACGAATTATAAACTATCGTAGTCAGCGTGAAAAGATCTTTCGAATAACGCACCAATATATGATTCTCCCCATTTCAATAAATAGTTCCACAATAACTCGAACACATACTTAACCGATGTAATAAGTATTTTCTGAAATATCTTAATATTTTTCATGTTTATTTCTAAAGAAAGAGATATTCTATAGAAGTGGATCTACAAAGATTTATGTGGAACGTGAAACATCTGTATCCGACGGATGGAAACCTATGCAATACCGAGTACAGTCGTTACACCATTTATTATTAATTCGTGTTAAGTTTATCGAGAACAAGCTTCACCTATAATAATTATTAGCAAACTGAAGACGTTTGTGCATTTATCGTAAATTTAAAGGTGCAGAAATATATACGGGAAAATATACCTAAAATAAACTATCCACTTATAGTAATATTCACTAGGTAAAATAAAATCTGTACTCGACTTCCATTTCTTTAATTATGTTCATAACACCATATAATTGTACCATCATATTATACCATCGGGTAGATAAAACTCTTTATAAAATTTCCGTCTCTTCGCTTACCTGCGTAGAAGTATAAAATAGCCCAAACATCGTCAGTTTACTTATTAATCATCGACAGACTTTTTATACGTTTATGACAAATTTATCTTCTCGTCGAAATTTTGGTAGACGAGAAGAGATTACTATCTCTACATAGTTCTATTTCTTTTCCTCTCATCGTAAAAAAACGAATATGTACGAGAACCTGCAGTCTAATCAGCAAATACAAAGCAACTCGCTAAAACAAAGCAACGCACTAAAAACCAACGCAACGTATTTCATGCGAACCTAACAACCTTGTCGCACGAGAATCATCTGCTCCAACAATACCTAACCGAATCTTCGTCAATCTGAATCGATGCTCGCCAAATCTCCACCGACGAAACGAATCGGTGGTCGGTAAATCTTCACGAAAATCAATCGGTGGGCAGGAAATATTCGTGAAACGAGTTGTGACGGTGGACGATCGCGGTGAATTTTCACGAAAGCAACACACGCGGCCAGATATTGGGCGTAGCAACGCGGCAGAAGTAGGAACGCGTCGGCAAAGGCCGAAGGACGCCCCTAATGCGGGGGTTGCCGAGTACGACGAGGGGTGCTCGGTCGAGTGTACGTCGACGCAGCCCTAATTGTTTTACTCCCAACCATCCTCCCTCTCTCTCTTCTCTTCTCTCTCAATCTATTTCATCCGTATCCCCGCAGCTACTCTCATTTCATTGTGACGCCACCCGCAGCGCCTATCATGCGCCACTAATGCTCTAACAGGTTAACGTCTCGCATGATTATTCTATTGCTTCTCACCCTCGAACGCGCTAATTCGTCCGGATCTGACCGAGTAATATTTTGCAAGGGCTGCTCTGCTTCGATTCTGTTGGTTACCGGTGTCTCTTTTCCCTCCTTTCTTTTTTTTTTTTTTTTTTTTTTATGAGGTTGAAAGAGGAAGATTAGGGGCTTTGTGACGGTTTTATGTTGTGGAAGAATTGGTGTGGAAGATCAATCTTTTGGGACAGTCATGTCGTTAAACTTTCTACTCTCGATGTTTCGTACACGTATACAATATTGTACTTTAAATGCGTATTTTTCGACGGTTATGAGTTAAACGATAAGTGACATTCTGAGAGGTAGTTGAAAATTTTAGCAAGTAATAAAATGATACGTATATTTTGTGAGGATGAAATTGGTCTTAGGCATCAGTACGTTATTATGTCTCTTTTATGGCTATATTTGAGTGAATATGTTTCTGTTATCAATAACGGATAAGAGAGAATTATAAATTCATAAGGAGAAAGAAATATAGAAAGAACAGAATCCTAAAACAACACGATCAAATTATGCTTTGGCACGAAAACTATATTAAATCAAACAATATCGTCCGTATAGTTGGAGAACAACGCGTACAAAAAATCGACAATTTCGAATTATTTGTAACGATTAATTATAAAAGTGACTTATTAAATTTCAAGGTAGAAAAGACTGGCCCATTAACGACCTACTACTTCGAGCCAATTTTCACAAAAATGTACCTTTCCTCGTTATGCGACTCTTCTAACGATCCAGCGATGCGCGTATTTTAGTCACTTCAAACACGAAGTGCCGATATTTGTGGAGCGTCAACCAGCACCAGCAGATGAAATATAATAACTTCCACGCGGAGAAAGACACCGGCCATCGGTGTCGATGAAGGATTATTAATCATACTAAATATTTGACACGTGATTGAGTCGCAAATTTGTCAACGTTGGCACACTGCAAACGGTTGTCCGCGTTTGCGGCGGCGGCGGCTCGCGAAAAGCGTAATTCGCCGCGGTCGCGTGTTAAGCTTATATGCAGACTTTATCAATCGTGCAATAATAATTGTAATGTTTTACACACCCGTCCGTATTACGCTGCGGTCGGGACGTTCAATGGGCCGTGGGCGCGTTTCGAAAATCGAGAACGCCGCCGTGTCACTCCGATAACCACCCCTTTCTCGTCCATTTTCAACTGGAAAATTATCCCCGTGGAAATTTCAAAGTGGAAGAATTTTCGTGGAAAAACGGCACAGCCACGCCTGTCGGATCCCAATCATCATCGATTAAATGCGATAGAAAATTTTGTAATACGTTTTCATGGTGGAGGTGTTGCGCGGAGGGTAGTTTGTAAAATATTCCAACGAAACGAGATATACGACGGCGTACGACGATTCGATTAAATTAGAGTCTGTACAACTTTTGTAATTTGCATCGGCGAGTACGTGTGTCTGCACACGTTGGTCCATGCAAAAATTTCTTCCGCTCTTTTGCGTGTCTTGTTGCACGGTTTGTTATTCGGTTGCGTGCAACACTTGGGGATGGTAGGTTTTTATCGTGTTGAGTGGTTGGTGGGAAACGGTTTGTGGAAATTTTCAATTTATTATTAGTAAATGAAATTTAATATAAGGAAGAAATTATTGGAGTAAGAGTAGTTGGGATAAAAATAGGAAGTGAAAATAGGGAATGGATATTTAATTATATAGAAGAGGATTTAATTTGGTTAGAAGTGTACGCTGCGTTTGATATGATAGGAAACCATTTGAGTTCGTTGGAATATCCAGTGTATTATTAATAAATTCAGTTGCAAGATGAAAATACGGGATTGAAGTTTGTTTAAATAAAAGAACATTTAACTTATTTATACGACATGATTTTTTGATACAACAAATAAAATCCCGTTGCTATTAGCTAAAGATCGATTTAACTAAAGAAAGAAATTTAAAACGTATTTTGTGTTCACTGGCAGTTAGTTTGGAACGAAGAAATAAATTGCGATATTAAAAGGTCTGAAACTGTTACTTTCTCGATTAAACTAGTGAAACTATTTTCATACTGATAAAATATAGGAAAGTAGAATCGAAAAATGGTAGATCATTATATGTTTATCCGTTTTTACACGATTAATAGCTGCACAAAATAATTTTTGCCATTTTTATGGCGTCGTATACATATACAGCCCTATTATTTCGCTTCGAAACAAGAATGAAACTGCAATATCTCTTGAAAAAAGCGTTTTTATTGGCGGAACTATAATTCTGAAACCCATCGAGCCTGACCACGGTATTTTAAATATTCGTCCATTTTAGTAACATTCCCATAATGGAAAAATGAACAGGCCGAGTCACATTGAAAAGCACTTTAAAAAAATCAATTATACGTACAAATATAATATTGATTTTATGATTGAAGCAATACGGTGCTTCGAATTGATACAGTCGGATCGTGTTTTCAAGTTTTTTGAAAAAAAAAAAAATCAGGGACTTTTATTAATTATTGAATATTCATTGCGTAAATGGTAGAACGTTGGATTTCCCTGTTGGGTCTGGAATATATTAAATTTTATTATATGCTGATTATACGTATCAACGTAATATCGGTTTTGCAATTAGAATGACAGCGTCAGGGAATGACATAAGTGGGCCACATTTTCAGTTTCGTAGAAAGATTTATACTGTTAATTAGTATGTTAAGCTTGCTTCTATTGTAATTGGAAGATACAAAAACTTACGAAATTATTAAAATTACTTCGAAGCGAAGCATTCTTCTCTACATGAAGTGTTTCTATAATTATTTCTACAATTAAAGTATTAAAATAAATATTTAACTAACATCAAAATTAATACAAGATTTATAGACTCGATTATTCCAAATTTTTATCCAACAATATATTATAAATATATTATATATTACAATATATTAATAAATGGTTAGATAGAAATCATTAAAATTAATGAATCACTAGAATGCATATAAAATGCAAAGATACATAAAATATCGAAACTGGAATACTCACTATAATATCTAGCGTAGGTTAAATAAATTTCTGCTAGGGTTCCATTTCCTTCATAGTGTTTCTAAAAATATTAATTTGCCTATATATTTGTACAGTGTATAAATCACAAAACGGGGAGGAATTTTATAGACAAACAAACACCATTTGTATTTACAAATCGCTAATTTTACCTATCCCCATTATCCACACTCATCCTGCTATCCATGTTATCGGACATGATGTTAAAACTAAACCACCGCGAGAAGGAGGGCACGTAAATCGCGTCGATTTACTTGCCGCCACAAGCAGGCAGAACGAGGTAAACGTCGTCGTCGACTTCTTCAGCTTCCGCTGGCGTTAATGTACCTATTAAAATTCCACGGATCCGCGGACTATAAGATAGTCTTCGTGGACAGAGAAATGAAAAGAAAAAGAAGGACGAGGAGAGTGAGCTGTCTGAAGGATGGACGAGAAAGATGGAATTAAAAGAGGTAGCCGCGGGCTGTTCAAGTTGCTCAAATTATTACGGAAGGCCGAAGTTTGAATCGTCCTGGGGATAGAGGACTGGCTTCTCCCCGCGGGCCATGCCCACGAACCGTCAAATTTAAATCTCGCTAAGCTCGGCCATTAGTACGAAGTGCAAACAGCAAACAGTGCATTAAACGGTGCACGCGTACAACCGCCCGGCCCATTCATGGGGTCCCGTGTCCTTAAACGTAAAGCCAAGTGTCTATTCCCACGGGGATTGTCGCGAGTTACGCTCCAACCTTTTATTTAGACTCGTCTGTGCCTCTGTTTACGTGTTCTTCCACTTTGCCGCGCTTCGACGCGCTGCCCTGCTCGCTTCTCAAACATACGCGCATTTCGTAGAATATTTTTGCAAATTTTTTCCTTCGCCTTTTCCATCAATTGTCAAGAATCTGGGTGTTATTTGAAGAGAGAAACCACGTGGAATACAAATCGTGAGAAGGTTAAAGAGAAAAGTTTTTCATCGTTTCGAGAAATGTTTCAAGGTAGCAGGAAATTGTTTTCAACAATTCATTTTTTTCATATTTCGAGCTCAATAGCAGAGTATGCACAGTTTCGCGTAAACGTTTTAAGACGTCTGTTTTTAATGAAACTTTTTCGAACGCGGGTACAAGTTAGTATAATGTTTTGATAAGTATTTCAAAATGATAAAGTGTTATATTATTTTCTAACAGTTTTTGTTTGATTGCAACGAACTTTGCAATCTGCCGTATAAGGATGTTTGGTAAATCTTTTTAGCGAGTAATCGTAGATCCAGCACGTAGATGCTTTTTCGATAGAGAGCATTTTCTCATAGTGAAAGCTAACACTGAAATCTGAACTCGTATTCAATTTTCTTCTTACATCCCCTGATGTGAGGAGGATACATTGATATTCACAAGATAATACAAGATTATAATATACAAGATATAATAATACAAGACTGGGGACCATTTTCTGGTACATCTCTCTCACGTCAGGAGATGTAAAGAGAAAATTGGATACGGATTAACATTTCAATTTTATTATATCAATCATCAGATTATGCCAAAGCAACAAAAAATGATCTTCGATCTTCTTCTATATTTTACATCATCTCCAACGTTCTGCATTCTATAACATCTAATTTCTCTAATTCGATATCATTTTTCAATCGTAAATTTTCAAAAAGAACGAGGGAGATTAACGTCCTATGAGAAAAATGAAAACTACAGAAATATACAAAATATGCCAAGTGAAGTTCTCGTTGCTTCTATCTAGACGGCGAAACAAATCCCTATTTACATCCTATTCCTTGAATTGTCTTCATAAGAATACGAATTTGCATAAAAATTCACAATACGATAATATGTATTCTCGGAAGAAATAAAATGTCGTCGTAGAAACAAAATTATTCCAATCTCAACTAGACTTTTCGTAACCACGAAGGGACTAGCAGAACCATGAAAATAACATTTTTCGAACGATCCCATTAAGTAGCATTGATTCTAATATCAAATATAAATTCTTATTCCATCCTGACGAGACGTAAATGATACTCGAAATTCTTTCGTACGCGAAGTTCGTTTGCGAAAGATTATCGGTCGACGATTTCCAAGCGGATGGAAAAAAGTGGCATCGAAAGCTATTGCCTAATGCATCGCGTTTTCCCTATATCCTCGGTACGAACATATGTAGGGGTGCGTACATATTCTTATACACTTATTTCTTTCCTTCGAAACCACTCTGGGTGGTGGCGCAAAAGCGGACAGAAGTTTTAAGGCACATGCCTGAACCTTCCCAAGAAACCCATACATTATAAATGTCGTACTTTCTTATCCATCCTACCGTTTCCCACCTTCCTTCGAGGAAAAAAAAATATATTCTCGTATTGGTTCGCGTGTAGTTCACCGATTTATTTATATTTTCGCGAATAAACGTTGCGCTATTTTGTAATCGAGATCTGTTTAGAGTCCATAGAACGTATAGAAAATTGCAACATTGAGATTAAACGTGTTACAAATATCATACGCGTAGAAATGTTGTAAATAATTGTAAAGTTTGATTTTTCTAAAATTCATGAAATAATAATTTGATATTGGGAAAGGGAAATGAATCAAAGAGAAATTCTGATTTTACAGCAACGTTCGAGTAAAACTATTTTATTAAAATATTTTTCTTAATTATGTACGAATTCCTCTGATCTATCGCAGAGTCGGAAATTTTTTCATTCGATGTCGTTCTCCGTCATTTTTAAAATCTTCAGTGATTTATTTGTATGTATGTATTTTGTGAAAATATATTCGATTGATTGAAGAAATAAAAATGACAGAACTCTCGTGTAATTTTTAACTTGAATGACATAGCACGTGAAACTAGAAGATCGTATAGCTTTGTCACATATGAAATTTTTATCTACATTATCATTCATAATTGTTTAAATCATCGTAATCGGCAGTTCTGTGCCTCGAAAGAGGAGAAAGCGTGTTAATTGAAAAATAATTTAGATAAAAGTGTGTTGATTTTTTCACGAATTTTTGAACACAGATAATTAAAAGACGATGACGATCTATTAGATATTTTAACAATATTTTTACAGGAGGCATTTTTTAAGATAACTGACGCTTATTGTAAACGTTGGTTCTTGGAGCAGAACATTTTTTTTTTTTTTTTTTGATAAAACGACATTTTTTTCGTTACTCTTTTATTACGAAATACTTTTGTAATATAGTACGAGAGCAGATAATATTTTTATATATAAAATTCACACTTTTAGTAGCTTTTACGATGCGTTTACCAAGTTTAAACTCATAAAAAAGTTACTCAACGGTTCATCATGTCAAACAACAAAGTTCTAACAATTTTATTATAAAACTTCTAAATATTCAGCTCGCGTGTATTATAGGAAAATCCTTCTTGTTTAACTTTTTAATAACAGTTAAATATCGCACGAAATTTAACGTATGACATCTGCTTGATAATTTCAAACTTGAGGAGAATGACACGCAACAATTCCAGAGAAAAATTACTGAACATTTTCTTCTCTAGTCGCTACAAACAAATTCAACTCCTAATCAACACGTTGTTCTACAAAAATTTCAACAAAGAAATACACCGAACCGTGTCTTTCTAATCTGAAAAGTGCTGATAGTCTAGCATTTGGAATTTGTGAAAGATGTGCATAGAACAAAGAAGAAAAGGGACGACGAAACAAACGCGGAAAATGAATCGATGATAAGGTTGGCAGAGATACGCGGTGTCAAGAGACACGAGGGTTTTAATTTAAAAGCTCGCAGCGCGGTATTCCATCGTCAGGAACGAGGAGACAAAAGCAGCAAGAAGAAATCAATGCCGAAGGCTAGCTAACACGCGTTCTCTTCCTCACGGACGAGCAGCCTCCGGGACAGCTCTCGAGACCCCGACCATGCGAAAACTTTGTCCAAGAATCTAATATCATCCTTGGTTCGCACACATTCTCAAAATTCCCATCGCACGCTACGACACGACGATCGTTTCCTCTTCTACACATCTATTCTGGATCGCGTGTGTTAATAACGTACCGATAAGCTTTCTCAGTTGTTCCTTTCATTGTCCGTAATCCTTTATCACCACGAAGAAACGAGTTCATTAAGTGGTAATTTTTTTTGAGTTTAATTTTCTTTCTCATTTTTTATCGGGGTACTAAGCCTTTCGAGATTTGGATCGCACGAAGCAAATTTTACTGAGAGAACGAAGGTAGAAGAACGGAGTTAAGGTGTGGAAAAAATTGACGTTTCTTCCTTTGACAGTTATTCGTGTGTTATACAGAAGTTTGGTTGAGATCTTGAAAGTTGTACGTGGTCAGTTGCATCGTCTGGCGATCATGTTACAGAAACAATATTTAAGAAGATAAACTTTCAGAAGATTTGTACTTCGTTATGGCTGTAAAGGATATCAAATTCAACGATTCCGCTATTTCGATCAATTATAAAAGCTGAATTTTTGGATTTGAAAGTCCAGTTTTCTGCTTCAACAAGCTGAACATTTTTCAATTTTGTGCACGAAATGTTTCAACGAGTACAGTACGGTATACTAGTTGTGAATCTTAGATTAAATCTGAATGTGTGCTTCTCCTGCAAGATTACATGATAGTTCTTTCGAATATCACAACGTGGCAAATAAAATTTGATGTGATCTAAAAGATAGTTTAGAGAATGAAACATTTGATAACTTCAAAATACGAAGCCGTGAAAAATACTTTTCCGCGATTCCGCCATCAGAGAAAATATTTCATAATATTTTCAAGCGACAAAGTTAGATGAATGTTTCCTGTATTCGCCAGTTAAAATAACGAATTCCTTTTGAAATCCATAAAAGCAAAATTCTGATGCATATCTGCCGTGTAAATGTGTCATGGTCCGCATAAATTCCGTGGGGAAAACCTTCGGAAGAATACCGACAGTCTTCTGCATGTATATTAAAAAGGAATAAAAGCGGCATAGCTGTTTGCTTTTTTACATTAATCTCAAACGTTCTTTTCACCAATTATCGAATTAAATAATTATTCAATCTACTTATTAATATATCGTATTTCTTCGCACACCGTATTTATTTCTTTATCTATTCGATCAATTTATTCATCTGTCGAAAAGTCGAAGACAATAAAACATTCCAATCCATACTAGTCGATTCACTCGAAATCCAGAAAACCTCCGAAACCACTTCCGATTCAACTTACACAACCCAGCTCATTACCGCAACCACGAGATCCGCCATAAATTCGAAAACACCACCACCCATCCACCACTTCGTCCCTTTAAATTCCAGCTTTACTAAAAACCCTCCACCATTCTTCGCTGTACCTCTAACGAAAAACAAAAAAAAAAAAAAATTATCCTGGGTTCGGTAATATTTAGTAAGTGAAACGAATCTCCATATAAATTCTATTTTTCAAGCTACGTCCAGAAAAATCTGAAATCGCATAAAAGTCCTCCATGTACTTGTCACGTGTGTTCTCTACATTCTTGTACCTTTAACTCTTTTCACTTGCTGAACATACATTCCAAGACAAGACGCTCGGTGCTGAATAAATTTTACGATCAATTGATTGTACGCTATGCGGAAGTCGGACACGCGTTTCACGGCAGGTATTATCGCGGTTTTAGCAGTGAAAGGGTTAAATTTCCCATAAATACACAGAAATGGAAACTCGGCGACGAAACCTTCAGTTGTTTTCCGTTTCTAAATAAATAGACGTTCAACGCGTTTCTACCCCCGGAGGACAGAATATCTGTTTAAAAAAGAAGCGTCTCTATTGACGAAGCTGTGATTCGAATACGCATCGATTCTGCCTTTAACACAAAGCCTGTCTACGGTTCTCTGACGCAGCCTCTAACGAAGGAAATCGCGGTGGGTTCTCTGGTAACACGTTGTCCCGGTATTTTCCCCGTTTGTCGCGGAAGATGTTCTAGAGCGCGAACCGGAGGAGAAGCTCGGTTGGCAAGAGGCAGAAAATAGGGTGGCAGAGGAAGGCGGAGGCGGAGGGTGGCAGGTGATGAGGATCCGCGGAGGGACGAAGAAGGGTTAGAGGGAAAGTGGGTTGCTATCTTAGCCACCACAAAGCAGTGATAACATTTTCCCTCCCGGACAGAAGCCTAGCCACCCTTCTCGTTGCTCCCAGGTCGATATCGGGATAACGCCGACGCCGGTTACCCCGGGCAACCGGAAAGCCACGCCCGCACCCTCAAATATGGCTGCCCATATTCGCGACTCGTGCACCTTGATGTTGCCAAAGGACGAACGAGGGGTTGGAACGAGGGAGTTGAAACGGCAGGGCGAAGGGAAGAGAGAGGATGGCCGAGGTGGCGAGAGATAAAACGACCAGCGACGGACTGGGGGCGGCTGGAATTATCATAATATTGGTCATTGCTTGTTCCGCTGGATGAGGCGAAGTAGCTCCGCTTCAGCCGGGAATCTTTCACACGCGGGAGGACGTGTCGCGTGTGGATACCTTCTCTCCCTCTCCCTTTCTCTCTCTCTTTCTCGCTCTCGCTCTGTTTCTCTTTGGTTGGTGGTTGGTGGTTGGTGGAACCCTTTGCGTAGCCGTTCTTTTCTTGCTCCAGTCACGGCAAGATTCAGTCCTTTGGAGCACTTCAGAGTGATTTTTTCTTTTCTGTCTTCGCTCTTTTGCTTTGGCAGATTTTGAAGGTTTCTTTGGAACTCGGTAGAGTGGTGTGGTTTCGGAGAGTTGGAGAACGGTGGATGTTAAGTAGATTGGGATTCGCTTGGTTTTGGAATACGACGAAGATTTTGGTTGGTTCACGTGCCACAGAAAGCTTTTTGGACTTTTTCATTCAAGTGCTTTCTCTTCCTTCTTTTCATCGTTTTTGGACGGGTTTTGATAGTTTCCTCGAGAGATGATGACGAAGTCGAAGTTTCGCGGTTTTAGGGTTGTGGATGTTGAGTAGACAGAGGGTGTGGTATGATTAGTTTCAGATGTAATACTCAGCATGTTACATGGAGATTGATTCTTCTGAGAGATAAAGAGTCAGAATGTCCTCTTTTCTTTGTTTCTTTCTGCTCTTTTTCGGTTTTTTCTTCTAGAAATTTTAGGGATTTCCTCAAGAGACAATGATGAATTTGAGATTCGAATGTTTAATGCATTGAAATTTAATTGATTTCTTTTCTTGAACTTTGTTTCATAGTTATTTTATAGGTTTATCTTATTTCGTAGATTTTTATTAATCAAATCATCATATATGATTGGCTTAATTCGATGGAATACGTGAAATGTCGTATAGAACATACACGTTGCAACAACTGGGACTCTTTCAAACTTCCTTTTACTCGATTCGATGATTTTCTATTGTTACGGTTAGCTTCAAAGACCAGGGACGAAGTGCAACTCATAAAATGCAGGGAATGTCATATCAAATGCGGAGGCATTTTATGTTCTTTTCTTTTGCAAAATGTTGGAAATATACGTGGATGTGAACCCACATTTACTGTAGATTTTCCTTTGTGCGATACATATTATATTTCTAACTAGTTATTTTGGACTCTCTTTCAGAGAATTAAAATCTAAAATGCAATTCAAACAAAATGGCAGGTTTCCAATTTCGGTAATGCAAGATTCAAATATTTCTTTAGTCGTATTTTTAAAATAATTGTACATATGAAGCTTGTTTCCGAAATAATTAAAAATTATTCTTAGGGGTGCATGAAATTTTATATTTAATTTACTCCAAAACTCAAATGTTACGACACAATAAATAAATGTTTCTTTCTATCATAACTTATTGTTTCGATAACATGTAGTTATTAAGAAAGTGCTTTAAATCATCAAATGGAAATTTTCACCCTCAATATACTTGTTTCATACTTTCATTAACAATACACAGGGTGTCTTGTAACTGGTGGTGCAAACCAGTAAGGAGTGATTCTTCGCGAAAAAATAAGTCGAAAATATGCAATAAAATTTTTCCATTTAAGGCCTCATTTTCGAGAAAATAAAATTTGAACATGTTCAGTTAAGGATTGGTCTAGCGCGCATGCACCACACATTTTCAAATTTATTTTTCTCAAATACGAAGCATCTTACGAAAAAAATTTATTCTATATTTTTTATTTATTTTTTCACATAGAATCACCTCCTACTCGATTCTATCACCAGACACTTTGTATAATGTAATTAACATAAAAATATTAATATATGATATTTTGATCATTTGACGAAGAAATTACACGTAGTTAATGTTCCATTTGAAAAAAGAGCAAACGTTTCATACGTACCACTAACCTGATATAATAAAACACTCGCGTCTGATACGATTGATGCAAATCGATGCACTGATACGAATGATTCTCACGTTACATAGTATTATATTTTTGCTTTGAAATACATATCGACGAGTTCATTAGTAACGAGTTCCCGGCTAAAAGTCACAACGATCAGAGATAGAACGAGGGAGGAAGGCAGGTATGAAGGTAATATCTTGTTTACCCGGCTGGATGCAGGCGTGTCTGCGCAGAGTGGAACGCGAAGGAAAGCGAAGGGAGTAGAAAATGAGTGGATTTTCATTGCAGTTTAATCCAGGCCCCCACATCCCCCGTCACGCTATTCTAAACGACGATACTCTCGAAGGCAACTCTTGTCGCTTGGGGTGACGATATTACATTCCTCGATCGTGACGAAAACAGCCAGACCGAGCCAGCTTTTCGAGCCTGTTCCACCACCCCACCGCTTCTATACACGCGTTTTTAATTCCTTTCTCACTCTGCTCTAACCTCCAGCCTCTTTCCACACGATAATTTTCTCCTCGTTTTAACTTTCGATCATTTTCTGATTTCCTTTCCTCTTTCCATTCTTCGGCAATTTTATCGTAGGATCTCATTTTCAGCATTTTCCATGTATTTAGTACTGTTCTTTCTCTTTTCAACCTCTAGTCTTTTTCTGCGCGATATTTTTTCCTTGTTTCGTTGTTTCATCTACTGAATCATTTTCTCATTTCTTTATCTTATTTTCTTCGACAATTTTGTCGCAGGCATCCGTTTTTGTGAGTTTTAAGCTTAATACGGACTTTCCTCGCGTACTCTCTTGCTCTGCGATTTCTGTTTTGAAAATTTTCTCTCTTTATGCAATCGTTTATAATTTGGCAGTCGATGGCAAGCGTCGAAAAATTCTAATTTGAAATCATACAATTTATTTTTATTGCTCAATGTTAACTATAGACTTCGATGCATAACAATTCCCTTAACATCGTATCATATTGCATTTTTTCTTACGATTATCCCGCTCTCCAATTCTTTTCTTTTCTTTTTTCATAAAAATTATCTTCGCTACTAAACAATCTAACAACGGTATTCAAACAACAATTATTCCTTCTGCGATAAATATCGTAATAAATTTCTTAAATAATTAAACTCGATGGTAAACAGAGGAGGCACGATAGTTATGAAATAGTAGATAAAATGGTTGACAATGGCCGTACGTAGGAAAAGATTTTCCTGGTGTATTCATAGAAACATCCAGAAGAAATAAAGTCATACGTGAGGAGCACAAACTAGCGCCTTTTACCCGATGGAAAGTTATTTCTTTCTTTTCCTCCGCCTACTCCTTCGTTCATGAGCATTCATTCCTCGTGATACGACGTGAACATTTATAGAACCCGCCGTACGCGTTGCCTCGCCGACACTAACGTCGATCGAGCAGACAATTATTGTTGCACTATCTCTACCTTGTTGCACATAGATAAACACCGAACCGTGAACGATAACGCATCATAAATCGTACGGTGACGTTTTAAATTCAGGGTCGAGGTAGAACGATATTATATTTTGGAAAATTTCCATACTACACGGTATATTGTCGTTATAATTTAGTGAATGTTATTTTTCGTGGTACTACTTGAACAATAATTCATGATAATAATTTATCAATTTTATAGAATTGATAGGATGTTTCTATTTAGATTTAATTTACTTCTGTTTAATATATTTCAATTTATAATTCATTAGGTAGTGACGGTAGGAGATATTATATTTTATTAAGAGTTTTATATTAGCGTTATTTGTTTGGTCTAATTTAATAAATGTTACTTTTTACGGTACCATTTGGCTAATATATTACGTATAGTCGGAGAATTTGCATAGGATGTTTTTATTTCAATTTTACCGATATACGTATACTGTTTACCATTGAAGACTGTTATCACGTTTAATGATTAGATTGATATAATGCAGGCAAGCTATGCCTTGAAAATGTTTGTTTAGTGCAACTGATAATGATGGATTATTCCAATCTTTGTTAGTACATTATTTCAAATGCATACACAAGCATTTTTTGAATGCAGAATTAGATAATAGTAGTGCTTAGAATTTACGTGTTATTACTCATTCGCGAAATATCTTCGTTATATAAATTTTAGTAAATAGTAAAGGTAAATAGTATAAAACTTAAACATCGTCATATGTGCCAGAAACGAGAAGAAAATACATCAAAGACTAAATCAAACAACCATAAACAATACTCAAACGTCGTCAAATCCAAAGATCATAAAATGAAGAGAAATCTCACCAAGAAATAAAAGAATACTCAAACATCGTCAAACCTATGAAAAAGTCTACGAACGAGAAAAAAAATTCTCCGAAAAATGAAGAAAATACTTGAAGGTCCCAAACTTCGTACAATCTCCCGCCGTTCATCGACTACTTCAAACTCCAAGCCGATCCAAACTTCAGCACAGAGAATGTTACCGTTTACGTAGGTTTGAAACTCGAGTATCCGAGGTATCGGTGGCTCTCATCGGTCGAAGTAGGAAGAAGAAAAGGGCCGGCGGCGTGTTCATCGTTGTCACGATCGTGGTTCCTCGGCCGTGTACACCCCTTTAATCGTTCGTCAAGTGTGTGTGTATTCGGAATGTAATATATCCTGGCCGACACGTGGCGGTCACGTGCCGCCAAGTGTTTGTTTCGGTTTGCATTGTCGCCACGGATACGTGGCGTTCGGAGGTGTGTCGCTTGGATCATCGCCGATCTCTCATCGTACACAGAAATGGAGGAGACGATACGTTCCCTTTCATTATTCCACGCTCGTTCGAGTAAATAACGTGCCAGTAGTCGACAATTAGGCCGATGGGAAAGAGATTCGTTACACGACACGGCACTCACTAATAGAGAATCGATCGAGCGACGGTACCTGCTGCGACGGGAGATGAGTTCTGGATGAGTCTTTTCTTTCCAAAATTTCTTCGGTCACACGGGGGAATCTGGCATATACGGGATGATTTTATCGGTCGGATTGGTGGCTGATGAGTTTCACTGGAAAATTACTTCATCTTTTGTCTATCTTCAAATTGACATGGAAAAAGGGATAGCAGAGGTTTTTATTACAAATTGGTGAACCTGATTAAAGGAAATGATATTATATGATAGATTTTATTGTAGAATTGATTGATTCGGAAACTGTAATTGGATTTGGGAGCTTGGTACCGGATGGTGGTTTCAATCGATACTGTATCGATTTTATTATAAAATTATTTGTGAAACTTCAAATCACGTCGGTAAATGGACGTAACAAAATTATGTTTTAACGCAGGTTTCGGTGCGCGAATTTAGTTGAGTTAGGTAATTGTAAGTTAGCTTAGACGATTGGTGGAATTTTCATTGATTTTTTCCAGTGTTGATCGGTAAGTAAAGGATAGCATAGGTTTCAATTAAATTTATGAACCTGATAAAGAGAAAGATAATATTATATGGTAGATTTTATTGTACGATTTATTGATTTTTTGTCTACTTTTTCAACTGATGTAACTGGGAATCATCTTTTAGCAAAGATATTAATCTTAGTGTTTAAACTTGGATATATAAATCGCTGAAGCGGAATTTTATAAATTTTTTACCTTATTGGAAGCGTAAAATATCGGCTTACTTTTATGAGTAAATATTGTAAATATGTGACATTCCATACGGAATTCTTCAATAATGAATACCAGTAAAATTTGGAAGATAAAATATAGTAGTAGTCGTCCGAAGTGTGTGCAACGTGTGTTTTAATTTTCAAATTAAAAAGAATTCTCTCGGATACAATACAAACAGTGAAAGTGTGTTAAAAATATTTTTCACTTTTTAGGCACATAAAAATCTAATCAATGTAAAATATTATCTTTAAATATCTTTCCATGTTTTTTAACATTAAACGTCTGTCCTCTAAATTCTCTTCTCATTTATTTACTCCGCTATGTTCCCACATTTTCCTCGTTTCATTGTCCTTTCTTATTTCGATATCACCATACAAACTATTTAAAAAAAATTATTTTAAAGCATTATCTAAGCAAAAAAGTAGTATGTATATCTTCATTGTATATTTCGTCGATTTTCATTTCTCAGTTCTTTTATTACTAGTTCGCGTTTTTCATTTCATTCAAATAATTATCTTTTTAACCTTCTGCCTTGAAAATTTCAATGGTAGATATAATAGACCAACAAATCCAGTGAAGTTTTTTAAATTAAAAAAGTTTGTATCGCAAGAAAAAATGTAATAAACGTTTATAAATTTCTTTATACGTTGTTATTTTTATTGTTTAAAATTTATTTCTATGGTACGTCTCTTTTGCTTTTCCATTTTATATCAGCGAGAAGAATGCGAGAAGCAATTCTCACGTTATCAATGTTACCGTAACGGTGCCAGTAGAATACAGAAGGTTAATTTTGTTTCATTTAAGCAATATCGCCCTATTAGACTAATTGTTAGTTCGTCAAAAGGCAAATTAACGTAATAATATTTGATGTCCTTGTTGTTAAAGGAAAATAGGGAAATCTCTAATTCAAGAAACTTGGTTGATATTAAACACAATACAGTGAAACATTTTTAACGAGAACATCCAACAAAATACAATATTTTTACCATTCTTTTTCTTTTTTTTTTTTTTTACTAAACCATAAATCGAACCAACATCGAATTATCTACGTAAATATTAACCCCAAAGTATTTTCCCATCGAATTCCTAATTTCTCGTGAAATTTTATAAACAACATCGTAATACTCTGACGCAATATTATTCCAATAAAAAAGAATTCCGTAATTTGCTCGAAATTCATTAACCTTACGATGAAAATTTTAATGATACAATCGACTCTAACACATTTTCATAACGAAACTTTTTAAATCCGATAGCTTTTTTTTCGAAATGGAACAGATTATAAATGTTCGTAAATCGATTTATACAGTAGCCTTCCACCTCTCAAAGACGTTATTCCACAAGAACGAAGAATGAAGCGGATACGATTTCTTTTATACTTAACAGTACTTTATTGTTGACATTATTACACGTTATTATAAATCTATCATCTTGACACGTATAATACTTACTAAATCTACAGAGACAAGTGGTAACGGCAACCTATAACTAAACATACATTATAGCATCGGTACTTATTTTAGTAAAGGAACAAACAGACGTACCGCTTTACTTTCGTCACAATACCTTAACACACGACAGTTCAGAATCGACAAGATTAGTAAAATATACAGCGTTCGAATAATAATTCTGAATCGTTCTCGAAACTGTCACTTCTTTCTTTCATCTTCTTACTCTCGTCTCCATTTCTTTTCATCTTGTTTCGTCTTGTTTTTACACGAGAGGAAAAAGAAATGAATAACACTCGCGATCGACTATTTATATGATACATTTAACTTAACATTAAAAATCTCTACAACTCTAGATCGATCGGCTGTGAATTTGTCCAAGTATAAAAGACTATCGAGTAAATCGTTTTGTACCCAAACGTCGACAATACGGTTTAGAATCGGTGTTTTCCTCGGCTCTATCGATCTTTCCCTTCTTTTAACTGACACAGATCGAACGGAATCTATGAAATCTCGTGAAATGTCTGCTCCTCTGCTCGTAGAATGCTTAACCCTCTATAACACCGAGACACTCGGATCTTGCGTACTCGTGCACTTGTGTTTTCGAATTTCTATTCTATTTATCATTCTGCTATAACATGTAAAAGATCCGTTTCAATGTTTCAGATTCTTCACCTAGATTCTCAAACGCTGTATCTATCATCCTTCACCTATAATACCAGCTACGTACAATTCCATGTATTTTTGCGTGAAATGATTTTACTGAAGCTCTTCTGCCTATTCTCTTCGCAATGGTAAAACGAATTTTCACGAAATGTAATTCGTTTTTCCATTTGTATTTGGACCTAGTCGTTCTCTGGCCAAAGTTGTATTTACACGATATCAACCTGTTAATCGAATCGTCTCTTAACACTAGAACTACCGGTAGTTAACATGAAGCTACTGCTATCAAAAACAATCAAAATGACTGGTTTTTAAAGAATACATAATTATAGAATATTTTTATAGTTAATGATTTATTACTTTCTTACAGAAGCAATTCCATGTCATGTAGTACATTTTTGGTATTGTTAATCCATCTGGGACCATGATCGACCTAAAGGAGGGTTCACACTTTTATAAAATTGTAGAACCAGTCATTTTGAGTGCTGTGAATTTTCCTGATAACCGATATCATCATATTGAATGATACGCGGTAAAAATTTAAAGAACGTGTGGCAAATTGTAGAAAACGAGGAAATTGGTTAATTGGGGTTCGATAAACAGATTGCAGGACCCTTTTACACTTTGACAAGTACCAGTCATTTTCACTGGTATTGGTATAAGTAGCCTTGATACAAAATTATTCTCAGTCTGAATACATAAAAAATAAAATAAAATTCATTATATTATTCTTTTAGTTATCGTTGCAAAAGTCATTACATTATTCCGGGGAAAAAATATAACATGAAGTAGGAATATTAAAATAAAATTGTAAAACCAGTCGATTTGACTGATGTGGTAGTTCTAGTGTTAATTAGAAATTTCTATAATTATGCCTATCATGTCTTCTATATATTATTACTTCTGTAACAATAGAGAAAATCAATTGAAATTTGGTCGGTCTCAATCCTCGTAAATATACACATGACATAATTTGTTTCTAAAACGGTACGTAGATGGATAAAGCACGTTTGAACGTAGAAATTACTATGTCGAAGGAATCGGTAATCTTGACGAATCCACTCGTCTTTCCCCATTCAGGGGTTAGTTAAATTATATTATCAATCTGTGTCGTTGATTTTCCAAAATTTCTTCCAGTATCACCAGCCTTCGACATGAAGAATACAATAGAGAATGACGATGTTTTATTTGATAAAAACAAACATTTCACGTCGCTATTCGACTGTACGCTACTTCCAAATTTTCTGATCGAAATCAGAAATCAATTAAGAATTTGTCAATCTGCTAAGCAAACATGTCGGTTATAGAGGGCTAATGCATTACCAATGGAACACGTTCTCGATCAGACATTTTTTCAGCATCGGTGTGAAGAATTTTATGTTGCGGATGCGTCAGATTAAAGTCAGAATTTTAATCTAACGCTGGAACAAATTTAGAAGCAGCAATTCTCCTGACAAAGAAAATCTATGAATAACATAATGAAGCGTCATGTATCACAAATTACGCAGATAATTTTCAATATATATCGGTAAAAACTATTTCACATTTCGAAAATATTTGTTGCAGAAGATCAACTTTTCTCTATTTTACGTTGTTGGATCATTCTTTGGATGTCGATGTGTCGGAGATTTATTTTTCCCGAACGAGTCGCCAGCTTCGCTATTAGAACAATGATTTTCGTTATCACGACGTGCATCGTTCACACGACTTGAAAACACGCACGAATCGGCCGTGTAATCAGATCTACATAAACGAGAACGATAACGAAAATAAGGAGCCTTGAAACGAATAGAAAACGAACGAACGTCTCGTTGTTGCTTCTGGTTTAACGCGTCACGTGCCATGCGGGTCACACGTATTCCATTTTCATTCACCGGAGAAGAGTATTCTACGGGGTTTGATCTTGAAATGAAACGCAGAAAAGCAGGCGAAGATACGAAGCATACCGATAAAGTAATATCTTTGTTATTCGACGAGTACTTTGAATATTCTCCTTGAATATCTTTGAGTGCTTCACGATATTGTATATTCATAATTGAATGATTTTGAGTATTTTTAAATATTATTCTTCAAAGGTTTTCAATGCTTCCTAACACTATTTCTTCGTATCATTGAACAGTATCATTGAATATAATTGTTAAATGTTTCTGTATATTCTCGGATATCCTTCATTTTTCAACGTTTTCAAATAGTATTTTTTATTTGATACTCTTGAATAACTTTGAATATTATTCTTGAATACTTTTTCAATGCTTGCAAAATATCGTTTGCTATCGTATCCCTGAAAACCTTCATAGGATAATGTCGAAAAGTATTTTTAGATCTCTTTGAGCGATTTTGAATACCATTCTTAGATACCATGAAGTATCTTCCAATACTTCTAAATTCTTTTCGATGTTATTCTCCATTATATTATCTTCAATATTACATTAAATATCAAGTTTTTCAATTTACTCCTTAAAATTAATTAATTAAATTATAGAATTTCCAAACTTTCTAATTACAAATTATCTATTCTCCACGGCACGGGACGCGCCAATAAAAGCAGACTAGCAATTTGTACATATCGTTCGATAGTTTTATTCGTTAGAATATTTCTAAACAATTGTAAGAACCAAACTATAGCGTCGTTCGATAAAAATCCAGTTGGTATTTAATTGACGAAATTCCTAAACATACTTAACCTGCTTTTCGATCAACGAAATACAAATGCGACCGGATTCGTTGCACAAATGTTACGCTGCGCTGTTACGTTCTCCTGCAATAATTCTTATCTGACAATCGTCATCGTACACGTTCGAGGAAAATTCACTAGTGGCTGGTATGTACACGCGTAGACCAACACATACGTAATCGTCATGGATGCGTATCTTTGCAGGGATTAATTGTAAATTATTCCATTCTCTTTTCCCGTGGATCCCTGCACATGCGTCTTATGCACGTTTAAAAACGCTCGAAAACAGACTCAAACACGCTGTTTCTGTATTAAAAATCGTCGACGAATTTCCGTCGAACTGTCGTTTCGCATTTCTTCCTTCCTTTCTCCTATCATTTGCGCGTAATTGTCTTCTTTTGAAAATCTGTTATGGAAAATCTTTCATCGAACAGCGAACGAGAAAAATTTCCAAAGAAATATTTCTCTTCGCTGTGTGTCATTGCGCAATTAAAATCTCTATTTGAGGAATTGAAACGACAAATGACGTTAGTACCAACAAAAGATCCAAGTCGATTTTTCTATTAAGAGGAAATATAAATTTCACGTAGAATAAGAAGAGGAAAGTTATCGGTATTAAAATAGTTTATTGTAGCTTCTAGAGCTGTGATCGTAAATCAATCGTTTTTAAAAGATAGAAGAATAGCGTAGACGAATTTGTAATACAAATAAAATGTAACTAATGAAAAACAATTCCTGATACGCAATTTATTCTTTTTCTAAATTTATTAAATTGATAAACGCTGAAAGTCTATAATGTCCGGGCGTGATAAATTGTGCAAATGGTAAAATTAATAGAAGCGAATATTTTTTCTATTGAAAACCTTCTAACGTTTACGAGTCATTTGCGATTTCAACCCCTCAATTATAATTTCCTACAGTATAAAGTATTCTTTATGTGACTTGTTTCTTAGTACGGCGAATAGAAAAGAATTTCGGTTGAGAGTTGTGCGAATTACACTTGTGATATTGGCAATTTGATTTGTTTATTAATTTCCCAATAGATTGCGTAATGGTACTTTCGGAAACATGTTTCTTAAGTCGTAATTGATTTTGCAGTGTATCTGACAACTTTCTGGCGTTGATATATTTGAAATTGGAAAGTTCACTTCGCCGAAATCTTCGATTTTCCTTCGATCTCCTCCGTCTGTATCTTCGATTTTATATAAATAATTAATTCTTTGGAATAAACATTTGTACAGTAGCATTTAATTTCTAAAGAAATTTTAAAGGATTCGGACCATTATGATCTTACATCAATGTCTGCTTCATACACTGCTCGGAAAAAAGAGTTAATTATAAAAGAGAAAAACAAAGATTTCGTAATGTAACGTTTAATCTCGTGAAACCGCTAAAAACCTCATCAAACGATGAAGCAGCTCTCAAAATATCGCCAATCTTCTAATTGTTAGGTTGCTGTGCAATAAATGGCAAATAAATGGATTGAAATGTGTCTGTGTTCATTACGTAACTATGGCAATGATTATTGTTCCTCTATCGCGATGAGGATTACACTTCTTAGAATAGCATGCCATTATGTTCGTGTATCTTTAAATAAAAATTTATCGGTGCAAGTCTTTCACAATAAGAATAATATTGAGATAATTCCAATATGAACAATGGTATCCATTCTTGTACGTTGCAAGTAATTCCAAAGAATCCAATTGAATTAAAAACTAACATTTTATTATTTTTTTATCCATTCCTCGAATTTATTGCCACGTATTCCTACATTTTCGAGCTTTTCGAAAATCTTCGTCGCAAAATTTTGCTTCCAGATAATTTACATTTTTCAAAGCGCTCCGATGTTTTCTAAGATGTAAACGAGGCAGTAAATTACTAAAAAAAAAAAAAAACTTGCATATAACTGACAGCGAATTGTTCTTGGCCGAATAAACAAAAATAACCAATACAGACACGAATCGACCATTAGTTTGCCAATCTAATGTTTCGAACAGTGTATCAAGTCGATTAGTCCAAAGTTTCTCCGCGTAAATCGTTTCCTAATAAACCAGAGAAACGAAAGGATTTGTGTTTCAAAGCTCGCGTTACTCGCACGCCGGTTAAAGATGTGCAGTTTCGTAAGACAATAAAACTCGATAAGGCTCGATCTTTGCGAATCGTTGCACGCGTTTTCGCTATGAAAACCTCCCGTATCGAGGATCGAACACGAGAATCAAAGGTACACGAATATGTTTCGTAGTACGGAACGCGAGCATCCCCTATATGTGTGTGTATTTCTTTTTATTTTTTTCGTACAACGCTATGTACACTAAAACGTCTACTTGACCGAAAACCCGGCCCGAGCTTTACATTAAATCCGATGAAGAGAACTGACCTCCCCTCTCTATCGCTCTCTGCCACCCTCTCCTACCCTTTCACTCGCGCATTCTCTCTTTTTCTCTCACACTCGCGCAAACAATAGAAAGCTGAGCAAAGATTTGTTCGAGGATGTGCGTGTGCATGTGTCTGTTCGTTTGCATACGTGTGTATACGTGTGTACGTGTGTATATTTACAGTGCCGAGATATTAATCTATCGTTTAAGAAGCCTCCGGCTAAGAATAGAGCACGGAGGAAAGAAAAAATATGTGAAAATAAACGGGGTTGAAACAGAGAGGATGGAAAATTATGAAGTTCGATTCGCGAGGAATCGATTGTTCGTGACGACGCCGTACAGTCGCTAAGAATCGTTTCGACACGACCAAAGGGGATCTTTTCTCGTACTTAAACCACTACACTATTGCACTACACCTTTTTACAATTATCTCGACTCGTTCTTTTGTCCGTTCGTTCTTCTCTCTCTCTCTCTCTCTCTCTCTTCTTTTTTTCTTGTTCTTTTTTACACAAGTGCTTGTCGAAGTTGAAATCTTTGGTTCCGTCGCTTCTCTTCTTTTGGTATCTAGCTATTTTATCACTCTTCATAGTACGTATCACTGTTCTTCCACATATTATACTTTTGATTTCTGATAATAACGCGGAAGTGAAAAAATTCTTTGCTCCTCCAATGTTCTTTTCTATAAATTTTCCTCTTCCCTTCCATTCACCTTTACAGTCTGTAACCGCTTCTTCGTCACCCAAAATCCATCACGAATGTCGAAAACATTCTCCACCGTCTCTCCTTGCCTGTCCACTGAAGTTCCCTTGAAAAAACTGCAATCTTCTCCGAAAACCGGAATCTCCAAGAAAAACCGAGATTTTAACGGAGATCCAGCCAATGCAGAGTGCCAGTCAGAAAGAATCTCGAAAAACTCGATCAAACAAATCCTCTAAACGAGAGGAGAGAAAGCCGACGCCTGACTCCTGATCTCCCTATGCTCCGACGGGCTGAGATCCAACAGCCCGCCACAATTCTGATCGTTTGCCGCCTGTTTACCGATCAGAGCGTCAATACTGAAGTTCCTCTTCTTGTCAGCCGGCGGATGGCTGCTCGGTATCGTGGTGGTCCTCGTTGGCGCAGGGTCGATTTGTCTGATCGGCGGAGCCGTGATCGGTACCGGTTTGTACAGTGGTGGAGGCGGTTCCAGGAAGCCGCCAAGCTTCAGAGCTTCCAAGGTCGACGGGGAGAAGTCGAGCAGGGGCAGACCGGGTGGCGGAGACAGATACGCGGCGCTTGGATAGGTCAGAGCACCGGGATGACCACCGCCGCCGCCAGGGCAAGGTCCTCGATCGCCGCAAATGGCAAAGGTCGCCATAATCGCCCTGTCTCGGAGCACATAATGCGGCGGAGGCCTCTTGTACCTCTTTCTGCGACGCAAGAAGCTCCCATTGTCGAACATGTCCTCGGCCAATGGGTCTAGGGTCCAGTAATTCCCTTTTCCAGGATTTCCTGGCTCACGTGGTATCTTGATGAAACAATCGTTCAGGGACAGATTGTGTCTGATAGAGTTTTGCCAGGCCGGGAACTTGTCGTGGTAATAAGGGAACCGTGACATGATGAACTCGCAGATTCCACTCAATGTCAGTTTCTTTTGTGGCGACTGAAGAATCGCCATTGTAATGAGAGCTATGTAAGAATAAGGTGGCTTGATCAAAGACGAGGACATCTTGTCGTTGCTATAGGACGATGCTTGGCCGGACGAGTTGTTCTTTTGTTGACTGTTGGCCGACATCATCGAGTAGTTCTTCTTGCTGCGACTTCCACCACGGTTTCTGGAGGACGCGGTGGTTGGCGGGACTGGAGAACTCGAGATGATTGGGCTGGACGATGACTGGGACGGTGACAGGTCGTTTTTGTCCAGACTCACCGGGTCCACGATCATGCTGCTGCTGTCAGAGTCGCGGTCGCTGTCCGCGCAGCCGTCGCACGACAGATTCGACATCATCATCCCACGCGGTTCCATCGTGATCGCTTCATGGGCACATTTAAGCCTATTTTTTTCTGTCTTTTTTTTTTGGAAACTTTAGTTTCTCTGGTTCTTTGGAAATAGGTGAAGATACTCGTTGTTGTTCGTGCTCATGGTGTTCTTGTCTTATTTCTCCGACGAGGGATCGCTTTCGTGAATATTTGTACGCGCTAATGTGTACTTCCTGCGCTCTCTTGAAATATTCTTTCGTTTGTTCTTCTTAAATTTTTTAACGAGGTATAAATGTAGGTTGTCCGTCGATGTTCAAAAGCACTGAACGAAATCGCGCGAGCATTTCTCTTTCGACATGTTTTCGCGAGGCAACTGTCACACACACGAGCTCCGTACGAATTGTTATCTTACGCTAATAGTTTGTTTCCACAACGATAACGAGCATTTTTCTTTTTACTCTTCTTCTCCGTGTCACCCACTCACTCTATCTCAAGGATGACGGCTGCCAGTGACGCACTCCACTTTATCGCTAACGATCTATTCGCTAACCATCACGATTGCCCCTCATGCCCCCTCATCGAGCACGCTTCGACTTTCCCTAAAATACTACGATCTCCCTAATCTATCAGTTTCCAACAACAAGTCACTTCTCCCTTGTTCGATGTAACCAATCTCTCGTTACAGGATCACTCTCGGTTCAAATCCGACACGACGAAAAAAGAAAATGAAAATAAATCACAAGGAAAGTGGAAAACAACAACGATTCTTCCAACTGTTCGAATAAATTTCAATCGTCAATTGCCGGAGGACACAGTAGCCGCACTAGGTGTCGATTATCGAGAGAGTCCATGAGCGAGCGTTTCTACGCGATAAATCACGTTTGACGAGGTTAGGTGTACGAAATGCGGTCGAAGCTTATGATGCGCGGTTGCGAGTGTGCCAGCGCCGTGTAGGACCGTCTACGAGGCGAAATCGTAGGTCGAATTGATTCGAAGTGACTGCTTTGGTCCTACATGGGCGGACCAATGGGCGGGCATTTCAACCTCTCGTAAAAAGGGGATGAAGGGGTGGCGGTAGTGCTCCGGCTCTACCACCCCTCCAACGGCCGGTATTCCGGCGGATCCGGCGCGCTCCCTCCACATCCTCCTTCAGGAGAGAAGAGGAATCGTTGTCGTCACCACGAACGAGGAGAAACCCCCGGAGGGGACGTCGGAGTTAGGAAAATAGCGGGATAGATAAAGGGACTTTCGAGGCGGACCTGGAGGGGTAGAGAGAGGGCGAAATTGTAACACTCCGGGGGCTGCTTTGCTTTGAGCGGCACGGCAAAAGGACCAGGCGTTACGTACTAATAGAACCTGCCTGTACAGATTCTCCCTCCCCCATCTCTCTCTCTCTCTCTCTCTTTCTCTCTCTAGAGGTATCGATACCCGTTTTCAAATGTTCTCGCTCACCTGCAACTTCCGCAGTGTAGACGTGTTGCCTTTGGTTCTTATGCGCGAGGGTTATGGGGTGAATGTCTGGTAAAGGATTTGGATATTTTGTCGGTGAGTTCGAGGAAGGGTGAAATGCTTTTTGAAATTTTGTAGAGGTTTGATTTAAGTAAATCATGAGAAAGGTTCGATTGATGTGACAGCGTAGAAGCGATTTTTGGAATATTTTGTTGGTAGAGTTTGGATGTGAATCAGCAATTGAGAATATTTCGTTAGTGGGATTGAGAAACGGATGGATTTGTTTTTAGTGAATTTTGCAGAGGTTCCATGAGAAATATCTTGACATATGCAACATCGGTATGGTGTTATCGTTATGGTGAATATTTTATCGATGGAATTCAAGTAAGGATAAAAGTTATTCTTGTTTTAGAGGATTTCGTGAGAATTAGTATGAAATAATGTTTGAAGCAGTAGAACGATGGTGTACGGTTTTGGAATATTTTATTAATGGAATTAAGAGATAAATGGTAGTTAGTTTTGCGGGGGGGGGAGAGATTATATAGAGGCATAGCCGACGTAAAATTTGAAACAGGATTAGTGCAATGTTATAAAAAGCTTTGGGTCATTTCGATGGTAGAACTGAGAAGAGAATGGAAATATGGTGTTAATTAGTTTGAAATAAAGTTTCAAATAGTATTGACAACAGTGGTAAATGAGACAAAGTGAGATTTGTAACTCTAATTAGCATCTAAATGGAAATTATTCTTTTTCAGGAGTTTTGTAAAAAGAAGGACCCGATTAGTATTTGAAATCAGTATTAACAGTATTATACATTACTTCAGTAACTTCTTTGTTACCAATGCTATAAAACTTTGACTGAAGCAGTACCTAAAATAATAACGTAGTACTAGAAGCAAATTCCTTTGTGCGATACAACGCGATCTACGAGTCACATAGCTTCTCATAAATACTACAATACTACCACATACAACGTAAAAATCACGATAACCTATGAATTTCTCGCTCGATCAATAAAACCTGAAAACCTCGCCAACTATCACAAATCGGAAATAAAAGAAAGAAATTCTTCAGACGCGACGTTTCAACAAAATCGAACGATAGCGAGCCTAATAGGAGTAGCCGTGCAGGTCGCGAGATCCCGGCTAGGTTCTTGGATTTGCAGCCTCGAAATGGAGAACGATGGGATCCGTAGTATCGCCAACAGAGCGAGCCGAGCTGCACGCATCACGAGTTAACTTCCCTCAGGCAGCTCAAATAGAATCTGTATTACGCCGCGGTGGTACATAGAGAGAGGAACGAAGACGGCACACGAAACAGATCACGAGAAACAGAGACGAGGATCGAGTAAGTGAGACAGAGGAACACGATGATAGACACGAAACACGATAAAGGTGAGAAAGAGAGGAAGGGACCGAAGAGAAGGTGAACAGAAGAGAGAACGATGAGTCTATCGGTGGAACGAAGAGAGTGAAAGGGAGTCGAAATGGGGTGAGACAGAGAGACATGGAGAACGATATAGACAGATGCGTATCTACCTGAGCGCACTATCGGTTCACAGAGCCGAGCAGAGAGCGAATATTGTGTTTACCCATACGCACGGCTTTGCGATGCAAATAATCTGGTATTATTGCACTTACTCCACGTAGCAGCGAGGTTCTTCCGTGACTGGCACAGCTTCAACCCTTCTTTCCTTTCTGCATCCCTTGGCCGAGTATTTATTTGCACGATGCACGCACCCGTATATACCTATCCGTTGTATCGAAATCTATCCTGTTATTACTGCTTCTTCTAAGAGTCGCGTATTATTTACAACGATCGTTTTTAGTCGCATCGATCAAGCAACATGGATATCCTACGCTCGCTTCTTGCACAATGGGGTTTATGATGGTTTCTCGAGTGATGCTCTTCGGATGATCGTGGTTATTGGAACTACGTTTTCTTGGATTATTTCGGTGAAGCGGTAGGTGCGGTAGAGTATGCTGTTGACGGTAAGTGTGGTAAGGAAGTTCGCGTTTTATGGGAAAGGAATTTTTGAAATATAATAAGGCTGAGTTTCTTAAGCGATCGTATTCTAATTTTGTAACCTTGGGTTTTCATTTATTCATATTACGTGTTTTATCGTTGTATGGTAGGTAAGAATGCGCTGTGTTGTATAGTACTATGTATTTTACAATTATATTTTCCAGCATACGTGACTTATAGCGAATGATATTTTAATTTACGAATATTAAACGAAATTAACGAAATCTCTGATAAAATTGAAAGGTTTTTAATGAAAACGAGTGAATGAAATTCCTAGTACTTTCTAACGCTTTCTTCATATTCATTTAACCGTAAGAATATATGAAGCATCGAGTAATAAGTAGAAAGGAGTAGTATATTTTCAGGCACATATTATAGAATTAACACAGTTTCTTCACCTTTAAAACCATTTTCAAGTACAAACTGAATACAGGAAGTTATGCATGAAGTTACTTGATGATTTCGAAGAATGATATATAGCCAGGAGACTAACCCAATATAATGACGTTTGACTTGAGAAAATAACGAGTCATCAATGAGCAATAAATAAAAGTTGTGCCCAGTTGATTAATTTAAACTTATACAAATATACAACTTATACGAATATACAATTTTCCAGTAAACACCTAGCACCTGTATGGTATACCTGTATTTAGATCTAATTAACTGATAGACTGCATCTCTCACAATACAATTAAGACCTCGGTAGAAAATTATTTTATCTACCAGGTAACATATATATTAATAACACTTTAAATATGTTATATATTTGTCCATATTGTGTGTACTTTGTGCAATTTTGCATTTACAAATTTTCTACAAACCCATAAAAATCCGTAATCTATTAATTAACACGTGCCGTAATACATAAAACGGTGTGCCGATAATTTTCCCAGCCACTGTATATACCTTCGTGTTCCTCGTTTGTTTATCGTCCAGCAATATTCCCTCGATTGCTCGTTCAAGGAGAAACATATGGAAGTCACAAGGAAGAGGAAGATCCCTCTTCCTTTTCACTGTCGCCTGCCGTGTCTTTCGCTGATTCAGCGATTACCACATTAATCTCAAGTTCCGGGTAGGTTAGGTTAGGTCGATGGACAGAGGAACAGACGGCGGGCATACCCGACCATAGAAACCCTTAGGCGTTTCGCCATTCACTTCGCGACGGATTGCGGATTCCACGAGTTCCACTATTCGATTCGATTGCTTCTTATCCATGGACTCTCTCGCCACGCGTATTTACCTCTCCTGATTTCTTCCCTCTCGATCTCCTTCCGGTAAATCTGTCGAGGGTGTCCCTTCGACTTATTGCACGCTTTGCCTCCTGCCTCTTTTCTTACTCATACACTATGCTCAGTACGAGGAGAAAAAAGGCTGCCTGGTTAAATGATTTCGTTGGTTAACCCTTCGAATGCCAACATCGTCCGTGAAGATTTTTTTCTTCCAGTTAAGTCTCTGATTTTTCATCTAATTTTTTTATATACAATCCTCGAGAAAATCCTCTTGGCGATAGATTTATAGTGTATTGTTTTTGTCCCTTCTTGATCTTCGAAGCTTGATCTTCGTACTTGATATAATGTTTTGCAAATTTCGTAAATTGTTTTGCAGTTACGTTCGATACGTCTATTGCGAGTGTTTTTTCAATGACGTAGAACAATTGTGCATTTCGTGTGACATAAGGAATCGAAATTATTTATGATTCGGACGATTGTTTATCGGATTGTTTATTCCGATGATTATTTATGGACGGTCTATAGTCCAAGGAAAATAATTACTACGTCGTCTAATCGGAATATAGAAATCTAAAGTATCCAAAACATTCGTGCTTGACAAAGCAACCATCGGATCCTGGAACCTATCACAACCAACTTCAAACTGACGTCGATCTCCTCAAACCTGGACGACACCGGATATCCATATGCCTATCAACGTCCAATGTCTGTCAAAATTCGCAAGATTACGTAGACGCGCGGAAGAGATAATCGACGTGCAGGACGCGTGTTATGATCGATCTCGCAAAAGAATCGCGAGTGGAGGAAACTCGAAAGGGCCGAAGGATCTGTCAGAGACCACCAAGCAAGAAGGAAGAAACGAAGGAACGTGGAGTGAAAGGAAAAGGAACGGTGAAAGGGGATGAACAGGGCGAGCAGCCAGGGCGGAGTCAGTGAAACGAGACCGATGAAAGTGTTTATGGGCAAAAAAAAAGGGACTGGCTGCGTTGGATGACTCGTCGACTTTCGACGAAAAGCCGGCAAGATTATGCCGCCATCTTGGATGTTGGTAAATATCTCGTGGCACAAGAGGCTGTCGAGTAAGGGATCCAGCATGGGCGGAGAAGTAAGCTGCTACTACTACTAGCAGAGAAGGGAAGACTACTGGCTTCGACGCTACGGTAGTTGCGCTGTAATCGTTGTGCACCGAAGACGAAGGAGAGACGATCAAGGCAAGAAAGTGAGAAATCGAGTCGAAGGCGAGAGAAGGACGAAGAGAAGAAGTGGAAGAAGCGAATAAGGAGGAAGAGGAGAAAAAGAAAGAACGGTGGAAGGGGGACAACTTGGTTGGTGCACAAGAAGAAGGAAGAAAAGAAGGTGGTGGGTCTTGGATTTGATGCTAGTGGTAGTGGAGAGTGGAGCAGGGGTTGGAAAAGGTAAAGAAGTGCGAGAGGTCTTCGGCACAGAAGGCGAATATCCCCCGCTACAAAGAATACTGTCGGCTTTGCACCTTTTCCAAGACACCGTTTTTCCCGCCAGTAACTCTCTGCCTTTTTTCCACCCCAACCTCCTCTCCTCCAACGTCGTTCCTTTTTACCTCGTCGTGCTTACCACCTCGAGAACACCACTCCTACGATCCTCTGATCCTCTCTCTGTTTCGCGACAAGCCTCCTTCGTTCTTCCTTTCCTCCCTCTATCACTTTTCCTCTTTCCTTCTTCTTCTCCCTCCATCTTCGACGTGGCCGCTTACAACTCTGTCTTTCTACTTCTTACTTTCTTCTTGCGTCTTCCTTTCTTCTTTTCTTGTCTTCCTCTTTCTTTCTTTTTTTGTCTCCTCCCTCGTCGTGTCTCCTCCCCCCCCCCTTTTTGATCGTAAGAGCCTCGTGTATGCGGTTAAAGAGAACAGCCATTTACCTACGCGATTCAGAAACGGCAAACTGAAGCTTCCTCTCGGCGAAAGAACCACGGATTTTCTCTCTGTGGAAGGCAACCGTAATCCCGGAATATTCTCTCCTTCTGCTGCCGGGTTTTACACAGATAGACCGACCACGTGTTTCGTATACAATTTCCTTGGACGCTCGTTAGGAGGAACGTTGCAGAGGAACGTTTCTGGGGTAAGAGCGGAACGACCAGCGATTCCACCGTAGCGGAGGAGGAGCACGCCATTTAAGCGAACGTTTGATCGTGTAAACAGTCTTGGGCTATAATGGCGGCACTCGTGCTTCTGTTTAAGAGGATTACTAACTTTGTTTCTTCGAGACAGTTCGGTTCATTAGAAATCTATCGGCGTATTTCTGAATTTTATATTATAGACTCGGGCTACTTACAAATACCTGCTTGCATGTGCGTTTGCTTTGTGTTTGATATTAGAACTACCAAACATGCAATTTCGGTTAGTGCAATTAATTGTCATTTTGTTGAAGTAAAAATACAGCTATTATTACGACTAGTTTATCTATTTTCATCATATAACTTTAATCGTAAGAGCCTAGGTACGATATATTTGGGAAACATAATAAGTAGAGTTTTAATATTAATTCGTGATTTGAACAAATGATACAAACGTATAATTTCTCAGCAATCTAAAAATATTATTTATTTGTTATTCATAAATGTAACTTATGTAAATATGACTGAGAGATATCGGGTAATCATCTTTATCTGACCTTAGTAAATCCATTCCTGAAGAAATTAAAACCTTTTTCTCACGCATGTGTTTGATATCTCTTAATTACTATAATCCTTTGCAATATTAGCTGGATAAATGTTAGTAATATTTCTTCTGTAAACTAAAACATACGTTGCATGTTAACAACAACTGAAAGGAGAATAATCATCAAACGTGTGCAAAAAATAACATTTAAATATTTCGATATATATATTATGTGTGCGTGTGTGTGTGAGTAAGAATGTTTCCGAGACCCGTAAAATGATAAACAACAACATATTATTATCACGAATAAGGGAAAAAGCAATTGAAAGTTGAAGATAAAATATAGCTATATTTTGTTTGATATTTAACTTTGAATACGAAAATAAATTAAATGGGAAGGCGGAGATAATAATGGAAAACAGGAGACTGAGGAAACAGAACGGTAATAATAATACAATAATAAGGTTCGACAACAAAATGTGAATTTCGGGAAAAGCAATATAGGGGTATAAAGTGATCATAGAAATATACATATATTTATGTCCTTAAAAAGTATTAACATTATGGACCAAATAATGAATTTGTAAAAACGTGATTGTTCCGTTCCAAGGAACAAAAACTTGGATCTCTGTTAATTTTATAAAACACGTTTTCGCAGTTAAAAGGCTACCTTCAAGTCGAGAATTTAACCCTTAGAACAATTCCTTTCAGCAATTTATTATCCATTGTACTCTCAATAGGCGAGCGTGCCATAAACGCGATTGCTTCCAAAGTGTAAATTAGCTGATTATAACGATCCGATCGATCCTTATCTAATTATATACGAAATCTCACCTTCTTTATCGCGCTTCGAGCCCACAGAAATGCAATGAGTGATGATGCCTAGCGAGCTAATCTACCGATTGGCAATTTTCTTACGTTCAGTGATATCCACTATCGAGACTTCTGTTTTGCGCCTTGCCAAACGTCCGCCAAGCAAGATCAGTCTCGCGCGAGCCTTTCAACTGTGAACAGTGGTTAAGTCGAAGGAAAGATGTGAACCGAATTAAAAGAATCATTGTATAACGCGATAAAAATTATAGAATACAAAGGATGCTTCTAAAAACTAAGGAAGAATTCTTAGATCCGCTATATATCTTTCGTATTTTGATCCTTGACTTTATATGTCATTAGTTTTTTTTATATTAGACGATAATCAGAATTAATTACAAATGACTGAAAAATTGTACGCATTCGTAAACGCGATTTCTTTATAAAAATATTTCAAAAGAGAGACTCGACTTCTTGTATTTTAAACTCTATTAGGAGAGCGATGAAATGATTCATAGATACTTGAAGAACATGTAACGATACTCAAAAATGTATAGCAACTTACTTTAGTCCTACCGCAAAAAATATACATCTTCCTCAAATGGTTTAATTACGCTAACAATAATAATATTTAATAATCTAATTTTTTGTATTTCAAATTTCTCAAAAACGATAGACAAACTCTATAGATATGCTAAAAAATCCTAAAAAATATCATCTTAAATCAAATTTCGGTCCAATTAAAATCTAAATCTATATCTCCTCCGTGCTAAATTATTACACATTCTTAAAAAAAAAAAAAAAAAAGAAAAAAATATACAAAATCGCTAATTCTGCATTACCATTTTTCCATCGCATAATTTCTCTAGACTCGCGATAATTCAAAGCTGGAGCGAGGCGATCTGTTTTGAAATTCCAACGCGTTTCCGCCGTGTCGTTTTTACTCTTGAACCGGCGACATCGTTAACGTCATCGAGGCGACGCTCGTTTCACTGGCGCGCGCGCGCTCGTGCACACCAAATGGAGGCCTATCAATATTTCATAAGCCTGGTAAAAAGGGACGAGTGTTTACAGCACGCTAAGCGACGAATCCTCGATCTTGTTCGCCGGTTAGCCGTAAGTGTCTTCCCTCGTCGGAGAAATTTGCATGCGATTGAATTTCAAATTTCAGCCGCTCTGTGCTCTCGTGACCGAAGCTTCGAGCACCTTCGCCCAGTCCTCTTGCTTTCAATCCCGCGCGAAATGAAATTGTTATTAATGTAGTGTCGCGTTGCGCCTCGACGAACTGAAGCTTCTTTTAAAATTCCCGCTTTTGAAGATATTTCACATCGAAGAATATTTTCGAAGAAAGGACGATTCTGACTTTTTTCCCAGGGATAAACGATTTGGCTGTATGAAAGGTTTGTTTCACAATCTATTGATTACGCGAGATAATCAATGCTTTTTAGTGATTAATTCGTTATTAACTCGTTTCTAAGATGAGTCTGAATTTCCCATCCGTTCTCACAATCTAGTGGAGAATTTTTAAAACTACATTTTCATGTTTTTCAATTGTAGAAACATCTTGACAGAGAAAATGTTACATTAAATTAATTGTTACAATATAAGTGATTTAATAAATGAAACGGAACATCTGAAGGACCGTACGTTTGTAGCAAAGCGATACGAAAATAACACACACGTCTAAAGACAGGGTTTATTTTCTTTTGGTCTCTTTCGTTAATTTGTAAATTCGATAAAATTCGTATATACTCCTTTTACAAATCTGCCAATATATCCAGATATTTCCGGGTGATAATGTTCTTCGCATCTTTTCATTTTCATCTCTCAAGTTAGAAGCTGTTCACAACACCTATGCGAAACAAATTTTTCAAAAATATATCAATCCTTTAAAATCGTCATAATACACATTCGGATAGTATGGCATAAAATATGCCAACGTTATTCGCGTGCATGCGATTGTACACGACTGGGTATCAAGAAAAGAGAGCGCAACGGGCCAACGATCCCAATTATAAACATTTCTCGTAGCTTTTCAGAGCTACATTTGTCGAAAGAGGGAACGTGTATAGCCGGTGCATTTCATAGTTCACGCACCCTCGGTACACTCTTCACGTTCTCCGACGTATACCGCCTCCATATCGCTCTTGGTCCAAAAGTACTTTTCGTTTTCAAGTGCGTCCGAGCACATGCGGGTTGATTTTCTTCTTTCTTCCCTTTTTTCTCGCCCTCGTTGCGTCACCTTCCGCTCGATGTTTTACAACGATAGGTCAACGGCTAGTATTATGTCAAAGGGAATGCACTTTACTCTTCCCTTCTTTTCTTTTCTTTTTCCTTTTTTTCCATTTGTATGGAAAACGTTCCTCTTTGATTAAGAATTAGTAGCATGAGAGGAAGAATCGGATGAAAATAATAGCACAAGCAATAATTGCGAGTTAAGAGTCGAGGAAATGTTGGTAGGTGGGAAATTAAATTAAGTTTAAATAGTTTATGTCGAATTGAAAATGGATGCAATATTAACGAATTGAAAATTACAATTACACCGATGTGTTAAAATTTGTGGGGAAATTGGTGGATTAGAAATGGACTGCAAGTTTGTGTGCGTTTGTGGGAAATTCAAAGTAACAAAAACGCACAAATTGTACGTATTACGCGAAAATAGACGAATTGTCTAAGATGTATTGCGCTTATTCTAATATTCTGCGGAGAAACTAAATTTCTACCGAAATTCCATCCGTTTAATTAGATTTACGAAAATACGAATTTCAATAAAAGTCCGCTGTCCATCGTTGAATTACAAATTGAACGAATACTGACGAGTAGAAAATTGAATGAATAAATCAGAAATTGAAAAATTTCTTCGAATCTGACATATCGATGAATCAAAAGTTAAAATCGTACTGCTAGATCAGCAAGCTATTGACGAATTTAAGAACATAATACCAATGAAGTGAAAATTGGAACAGTAGATGCTCGTTCATCCGCTCTTGCTTCGTACAAGCAAGTTAACTCTCAACTTCTATCGTCTCAACTGCCTCGTCTGCCAACCTGTTCGAATAAACGACGTTCTACTGTATATTCTTGCCAACAGTCTGTATCATCGCGTCACGTTGATGACGGTCATCGTCAAATCTGTGATTGACACGAGGTTGCTGCGTAATCGCGAGCAAGAAAAGTATTTCGCGGCGGTGTGCACGAAGGTGGCAGTGGTTGGTAGCATGTGAGGGTGCGTGAAAAACGCGAAGAGAAAAGAAGAAAGAAAATCGGCAGAGAGAAAGAAAGAGAGAGAGATAAAGAGAACGAAAAGTGACAGAGGGAGTGATAATTTGTTAGCATGCGCGCACCCCAAATGCGCGAAATCCCGTCGAAGTGCGGCTCGTGCGCATTGTTTCCTTGTTTGCCAGGTGTTTCGAGTGCTCGGGCCGAGTGGGGGCCACGCCATTGTTACGAGAAGTCGTGCAACCGCTCGACAAAGCCGACGATCTAATGCTCTTTTATTGTGCATTGTGCTCGGCCAAATCAAGGAACGGGGAGCACGCTAACCGAGGGATCTCCACCCGTTTCGATGCGATAGGGGCGGAGGAGGCGCCTCCGCAGCCACCACCGCTGCCGATCGCAACAAAGAGAAACCCCGTGGTGGAGGTCTTCGAGATCCTGCAGGTTTTTACAGTGTTTACGATGGCACGAGTCCACCGGTATCGATTTAACTCGCCAACAAATCGTTGTTTTTTAATGTTCTCTCGTTTCATCGTCCTGAGTTTGGATTTTAGTTATTTTAACGCTGTAACGACAGACGGGATGGTAGTTTCATAGAGATTTTACGAGTAGTCGAGATCTTTTAGTGAATCAAAAATTTCATTTCGATCGAGAATTCTATTTTAGTTTAAATTGAACGTTAATACTGAACATAAAGAATGCTAGAATTTCTCCCCTTTTTTTCGTGTTTCTCTTCAGCGTATATTCTCAATCGTATTTCTACAAGAATTGGTAAGATATCGTTCCGCTGTTTATTAATTTCGTATATTTTTGCGAAACGTTTTTCTGTAATATACTATGGGATTTAAGAAATCGAAGTTGATTTAATACACGTTTTGCATTAGTTCAATATAATTTCATGTATAAAAAGGAAAGATAAAATATACCTCGTAAATTTCAAAACATAATTTCTCATAAATACGAAGGTAATAAAAATGACATCTTAAATTTCATTACCATTATCGTTATCGCTAGAAAAATTTAATATTCACTGTGCATCTAAATACAAAGATTGCCTATACGTATACGTATACCGTTTCAAAATTATTTTATCGATCATTTTTCTGAAAGGAGTATTATACATACCACGCTATCAAGAAATTTTACATCACTTGATACAAATAACGTCAGGAAATAATTCACAAATCACCAAAAAAAAAAAAAAAAAAAAAATAAAATAATAGCACGAAACTATACTTACTAGAACTAGCCTTCCCAGAAACGAAGATGAAATACGAATGTGTCGCATGCAAACGATCAAAGAGTCATAGTAGGTTTCTTCCAAAAGAAATTTATTCTGTTCCAACATTTTTAAAGTGAAAATTTATTCGAACGGTTCCGTTCGTTTTAGTGTGGTACTGCGACTCGTGTTCACCGGGAGACTGACAATAATGCACGGAATAAATCGTCATCGCGATATCTGGTCGTATTAAAAACATGACAATATCCCACGATTAATAGCGCATACATAAAGTCACCAATGTATTATCGTATTTTATTATAGCGATGCGGAGTACTGTGTTCTAAACGTCGACAAATTAGTTTCTTATTCCCCTTTCTTTGCATTTCATAATTGTTACACTATTTACGCTTATTATTCGTGTCCTTCGTCCTGCTTATGGAACTTTCCGTTTTCGCTAATCACTTACACGTCCAGACAGAAATATATATATATATATATATATATATATATATATATATATATATATATATATATATATATATATATATATATATATATCACTCACTTGCTCTATTCAATTACAAGTTTCAAATAATTCCTCTCTTATCGTAAAAATCAAGCGTTTGGTATAGTTTTATCTTCGTCGTAAATTTTTTCCCTTCTTCCTTGTCTTTCATTTTAAATGTTATCTTGTATAATGTATTAACTACGTTCATGTAAAATCGTAGTCTTTTTCCTCGTAGCAAATCATTCATACCTTTTCACCGTGCAAAAAGGTTTTACATATTTGCTTAAGTACTTTGTTAGCTAAAATCCCTGAATAGCGTTTTCAGTGTTCGTGATATATTGCACAGATGTTACTATTATTATCGAAGAAAGTACGAATTCTTATTCTCGTGGGTGTAGAAATTTCATGGTAATTGAAACGATGTTAGTGGTGAAGTTGCGTGCAATGCAACACATTGGAGGTATATATTCCTTGTGTTTTACAGTGGTTTCTCTCCTTTTCTCGTCTTTTAATCCTTGTGTGATTTATCATGCATTCATTTCAACATTTTCTTTGCAACAGGATACCGTATGTTCTTATAGAAGTATCAAGAAATTAATCCAAAAATTTATTATTTAGACGTTGCTTCGATTTTCGTTTTTGAAACAAACTAATTAAATTTACAAAAGAGTAGCCAAAGCATTAAACTTACAAGTAGACCGTGTTATATTCGAAGTATTTATTGTGATATTCTAAGTGTGAAAGAAATTTCCACCTGGATTTCGTTTCTTTAGTTACGTTCATAGAAATATAAATTCGCATAAACATTCGTGGTCTGCTTGTAATACACGCTTGTCCAATAACTCAGAATACTCGAATGTCCATGTAAGATAGATCGCAACTAAGATGATTCACGAATGAAAATTTGGTAAAGTAATTCTTCGTTAATAGCGCTTATGTTTAGCACAAGTGTAGAAATAGATTCGAAGCTTTGATATTTAAGAGATCTTTTATCAATTTCACGTCGATTCAGTAAAATAAAAATTTTACAAATTTCTATAATTCTTCAAACAAAAAGTGTTAGACATAGAAATATATAAGCAACATTTTTTTGAAAGTCTATTTCGAATAATAATGATATTTTGTGATATCTTCATAAGAACATGGAAATTTATTTAAAGAATTATAAAAATGACCACCCGGTTGCTCACACAAGGGTTAATAGTTAATAACGTCGAACATTAATTTTTTTTTTTTTGTTTTTTCATTCAATTAAGCCGCGTTATAATTCAAAATTCAAAATCACGTTATTACAATCTACGCATTAACACAATTATTGCCACTGACGGTTCTCCGTTTGCTTTAATAAAGCGAATAACGTTGCGAATGCTACGTAAAAAAATCTTTAGCTTTGGTTAATTGCAATATGCATGTCACACTTTTAATTACAAGTTCACACGATTTGTCCCATTCATTTTAATAAGCATCGTTATATCGATAAACATATTTGTGTAAATTAAAATAAATTTGTCATCTTTTCACGTTTGAATTCTTCACGAGGTAGACAAATGATCAAACAGAAATTCATCGTTTCATATTCGGTGAGTGGAATTGCATGCAAGCTATATTATTGTCAGTAAAACACTGACTATAATTTATATCCTTAAACAGATCCAAGGTTCCATTAATAAATTAAATAAATAATGAATAATTCGTCGTTTCAAGCGTTAAATGCATTCACCGCAAATTATCAACATCTATCTACGTATAAATAATTGAAATAAATATAAAATATAAAAGTACATATACAATTTTTCTATTGCAAATAAACAATAAATAAAAGATCATTTAAGATTGATTCTATTTGTTGTAAATAAATTGCAATTGTAAACTATCTAGACTGACGGAGATTTTCTTCATTTCGTCTTTTCTCCTTTTTCCCCATTTTTTCGTCTTCGATCGACAATCGATCATCGAATCTACTTTGTCCTTAATAAGGTATCGATTCGACCTACGAACGATGATCGTTCCAGTCAAAAAACGTATAAAAGTCACATTTTCATTCTCCAACGTTCCGAATAATCTAACTATCGAATGAGATCCTCTCAGGCGTTCATTGTTGAAGCTATTGCATCTGAAATTGTTAGGCATTTTTTCGAAAAATTACTTCGATATTTTCTGAAAATGTCTTTCAATACTGTTGTAGTTTTAAAATGATGTAATCCAAAAACGAATGTAATTCACGAAAATATTATTATAAATTTTATTATAGCCATTAATTATAGAACATATAGTTTCTTTGAACATGGATACTTTGTAAAATGTATAAAAGTATAAATAAAATGTTCAGATAAATTATTAATAACATTGGAATACAGGTAAATAAAATATATACACGAATAATATTGAAACGTATTCTTAGAATTTAATAAAAATGTCTTTTGTTTTACTTGTATCGAAAAGAATGTAATTACTAATTCGCTATAGCAAAAAAAGTTTCGAGTACAGAGCATGAAAGTGTGTGAACCAAAATAATTAGTTAAATTTTGCTTTAAGGAGAAACGCAAAAGAACAAAATACAAATTGAAAGATGTCTAACCATTTCAATTGCAATAACTATTGACGATCAAGCCTATATTCTCTATATAATAACCCTAACTCACTCGGACATGACTAGCATCGTGATCGTATGAAACGAACAAAACAAAAACGTGATTTAATATCACAATCAGTTGTAAAAAAAAGTGGAATGCTCATAAGAAAATTTTGGAAGATTTTATAAAAATATAAATAAAACAGAATGTTTCATTTACCAGCATAAAAAAATTAATTAACTCATGAAACGAAGAAAAGCTTGGTTACCTAATTCTTTCATTAAACGTGACGCAAATTCGATTAACAGGATTAATATAATTTCGCTGGCACGCAAAACGAGATGATAGTCTTTGTCCAAAAAACGTTCAATTCCCGTCTTATTAAGATATTAATATTCGTCTTACGATCAAATTATTAATCATTATAAACGTCAGTCTCATAAACGTCATTGAATCACAGCAGTCTCTGTTTCATTGTTAAAATTATGTATTTTATCGTGTGATAGACTTGATATCACTTCAAATGCAGAATACAAATTAAGATAAAACACTGTATAAAAATGAAGTAAACTAACTGAGACTGTCGTGAGCCATCTACGATGAAAATTACCATTCGATCATGGAATATCTGAAAATGCATAATTTCACGTCGACTAAATAAAAATATTGTAAATTAACGTTTAACATAAACTTTACGGAGCATCCCACTTTACTTCGAACCTAAGCATAATTACACTCTATGGACCGATGATCAGGAATTGAAAGCACGCGTCAAGATTACGGCGAACAATTGGCCATACAAACTGTACCGCACATATACAGACCCCGATCGACGAATCAATTTAGCGCTAACGCCGATATAACATTATGTACAAATTTATTAAAACAATGACTAGCAGTCGGTACGTTGCTCGTACCCCATCGATATCTCGCTATCGATACGTTAAGACGAATCCTCTTCACCGATGGACCTAATAGTGGATCAACCATAAAAGAACGCGTTTATGTCACTTTCAATCATTTCTAGTTCACATTCGCACTATATAATAATAAATCTCAACTAAACAACATATTGTCAGCTATAATGGAGGCAATAAGTATTAATCGTTTAAAAATAACTTTTCAATATATTAATTTTCAAACGAATTTGAACTTCAAAGTCGAAGGATATGATTTTGGAATTCTAAGAAATAAATTTTCTCTATACGCATTTAGAAACTTTCTGGATGGATACGACGTGATAGAAATATTTTTACTTGGAATGTATTTTTTATTTTTGTATGAATGTATGTTTTATTGTTGATGCAATAAAGAAAAAGAGGTTTCATGTTAAGTTGCTACCTGGGTCATCTCTTGATCCGGCACTTCTTTTTAGTATGGGATTAGAAATTAATAAATAGCGAGTAGAATTTATTCAATGTCATTGACTAACACACGTGATCCCTATTATCATCTACAATCGATTGGAGTTACAAAAAATTTCTCAATTGAAACTTAAAATAATTTTCTCTTAATCTTTCTAAGATATAAATATCCAAAAAATGAAAAAAGGTAAATGCAAAAATCATTTACTAACCCTTACTTTATCACCTCATCACGAGTACTCGAATTCAACCTTTACAAAGCTCTCCACAATTTTAAACAACGGAACGCCATATTCAAGTCCTATTATCGCTTAATAATCTTCATCAACCAACGCTTACTGCCTCCATGATAGTCTAAACCCAACCGAAAAAAAAAAAAAAACA